>NW_017259375.1:585518-591980 GCF_001594045.1 Atta colombica
CACACACTCATTTACTCGCATTCTGTTTTGCTTCCCCTCCCGCATCTGCACTTGCAAGTTGACAGACCGACATTGGATCCCCTCATACACGAACACACCCTTGCGCAACTTATACAAGTGAACGCGCTCGTTGAGGTATCTTATAGAATTTCCAGCGCTCGTCGTGCTCGATCATAATCGCCCTTGTAATCCTACTGGCGATAGAGGAAAAAAGATACGCTGAGTGGGCAGTACGCGACAGTATTACACATACGTTAGTGATACTAATATTTCCCTGAGTCGACTAAAGACAATTCAAAAATGCGTGCAGATGCGAGATAGATTTGATATTAAAAAATCCAAGAACTAAAGTAAAAAAATATCTCTCTTAATAATATATCTCTTTTCTCTTGATATTCACTAAACTATATTATTATTATTATATATGTTCTTATAAATAACAAACACTCAGTCTGTAGGATTCCCCCCCCCCCAAAAAAAAAAAATGCGTCCCAATCATGATACGACGTAACATGACATTTACAATATACTGTACTTTGCTCATTTGTTACAACAACGATACAACTTAGAGATCAAAGTTTTCCAGAAAATAAATTTAAATATCTTGAATTATTAAAATTTGCTAATATTATAATTTTCAAATGCAATTTTAGTGTAATAACTGATCAAAGAATAAAAGTAGGATCTTTTAAAGTTTCCTTCTTCTTGCATCTATTCTTTTTTTTCAAGCAGTTAAAAATGGCATTTTTTAATTATGTTGTTATTATAGTAAACTAGCATTTTAAATCTTTTGAAGAGTAATTATTCAGAACAGGATCTTATTTTTATTATTTTACGGCAGTCATGATAAAAATTTTTGTTAAGACTCTGATAATGATAATTAACCGGGGAAGTTCAAAAAATATGTAACTTACTTCTTATTTTTCTATATTTCTTTCGCTTCTATACTCTGCTTTATATATACGCAACAGTGCCAAACATCGATTGCTCTATTTAGATAATAGAATATACTGACAACTTTCTCTCAGTATACAAACAACGAGATACATGTGTTTACATAAAAACAGACATAATAAATCACGATTAATCCTTTTCAAGATTAAAATCAATTTCATTAAGAACAATTATATATTTATAACGTTGCAAGATATGAAAAGCTATATTGGAAATAAATAATTTAAAAAAATAGATAAGTACATATTTTTCGACTTTCTTCGGTTGATTACCACTAGCAAAATCCCAACAAAAATCTTAATCAAGGCTGCCGCAAAAAATATCAAAATTCTAAAAAAGCCTGTTCTGAATTGCCCTTTGAAGAAATCTAAAGATTTTGTTCCATTTGTGTGCTGTTATTACATTACATAAAACTACATTACATAAAACTATAAAATTGTCGCTGAGACGAAGAGAAAGAAAGATCGATCTGACGCGAGAACGGTCTTCGCTCATCGATCGTCTTAACGTATCGAATGGATGACCAATCGGCCGCATGAAAACTCGATTTGTTCTAATAAACGACCCACGATAAATTTCTCCTACGGTCCGCCTAACAACAGCCTCTTAACGACTTCATCCGACAACATTCTCTAGTCATCGAGAAAGGAAAGATCGTCGCGCGGGAATGAGTGTAGCCTTAATCGGTAGCAAGTCCAATAAATACAAATAGCCTAACATGGTTTGTGGCAATGTCGTATGTATCGGAGAAACTCTTTGAAATATGGCCGCGCGGAAAAGTGTCGACAGTGAATTTCACGAGACACCGCTTTAAGGTTTCAACTTTCCATTTTTGCCCGGGCCCCATTCGGGCGAGTATCAATCACTGAAACTTTAATAACTCAATTCCCCAGTCAGACTGATAAATTACAGATCGAGCCACCGAGTCTTGCGATTTCGTTATAGGACGGCAATTTTCGATCGACAATCGCACGCCGAAAGTTCGATTCACGCGGCCGATATTCATTTTTCTTCCTCGGTTGCACTTTTTTCTCTGTTTATACCAATCAAACTTGCTATTTGTCGTAGCTGATAAACTGTACAAGCCTGTCAGCAATATTCGCGCTGGTACGCGGAGTGTAAAGATCCGCTTTTTTTTTTTTTAATATTTTTTTCCGCTTGTCTCGTTGAATGTTTTCGACGCGCGGGACCAGCTGGATTCTATCTGGTGGTCGTTTAAAAAAAAAAAAGAGCGAGAAAGAGAAAGAGAGAGAGAAAGAAAAAGACAGACAAATCGCACACGCGAAAACGAGGAGCGACCGGAAAAAGAGAGGAAAGTGCGTCACAGTGAGCTTTTAATACTACCTGACGAGTGCATGTTTAAAGGCTTACCCGCGCGCGTCATCGACGGATTTTGTCGTGAAACCGATCGGATACAATAAGCGCCGCATGCGGCGTGATTACATGAAAATACAGGCTACTGTGCGCGTTTACGACTGTTTCCCGGCAATTTTTTCAGGAGCGCTATGCCGTGACATCGCGGATTTTATAGACATCATAAAACGTGTATATACGCGCATTTAAGCGCGCGCTGATATGCTGCGATTGATTAAGAAGAATGACGTCTATGAAGTACGCACTAAAAAATTTTACAGTGCCGTTACGATTTTACACAATCAATGATCATGAATATTGCGACTCATTTTATGCGTTTATTAATTATGCTGATTTCTGCCAAAAGTACAAAATTTTTTATCTTAATTTATAATTCAAAGTAATATTTTTCAACCTTTTTTAATTCGTAATGACAAGTCAAATTTGTCGAGATAGATTATTAGATGTAAGTTTCAGCATTCAAGTTTCTTATTAAGTATCAACAATTAAGTATTACATTCATAGAAATAAACAGAAATCAACATTGATAACTGCTTGATTTAAAAGCTTTGCTTTTTTTCTGTATTTATGAAATTGTAGTCCACTAGTAACTTATATGAACAAACAACGTTGAATTCTTAAAAGTAGATTTAAATCCCTAATTCGATATAAAAATATATTATGAAAATTTATGCGTATGTATCATATGTACGTGATATTGATATAGTAGTATGTAGTAATGTGTCAGTGACACATTAAAGTAAATATTAAATTATATGTGTATAAGTTGTATTGAGTCCGTAAAACGGACAACTTCAGGATCCCTTTAATGAAATCTTATCTTCATTCAGATTACAGCGTGACGTTTTTTTTTTTTTATTAAACAAGATACTCGTACTGTGATAAAAAAATCCACTAAAGGAAACATTACGAGATTCCAGCATGGATTCAGGTAGCCAACAATCTTCGTAATGTAAGATAACGTCGTGAAAATTCGTTTTGTCTCTGTTTTTTTTTCATTATTTTTCATACGCGATTTTTATTCGCCGGTAGCGGGGATGACGGAACACAGATGGTTTGTAAGTCGTTAAAAAGACGATTCCCAGCACCGGTAACGTCATCTTGAGCAGACATTAACGTCGGTGAGCCGTGAGGAGTACATAATGTTGCGTTAACTCAGTGCTCGAGGGGAGATGGATGAGCGGTACGCGTCGCAACTTTAATTTTTTTCCCTGGGGCTGCTTTCGGGTTAACCCGGCCTACTCACCCCTTCGCCAGCCAGAAGAAGTTTTTTAAAACGCAAAGTCGGGATGCTGTAAAGGTAGGAGGGTAATTCTGAGGATACCAACGACTCTCTCCCTCGGAGAGGCGAAGCGAGAGAGGGTGCGATATACGTGCACGACATCATGAAGCTCGTTATAATGCTCCGCGAGCCCACTTCATTTCTTATTGCCGAGAACTACGCGAACTTGCAGAGCAAGCGACGGAGGGAGCCTAATGGTCGCTAACGAAAATTGGACAGCGCTGAGCACTTTAACCGAGCATGAGAAGCTGGTAGAGTTGTCTTATACAATTTTCAAAACTAGAACTTACAGGTCAAAATTCTGGACATTTCTCTTACAACCTCGGACGCATAAAAAATACGTGTAGATAAAATTAGTCAAAACAGTAACGAATAATTATTTCACATTTATGTGTCACATTTATTATTGTTTATTAATAATACAAATTTTACTTTAAAAAAATAATCAATCAAAATGATAGTCATAATAATCTCCTTATGTTCAATTGTAAATGATCAATTTCTGTTTCAACATTTAAAACGGTTTTGCTGAAGTATCTAAAAATTTAGCTAAATTTGAGAATTACTTATTATATTAAATGAACAAAATAATTATGTACATTCAAGCATGATGACAATATACTTCAAGAAGTTTTGATATTCTAACAACCAGATATTCTAACAACCAGCTTGAATATTCAATATAATTATTTTGATCTAACATAATTATTTTCAGATATATACCTATTATAATTACTCCAGACGCCTTCGGAAAATCAACCAGACGTTCCCAGATGTTCTAAAAAGAGAATGAATGGCAATTCTAAGCACGAGGGACACGAGACAGGTTCCGTTCTGGTTTTCAAGATAGGTCGATGATCAAGGCAGCACACGAAAGTGTTAATTAGCACGAGAACGTTTAATCTACTAAAAGCAATGCTCGGTCATAGATATTACACGCGACTGTTCTCCCGTGTTTTCATCCCGCATTCATGTACGTTTTTTCCGTACGCCAGCATAGCCTCGAGGTCACCATTAACATCGTTAATTGAATTAAAATTGAATTTCAATTTATTGAAATCAATCAGCGAAATTTCGATCAGCGGCATATTGGAAATTATAAATCCTGTTATAATGCTACCAATTAAAATTAGCGATTTGCATAACTTGGCAAATGGCGCCAGATTATGGGATGAAATCTCCAAGACGCGATGCTTGCGGCAGTGCTCTAACTTTCATCATCAGTCTTCCCTTCATTTTTCGCCCTCCCTATATGAAAGCTCAGGGTTTACGAAAAAAAAGAAAGAAAAAAAGCCGCGCCTGTTCCTTCGCCAATCAATCATTGTCAATCGATCGATCTATCTACGCCCAAAAATTCTTTCTGATCAAAATAGTGAACATGCTTTGATAACTTATCTAAAACGAATCTTTTTTCGCTGAACTAAAATGATCAAATATGATGCCTATTTATCCCAAAATAATTCAGTATTCATATTTGCGATCATGTTTTTGACATGTTCTATGTTGAATCCATTGTATCCTGTGTAGGTCCACTGATGACTCACGTTGAATTTTTCATTCGGATTGTTTGATTTTTGAGTATATATAAAAAAACATAATTTTATATATAATTTCTGATATCATACGTAAATGCACATAATTATGATATATTATGCAATATTGATAATGCACTAAATCTTCTTTATAATAATAACCATGATAAAATAGACATTATTTAATAATTACAAATATAATAAATAATAAAGATTACCGACGTGACTTCCACGAGACAACTCACTTAAAATGAATGCGGCACAGAACATATTAATTGATGATATAGATATATTTATAATATATTTATAATTTCTATTTGTAAATATCGATATATAGTGTAATTATTGTTACAGATTTCACTGAATGTATGTATATATTCATATATACATACACAGTGTCTCATTTTCACTACCCATAAATTATCTCGATAAAATACATTTTCAAAAAAAGTGTTTCAGACGAAAATGATCTCTGTATTCATAGCCACAAACTAGAAATTGTATATTAAGTTGTATATTAAGTTGTCCGGAAAGTTCGTGCTGATTTTGAAGGAAAATTGAAACGCAGAAGAAATTTTTAATTTCATTTATTAAATTTAAATCTTTTACGGCACGAACTTTCCGGATGATCCAATAACTTCATCACAAGCGGAAAATTTACTATCTTAAAAATCTCTATTTAAATACAAAAATAGAAAATTTTAAATCGTGTATTTAAATCATTTATAACATGGCTGAAAAATAAGATATTGAAATATAAAAAATAAATTTTATAGAGGATGAATAATACATTCATGACTTTTAATAAAAATTTTAAGATATCTTTAAAAAAAAAAAAATATCATCAAAAAAGTCACTTTTGGATATTAAATCTTAATTACTTTGGAAATTATTTTAGAATTATCTTGAATTTTCTGAAAATCTAATATAAAGAAATTTCTTAGCTTACGTTTTTAGTATCTAAAAACTATAAGAAGCATCTAATCCAGTTCGAAGTAAATTTTTGCTGTAAAGTTTTATCTAGTTTTATCAAAATAATTATAATGTAAGAATCTCAAGCACGATGAACAATGTTGCACAATTTTTTACATTTTAGCAACTAGTTTGAGTATCCTACATATTTTGGTCCAACAAATTACTTTCAGATCTGTATCTACCTAAATATAGCAACCGTTCTTTCCATATAATGACATATGTTCAATTATGTAATAATCTATAATTCACAAGAGCGAAAGAGTAGATAGAGTTCAAAACGCTCGCAGTATCTTCCTGTGATTTAATTGCTCTCTCTCTCTCTCTCTCTCTCTCTCTCTCTCTCTC
>NW_017259375.1:592080-616356 GCF_001594045.1 Atta colombica
GCGATCGCACCGTAAAAGCTACAAGCGACGAAAAAGCAAGGTCTTTCGCACGTTGCCAAAACCAACGGCGAAACACGCGCATAATCGGCCGGTTCGATGCACTCGCGTGTCTACACGCGGCGGTTCGGAGCGGGTGGCAGTATACATTATGCGGCGCGGATAAAGACGTCTTCTGTCCACGGGGTATACACATGATCGGGTTCAAGGTCTCCGAAGAAGATCGAACCGCGCTCACGAAACTCCTATGCGTAGTCGGCAGTTTGTTGCCCTATTTGGCGGCAGGACGGCAGACAGGCTAGGGGAATTGAGGGACGGAGGAAGGAGGTCGGGAACAAGGGAACAAGAAGGTACAGTAGTAGCGATCGTGGAAGCGGCTGATGGAGAGACGTCGGAGGAACGGCACAGCACGCATCTGCGCGCGCAACTTGGCGGGAAACAATAAGGGCCAACAACCGGCAGGAAGCACCACTTTCTTGGCGGGAACGCGGAACGACGGTGGTACTCAACCTTGGTCTTCGCGAAAACAACAAAGCAGAGAGTCACAAAGTAATCATCGCCTGAGGTGTTATCTGACCGTTCGTTGGCTATATGATATTTGGCGGACGGAATTACTCCTAGCGAGAATATCAACAAAAAATATCAATGAAATCTGAATTAACATTAATAAAGTTTCAAATTCGCTATCTCGTTTTTCGATTTATTGTTGAATGAGAGAATATAATTTATTCAATTCTGTTTGTGAATTATCATAATGTTAAAATTCTTCACGCAGGTTTTTACTCAATCTATTACCTATTGAGAGAGAGGGGGGGAGAGAGAGAGAGAGAGAGAGAGAGAGAGAGAGAGAGAGAGAGACACACACAAGAGACACTTCTTAAGTAACAAAAATAATACAAAATGTTTCCTGATGGATATTAAGAATGTATAAATGTGGAAATAATTGTCGTATATCGTTGAAGATCATTTTTTGTGCATTAATGCGTCATTAGCCCCAATCGCCCTTTAATCTATTGTTTTATTGCTTCGAGGATCCCTTACTTTTTGTTAACAAAAATAGTGTCAAAGAATATTATTCTTTCCCTTTCCTTATTCTCTAAAAATAAATTAGTATATTATCACTGACATCAGTGCTATACTTATAACTGTAACTGATGTAATCATCAGCGATTATTTATTGTTTTTCAGTAATAATACACTAATACACTTTTAGAGGTTATGATTTTCTGTAGATTCGATCTATAAAAATCATAACTATTACAAATAAATCAGTGTATTAAGTAAATATTCGCTGATAATACAGTTATAAATGTAGCATTGAAATCAGTAATAATACATTAATTCACTTTTACAGAGTACGTTTCTAGTAATTTAATTTATTTCTTATACAAATTTATTAATTGAGAAAATTATACAGATTTTTCAAGCTTTTTCTTGGTCCATCCAATAGTGTTTTTTATACTAATTTATATAATATTGTACTAAATCAAATATTCCATTGAATATTTGATTTAGTACAATCATTATCAAATAATTGATAATTAGATAATCTAATTATTATTAGATAAAATCTAATTTCTAAACTACTACTAACAATTCATGCTTCTGACATAAACGACAGAAATATCTACGTTTTAGTAATAAAGTCATGTTTAGAGTCCAGCTCCGGATGTAATATTTTATTATCGATCCGCATTAATAATGAATACTCTTTGAAAAGAACATCACGACATGTTTACATGCTCCATTAGGATTCATCATTAAGGCGCTGCAAGTATTTATGCGCGTCGACACACGAATGATTGGACAATACTTGTTGGATTATAAACGATAATTAAAACGGAGATCGAACATCCGTCCATGTATGATATCCTGTTGTTAATAAGAGAGCATAGAGGCTTGATATTTCGCGCAAAAATACGCGCGGAACGAAACGTGCGAACGAACGACATCTTCGCGAAAAGCGATAAAGCGAATGACGACGATATTTGTAAATCGTCGAGATACGAAATCTAAAAGATTCTAACTGCGACGTGCAGGATAAACCCTGAACGATCGTAGAGAGCGAGCTGACGTCTAGACGTGTTTTTTGCCACGGTCGGCCCCAGGCGGACTGGGAGCTCCGGAAACCTAACGTCCGATCGTCGCGGTTCGCTCTTTGTTGTCTGCCTGTACTCGAATCTAACTCGGTTGAGGCAACGATCCGGAGTAAGTAACTCCGGCTTTTAGGGATTTGCCATCTCTCTCCACACACTATAGTCCTAGTCATGATACAGCAGAAAACGAAAACTTATTTAACTAAAGCTACAGAGGGCGAGAGAAACAACTTGGCCGTAACCGACCCGCGTCGAAACAGGCGAACGAGATGAGACGAAACGAGACAGGACACAACGACTCTGCGCGAAGTACGCCGCTCAGGAATCCGACGATTAATTTTTCGCCGCAAACACAGAAGCGCGGGCACAAAGCAGATCTCTCGAACTCGTTCCTGGGCGCGCTGCTCGCCGACGCGGGGCAGACGAGAAGCCCCTGAGTACGTTGCACCAGTGCTGAACGAAGGGGGGAATGAGAGGAGGGAAGTCAGGCACGCCGGTTAGTTAGATCCTCTCCCTCTTCCTGCACCCGCGCGGTGGCCCTTCTCAACCCGATTCTCCCTCTTTCTTCCTCTCCCCCATGCATTCTCCCTCTCTCTCTCTCTCTCTCTATCTCTATCCTCTACCCTCCGCTCCGACAACACGACGTACTACCAACAGCTCGTACGACGCACTGTACACACACGGTTACGCACACATCCGCTAGTCTGTTCGCTCTCTTCCTTCGATTCTTCTCTCTCTCCGCCAACCCGTCGACCTCCCGGCGACTTGGCGGGAAACCAGACACGTGGTTCTCATGGCGTCCATTCTCGAACAAAGGACTCCCACCCGCGGCGTCGTAGTACTACGTCGTCCCACGCCGCCTGGGCCTTCTGAGCGACGTGATCGTTCTCGCCTCGTCTCATCAAAACGAACGTTTCGAGGCGACTACTTTCCGTTTGAAAACGGCGATGGCTTCTTTGATCTGACAGGGGCGGATAACGGTAATTTTGAATCAGGAAGAGATTTTATGCGTTCGACATTGCCGAATAGAAGACTACATTCATCTTTTACCAACTATGAACGCATCAACGAATCTTATTGCTAGATAATATTATCAAGTTACTTTAAAAAACATTTAGGGTAAACTAATAGCACATATGTCATAAAGTCAGTATTACGTAAAAATCAAATACTTACAAAACAATATAGAGGAATTTTAGCACAAATAAATAAAGAAGGTCATATTTAGTTATAGTGAGTTCTGGCCTAATAATATTTTGTGTGAATTCTACAATTTCCAATTGAAGCAAACTGCATGTCGATTATTTTGGATTGGTTGATCTTGAAACGCAATTCTGAATTGAAGTTGGAGTATGCAATGTCATAAATTAAATTAACAAGCAATTTAATATTACTGATGCTAATAAAATATATAAACATCTTTAAAACACTGTAAAGAATATTGCAAAAATCATGAAATATTTTAGCTACATTCGCAAAATTTTATTTGTAATTTTTATATTTGAAATCGTAATCTTTTAAAAATTAGTTTTATTCTATCAGTCGTTCTCCCATTAATAACAAGTTTTTTAAAGATTTCAAAGACATTTCTTAAAATTTCATGTATCGTTATATTCCATCAGTAAATCTAGAGCTAAATGTTTTCCAAATAAAGAAAATAAAGAATACAATCTTCAAGACAAATTCTATAAAGTCGATGTGTTTGTCCAAAAAGATCGTCGCGAACGCGAGTTAATAGAAAGACCTAAAGAGAGAAGTTAAACGAATCCTATCAACTCGATCGATCAGGTCGGAGGAAAGACGATACTCGAGCACGGAAATCGAAATGATTGGCGGCGAGGCAGTTTTGACGAAACGTTCCTTCATTTCATGGACGGTTAACATCGGCCAGTCGTTTCCAACGGAAATTCAATTAAGGTATAAATAGCCGAGAAAAGGAGTGAGAAAGAAAGAAAAAGAGAGGAAAAGAGAGGTCAAGCCATTAAAATGGCCAGCGTATGGCCAATAAGAAGGTACAACTCGGCTGCTTTGTCTGGTTGAGCCGCGCGCGATCGTCGTTCTCTCTTTCCGCGCCGCCATGCCACGGTGTTGCATTACGTTCCACTCTGTGTTCCAGACCTACCGCAATCCCGAACCTTCGGTCTAGACTCGTCGAGACCAAAGAGCGGCGGCGGTCACACGTCGGTCATTCACACGCGTGCGACTCGCGTCGACCGAGGTGCGACCGGCTCCTCTCTCCGATCGTACGCGCCATCCTTCATCGACCACTACCGCGACGAGACCACGCTCTTCGATCGTGTGACAAATGCCCCACGACGAAGTGTCTCATCTCGTCGCGTCGTAGGTCGTCTACAGGAAACCTTGAACTCGGGCGTCGCAGTAACGCATGTCCGCACCGGATGCGCAAGCAGCTGGGTTTCCGAAATGGTTCTCTCACGCGAGGAGAGAATCTCCGAAAGTAGGCGCGCCCGATTCTGATTCTTCATCGAAGGTCAGATTTTATGAGATAGATTTACAGTAGACGATTTTACGGGGCTCTTGATGATGCCGGACTGGGTCAGGTGTGAATATTTGCTAATTTTCGCCAGAACCTTTCAAGGTGTGTTCAGAAGAAGACGCACGATGTCTATTTAACTTTTGTTTGAGAAATACAAACGTTACATTAAGGTTGTGATTGAATATATTATAATTTCTTATATCTTAGAATAGAATAAATAAATTCTGTATTATTATATGATTATATATACATTATTATAATATTATATCTAATATTATATCTAATAATCTGTGATAAAATTCGTAAAATTATTATTCGTAAAATATTATTCGTAAAATTATTCGTAAAATTAAAGATACAAGAAAAAAAGAAACATTAATTATACAATGAACCATTTTTTATCTTCATAATAAAAACCATTGCCCACTATTGTTTCAAGATATTAACTCATTAAGAAGATGTAAATCAAGTTATCCCACTGATATCGCTCTTTTCAAGTGACTTAATAACATTACGTAATTCGAGATCAATCGCAATGCCGTGCATAATTTGCAAGCAACAACATGCTCATATAATGAAGGGATGATGGAAATCTTGGAAAGGTAATCGGTAGACAGGGACAGCGAACAGCTTCCTTTCTATCGAAACAACCGGTTCTGGTTTCATGGTCTTTGTCACCTGCGACCTTCTATCACCGGCGGGCCAACGACATTGCACCATTTCAAAGGAAGTCTGGTGCCACTTTAACGACCTGCGCCTTGTACCGAGGAGGCTCAGGGTCAAAGGTCAGACGGGCTACCAATACGCATGCGAATACAATATAGGGTATGAGACAAGGAGACGCACACTCCTTGCTTCAATGCTCGCGAACGCATGGCAGGACCGACCAAGTCGAGCAAAAAGTCGCTATGCACTCGATTTATATCTTCGAATTTAAAACACGCGTTCTGCTTACAATCGACATCCATTGCGAGAATACGCGATGCCAAGCAGCATTTGATGCTCACAGATGTACCATTGTCAATGTTATATAAATTTAGTATTAGACTAAGAAATCAATGTTATATAAATTTAGTATCAGACTAGTCATTAATGACAATTCTTTTTCGAAAGAAATTAAATTCAAAAATGCCTCGTCAAAAAATCATAAACTTGTCATGAATTAAGTTTCAAAAATTAAATATAAAATCCTAAAATTAAATATATAAAATTAATATATAAATTAAAAAATATAATATAAAAGAAAATTAAATATATAAATCCTATCCCTTAATAATTTTACTCTAATACGAATTCGACTTGAAAGGAAAGTTTTTCTGAAGTATCTAAAAATTTAATTAGATATAGAAAAAATAATGTTAAACCATCAAAATAATTATGCAGCTCAAACTAGAATTGCTAGAATGTCAAAACTTTGCACCATTGCTCATAATTCTTGAACTTATGTAATTATTTTAATTTTTAATAAAATAAAATTCAACAAAATTATTTTCAGATCCATGTTGAGTTAAATTTTTAAATGCTTCATCAAAATCGTTTTTTTCGTGTACGATTAAAAAAAAAACGTACAAGATTCTATATATTTTTTATAAAGTGGGAAAATTAAGACGATCAAGAAGACTCGCCATTAAAATTTGACATGATGTATCTAAGGGTGGAATACTCTTTTTATGTATTCTCGAGATTTACTACAAATTATATCGTGATTCGTCTTGAAAAAAAGATGAAACGGACGATAAGGATCGTAGTTGGGATTGCTACGGTACTGGTACGACCACGAATACGAATGAGTTATTTCTCCCTACGTCGGCTCCTCCATGCATTCTGCGAGCGAGCATTCTCGATCGCCCATGGGAAAGATTTTCGGCGAATAATGGGACCCCGTTGTCGTCCTTCGCGGCGTACAGAGGGCTTTTATTAGGATTAGGGGTGCACGGGAATTCCAGCGGCCATAATGGATTCGCGAATCTGTCTGTCTGGCCTTTACGTTTGTCCTATAAGGGTTCAACGAAACGAGCTTCGTGAGGGCAAAGCAACGTCTACGTGAGCGAAATTCCGTTCGTACACATCTACATAAATGCACGATAAAGTCTAATTAACGTATCGCTATTCGGCGCCACATGTTAACACGACTGTGTTGTATTTGCAAAGGCAACAGGAAATCGTTTATCGGTAGGCAGGTACATAAACAATTGCCTGGGGACCCACAAAATGATTTGTGTATAAATTTGATCATTTTATCACTTTGCTTTAAACAATCCTACTCACTCCCTAAATTTAATATTTAAACGTTGTTTCGATACGGCATGCCCAACTTTTCTTTTTCGAATGCTCTTTCAATTCTTTTTCCATTGCTTATAATTTTTTTTATTAATAAAGATACATACATTTATTTGATTAATGTCAGATATTTCGATTGAAAAAAAAATTGTTTACAATATGTTCATTTTCATTTTTAAATTAAAAACAAATTGGATTAGATATGCCAAGTGACTTTAAGATTAAGGGTTAATAATATATATTAATCAATTATTATTTATCAAAAAAAAAAAACGTTCAAAAGTTACCATAAAACTTAAGCCATTTATTTTTTATACGAATTTTAATAGCAATATGAGTATAGAAGATCAAGGAGGAATTGCATTTTATTCATATCCATTTTTTGATATCCTATGACTTAAGTCATGGTTACGAGACGACATTGATTACGAGACGAATTAACAAATAATAATAGAAATGGCTGTCTCGAAGGTCTCCACTCATCGACAACGTGGCAATTTATGTTTCTCGAATGTATACAACAAGCCTGAAGGTGCCTCAGCGAATAGCTGGCGGAGACCTTCGACGTCCGTTTCACCGTCCTTCTCCATTTCGCAATAGCAAAAGAGCCAGGCTGTTTACCGCTAGAAATAGATAGCCTAGTTAGGTAGTGTACGTTCTCGGCTCTATTCTTGGTACAGGCCAACTTTTTCCATGCTCATGCTCGCGCTGCTAGCTGGCTTGCAGTTAGGCTTATGTCTAGGTCTCGCGTAACTACACTACGATTACCTCACTCGTTCCCGGTACTAGCGTTCCATTATACACGAAGTTACGCCGTATCAATTCCACGATAAATCATTCCGCTGCGTGCCGCCAAGGAGTAGGACGAACCGCCGCGACTCCACAACCTCGTAAATTAGACGTTCTGCGAACGGCATGCATCCATTGCGAGATATTGCTTAATCTTTGGACAAAACTTGCATAACGGACCCTTCGTGGTTCTAAATGAAGCATTAAAAGAGATAGTGTAACAAATAAGTAAAATGAGAATAAATAAGTAATTAAATTATGTAATTTTCTCGAAAGAAACCTGTTTGCAGTGAAAATGTATTATTCAAATAACAAGCAGAAAAAATCATGTAGAATTCATTGACTCAATGTATCTGTATATTAAAAAAGAAAAAAAATTACAAAGAGACTACAAAGGAAAAAAAAAATTTATGTTAATTATTATAGATTAAACAAGGACAAGTTCTGCGAATAATTCCTAAAGTAGGTCACGAGCAATATATTACTTTCGCTTTCATATCCTTCTACCTACTTTCCTTACGGTCATCTAGGTCTGGCGATTTCCGTTTTCATATTCGGCCACCGTGGCCTTGAGGAATTTTTTTCTTTGAACCTAACCCACGGTCCCGCATGTTAAGGTCTTTGTTCCATAGGCTTGATCCGCCGACGTTTCCGAGAACGCACTTCGCATCGGCCGAAATTAAGGATATTTATTGGTCTGGCGCTACTAAGCGGAATCTGAACCCCAAAACGGTCTAGAGAAAAAAGCCGGAATAGCCTTCGCCGGTCCTCTCCGAGGTCTTTGTTCCATGGAAATGAGACAACCTTGATCATAAAGCGAGTCTAACCGATTGCAAAACAAGAGAAAGAGAGAGAGAGTACCGTGGGGAACGCGTTGTAAAGGCGTTCACGCGTACCGCGTTCTAATCATGCATTTATGTGTGACAAATAACAGACAGTAAGATTTTCATATTAAACGAACATCGACATGAAGGACTGGTACTAAATATACATAACATAAAGATGGATTTAAACGCAACGTTTCTTTTGCTTTCTTCTCGTTCGTCCAGCGGGAATATTATTAAACGAAGAGAGACCTTACGATCGTGAATTTTTGCGATACTTGCACACAAGCAACACACGCGGTAATGACGTCAAAAGTAATTGCATTTCTCTTTCGTTGATGGAAATGCAGTTAATTCTAGGCATACTTTCAAAGAATCCTTCAAGATAAGATCTTAATGGCGCCCCGTACTTCGCGGCAGAAGTAAGGACCTCTCAGACGAAGTCAGTTGATTTAATCACTTAACTTGTTCGTACCAACGAAGAGACACCTTTGAAGTGGAACGTGTCTGATGGTACATCACCAGAGGGGCCCTCGTGGCGGCCGGAATCATTTTCTGGAAAGTACTCGGGACAGGCGTATCAAAGACCAGGAGGAATGTCGCAAGATCAACGTTATCGAAGAAGAGATAGAAAAGAGTCAGATTAATTTACATCATGTACAAGCTGCGTACACGTTAAAATTTCAAAGTGATTAATAGATGTGCGATGACGCATAACTGAGGCTCGCATGATAAAGATTTCTATTTTGTGTACGATTAGATGATTTTTTGCGATGGCGCCAAGTGATGGGTAGATGGACGAGGAAGAGAAAGAGAGAGAGAGAGAGAGAGAGAGAGAGAGAGAGAGAGAGAGACGAAAGTAGAGCGGAATGACGAGCATTTATACAACGCGAGTGAACAAACGCCGCAATTAAAACAAAGCCTACGGCATTTGTCCGACGCCCCGTCGCGTTTTCCAACTGCCGCCGAGTCCCACGGGGGGCAAACCACCCATACCGCCGCCCGAGGTGACGGTGAGGGTAGTTTTGACGCAGAAAAAAAAGAGCGGCAACTTTTTCGAGATAACGACGATTATTTCAGACTGGCGAGAAACGACCGCGCGACCTATAACCCAACAAAAAGTGACGAATTCGCCAATGTGAACGACCCTCTAGCCGCTATTGTCTTCGATTACGTCATTAAATAATTAGACGTTGATTACCATTCCTTCAATCCGAGAGAAATTACATTATTTACGATATCTATACTAATGCAAAAATCCATTAACTTGACAACGATAATATTATGAAAATTCAGGCCAGCAATAAAAATACCTTAGCAATCTTGTTTTTTCAATACATACCGCTCATTTACAACAATGATATAACTTTAAAATTAATCATTTCTTAGTTGTTAAAGAAACAAAAATATAAAAAAAAACATGTCTTTATTTTTCTACAATCAATTATTACATCAAAATTAAATTTCAAAATTAATATTTATTACAACGTTTCAATGATTTAAAATTCATTTTTTGGAAAACTTATAAGTTTTTTTATATATATCGTTATTATAAAAAAAAAGAGATGTGTAGCTATGAAGCATCTTGATATACCTAATCGCTGATTCAAAGTCTATTTAAGTGTTGTCTCTTAAAGGCGAATAAATTATATATATTAGAAAGCATCGCGTGTTTTATTGGATGATAGAAAAAAGGAGGGGGAAAGAAGAATAAAGAAATATGGGGTTAATCTATTATCAATGCATGTAAATACAGCAAATGACGTTCCCTTTTCCGGTATAAATTATTAAGTAAGCCCGGTCGCATTCATTACAGCTATATTAAGGGAAGACTTCCACTACCTTTCTCTAAGTCGCTATCAATCACCCGAAGTCTCATTACAACAATATTACAACTCTCGGGCATCAATTAAAATCATCACGGAATCGCCTGCTAAGTGACTAACATTAGGTTCTTCGGTCATTCGAGCAATGCGCAGAATGTTCTGTAAAAATTGACTCATCGTAAATTCGAGTAAGGCTGGTAAATAAAAAAAAAAAAGAGTAGAGGAGTCCAAGCAAAGCTGGCTCCCCTCGATTAGTCATCCTCGGATAAAAGCCACTATTAATTACCTTCCATGAAACGGCTAGACCATCTGCAAAGCCATGATATCTTGGAATTAATATAATAGCAAGATAGCGTATCATCGAATATGTAATTAAATATATTAAAATACGTTTATAAATAAGATATTAGATAAAACTATTTTCAGAAAAAAAAACCCCCGCCATTTAATGCAGCACAATATATCATGACCATCTGTCTTCTGTTTAAAACTTTATAAATTAAAACTTTATGAAAATAGGACGTTCTAAATTAAACGATTAATATTATTACATAATATTTAATATTGTACATTATTAATTGCTTGTCAATCAATTTGGAATGATGACAGCATCCTTCTCGTAAATAAAGTTCTCGTAATAAAGTTTTGTCATCAAAATTTATGCCTCTCTAACCGTGCTATATCCTCATTAGGTTTGACTTTCTTTGTCTACTATATTATATTATTGCTTCTGGAGATTGTATTGAGTCTCTAGACGGTTCATTTATAATTGTTTAAATAATGTTATACAAAATAAATGTACAATAATATTAAGCATCTAAGGCCCGTTTATTTAATAAAATAATCTACATAATCATAAACTATCTGTAAGATTGTTTCAAAATTTATCTATACACATAATATTTGGAATTAAATATTATTCGTATTTTAAATTTTGTACAATATATTTTGGAACATCATTTAAAACAACGATTTTATTTTTTATCGTTTATATCAAAATAATACTGAGAAATTATTGTTTGCATGTATTAATTTTTCCCCTACATTTGTTACTGATCCATCCGGCACAATCGTCAAATGCGAATCGTGTTAAATTCGCCACCGTTTTCCCGGGGAAGTAGATCTCGCAGACTGTGAGACAAGAGTCGGATCGAGTTAGCGCAGAGAGTTAGCGTGGGTTAAATCACCTTTGTGAAACTGCTCGCTCGCCGACGTGCCGCCCCGTCAGTCCCGACACCCTCCCTCCCTTCAACACGCTTGTTGCTCTCTCCGCGTTCTCTCCATCCCCCTCTTCGTCCACCATTTCGTTACTCGTCGGTACACATGTACAAGGTGCTCGGTGTGTTTAGGATAGGTAAATTCTAGCGAGCTACCAGCAACTGCCAGCGAAGACGAGCGAGTCCTCGCTCGAGCATTGAATGGGAAGTCGAGATGGCGGAACTGTGCGAGGGAGAGGGGAGGGGGCAGGAAGAGAAGATAGAGAAGGAAAGCAGGAGGGTGTTAATCCGGTTGCTTTATTGCTACGAGAATCCCTCCGGAGCGCGGCACCACGTCTGCCAGCTAGTTCTCCCCTTCTCGAGCTGCGTATCAGGGGGGTTAAGTTCGTTTCCAGTTCGACGACCTACTACTCTACGGGGGTGGTGGCGGCGGCGGCGGCGGCGGTGGCAGCGGCGGCGGTGGTGGTGGCGACGGCGGCAGTGAGAAGGAAGAGGGCAAACGGAGCCTCGAATCCCACCGGGACCCACCCCCCTTGGAAACACCACGTCCGTTCGTATGTCCGTCTGACCTCGGTTGACCGACCCGGCTTATTACTGCACACCGACATTATTACCGCGCCCCGTCGCATTTCTCAGGTCCGGAGATTCCGGGAAGCGTCGGGGACGCGGTCGCCGATTTCGATGTATGAGGTATCCGAGGCGGATTGCTGCCAGCATGCAGTTTCGTGCCTTGCATACGAAGCTGTGGACGCGCGGCGATGCAGATCACTCGGGGAAGGAACGCCGCTGCGGTATGGATTTTATCCCGCGGAACGTTCGACCGGACAAGCCGGCAGTCCCCTTTGCTTATGAAACGTTCCCCTATATTAACGCTTGAGGACCAAACAGAATCGATTGGAGAGAGAGAGAAAAGAGAGCTCTTAAATCTCGTTTAAATCTCTCTCGATGATTCTGATCAATGAATCTATTAAATTCATAATGTCAAATTATACTCAAATTATAATTTGAGTTATTTTTAATCATTTCTATAGATTGCCACTACTCCTACTTAATATATCGTTAATTTGACTAAAACAATGGAGTTAAATAATTTTACTCAAGAAAATATCAAATTTGATTCAAATTTTAGTTTGTTAATTACTAAATACTTAATATAGATGATGTTTACTATGAAAAGTAATATAGAAATGACTTGATTTACATTTGGCCATACATGGAAGTTAAAAATAACAAAATGTTATTTAAATCAAAAGATTGGATCGCCATTACTCCTTTGATATTTAATAGTATATATTTATTATAAGTACATTTATTATTAGCTATATTAAGTATATTATAAATATATTTATAAGAGAATCTTTTCATACATTCACATCCAATTAAATTCATGTATCTATTTCGTATTTCCTCATTTCATTTCTCATTTCCTCGACACCCTTGGATAGTCATAAGGTTCAGATTCGAATCCTAGCCAAAGTAATGTTTCCCCCAACAAAGTTTTTTTTACAAAGTACTTTATGCACTATTATAATCAGCAATTAATTTAATTTATGAGATTATTAATTTAATATTTGTAATTGCATTGAAAGTAATCGACAGAGTAATCGACAATTTATATAACTGAAAGATGTATTTATAATTTACATAAAAATACATAAATATTAGCAAAAATATAGCTTCGACTATATTTGACGCTGTCTCGTTTATTTGTTTTATTTTCTTTTATTTTATTATATTTTTTTATACTAACAACATATGATATTAATCATCAGTTTCGTCGCCATCCATCATTAATTTGAGTGTAATATAATTACACTTTCATGCGCAACCCCACGATAAACTCGGGTAATTCTGAGTTTCCTTCGAATCCTCTCCCAATTCAGTTCCTAAGTACCATCTGTCGCTGTCCTAATTAGACGGCTTATCAAGCCCCGGCAAATTGCCGCGTGTACACGACATTTGTTCATAGACGCGAAAGGTGCCAAAACAAGAGACATTAGCATATGCAGCACGCAATTTACCATCGAAAAAGATGACGCGATAACACTGACGTCACTTCCTCTATTTGCGACCGACCTATCAATTTATTCAGTTCCATTCTTCAAGAAAATTAATTATGATATTAATAAACTAATCATCGACTCAAAGTTCAGCGATAAAATGCATAATTCTTTTTTCGTGCGGTAATATTTTTCTATGAAATTTTTAATGCACGCACTTCACGAGAGCGCGGGTAGTGTTCATCCTCAGGGACCGGCATATTTATTTCCGCCGCGTTTAACCCCCGCGCGCCATCACACACGCTCCTGTACCGCAAATGCCGAGTTATGAATATACATTATTTTTCAGTAACATTTTCGCGCATCGTAGACGGCCCGAGCTTCTCGAGGGAGAGCCGCACGAAACCGGCGGCGTGGTAATTCTTTCTCATCCCGTAATTAGGAAACGGACCCTTTTTCACGGAGGATATAAATCACGCGAGGGCCACGAAACGACAAAAAATACGTCGGTAGAGAAAAAAGAGAAAGGAGAGGACGAGAAGGGACGCGATGTCAGGTTGAGATGGAAAAGCCAGGGCTAAGGTGCGAGCTGATGGTCCAGCGAATAACGGGCGCGACGACTTCGTTGGAAACGCTTGTAAAAATATACCGCGATAAACTCTCTGCCACGCAGTTCTTTCGTCCGGTGCAATCGCAAAATGCCGGAAAATTACTGGTGTAATTCTTTTTTAACTCTCAAACCGAGACGTAAAAAAAATATTTAATTAAAAATACATAGCCTCTGAGATTTACCACTTTTGCATTATCTTTTAAAAGAATGGTAGAAAAATAATCTTGATTTTTATAATTTGTAAATTATAAATAAAGATGTATTTATTTTATAATAAAAGGATTTCTCTTTAACAAAGCAAGTTCGATAAATTTAAAAAATTTGAATCTTTAAATACGTTAAACGAATTTAGTTATTGTACTACCACAGATGTATTACAGAGACTTTAACTACAATAGATTTTGTATTACAATAGCTTAGTGCATACTAAAGCTGCTATACATGAAATTAGTAAAGTTAAATGTAAAAGCACATAAATATTTTAAATGAAAAAATGCTTAACAATGATATATTGTTACATTGTTGTATTGTATAACAAAAAATATATACATATATATTTTATTGTCAAAGTTAATTATATTATGCTACTGCATTTAAATATACATATAAAACAACTTTTAATGTGTATTAATTCAGTTTAATGTGTATTAATGTGAGTGAATTCATCAATGGAGTAGATGAACCTATTCATGAAACAATTTTTTAGCGATTGATGTTTAGTTACAGAGATGGAAAATATCTTTTTGAAAATAATCAATATTAACATTTTTAGGTCAAAACAATAAGAAATGCAAAAAAAATTTCAAATAAAAGTTTTATGATTTTAAAAGATCTTACAACGCGCAAGACTAATTAAATTTTTTATAAATAAATGATGGGATATTTTAAAAAATTTCATATTTTTTAAAAACCCAATCACGTCGTTTATAAAGTGCTGTCGAAACCATAAAACTTTTATTCAATTATTTTTTCGTATTTCTTGTTTTGACGATATTCACTTAGAAACATCAATACCGATTTTGTTTCAATAGAGTTTCCACCTTTAAAATCAAATATTAGCTGCTAAAAAAATTATTTCGTAATTAAATCTATGTACTGTATACTTATTCAAGGTTCTGGATTTTTTATTTCACACTTTATTTCACAGTCGAATTTTTCTTGTAAATAGCTTACTTAATAGTAATAAACAACGAGCAATTAATATTCCTAATTAATTGTAATAACTATCACTCACTAAAACTGATCACTCATAAAAAGGAAAGCATTATACGAAAAATATAATCGAATAAAAAGTCGGTTAACTCCTCGCCAATTTCTCTCTCGCTACTTCCGCAAAGCTCACTCCACCTCCTTACTTCCGTATCTGATTACAGCAAATAAATTCCAAGAATTGCTTTGCGCGCTCTAACAGTCATGCTTGTCGCAAACGTTTTCTTACATCACTTATATCATGAGAAAATATGAGTTCGAACTACCTTCGTCATCGCCGCAGGTGAGGGGTGCGGTAGGAATGGTAGGAATATCGGTAGCGTATATACATCCAGGTGACTGCGACCGATTCCGAGAACGTATATGATTGCCGTGTGGTCAGCGTGTATAAATATACCCGACGTCTTGCGGGAGTAAATAATACTGGAGGTGACGCGAGCGAATTTTTATCGCTTGTATGGAGTGCGTACAAGACGCGCTTTTGAGTTACGCGTGCACGTTCCACTTGACGTTTACAAGCATGTCTTATGCGCGTAAATCAAATAATAAAGTCGTGATTTCGTTAAATCGTGTTAGTCCCTGTCTATCTGTAGCCATAAAAGATTTGCTAATTCACGCAATTCAGTAAATAAACAAACAGAAACTGAAGAACGACTGAAGTCTATCAATGTAAATTAACTATAACTTTGGTTAACTTATTTTTTATCTTTCTTTAGCATTAAGAATTTGAAAAAGGTAATGAGTTCTTTGTAGTAAAAGAAAACTGTAGTTAATAATGCTAAAATAGTGTTAATATTTTGAAGTAAAGAATACGTAATAATGAATTATAAATAAAATATATTAAATTTTAATAAATATTGATTTAAGATCTAAATATTTATACTAAATATGAATAATAAATATGAATATATTTATTTGATACAAAAATCATTAATTTTAATTTTAACAATCTTTTTTTTATTGAATAAATATTTATTTATTGTAAGTGAATGTTTACTTAGTTCTTTACTATTCAGAAATATACATTAAGATTTAATTTTTTAAGATTTAATTTTAATTTTTTTTTCAGATTTTAATAACAGACCTGTTTTCTAAAGATTAAATCGAGATTAAAGTTAATCTGCATTAATAAAAATAAATGTGTGTGATCCGAGCAAATCAATTTAATTCCACTTTCATCTATCTTACGCACAACTAGATGACTAAATTTGCAAAATCTAACCGGCAAGCGGTCAATGATCGACGCCGTAAAAAGTCACGGGGGTGCACGTGAGTCATTGTTGCGCCAGACAGGGCGGCTACGAACCGACCGGTCCCCGCATTCGTTAGGGGATGTTTTAATGGGCCGCCGCTTTGGATTTGCCGGTGTTTAATTACAGGGGCTCTCAACCTGCATTTACGTTAGCAATGATTGCGATTTTTCCGAAAGGCAACTCGAAAGGCTTACACGAAAAAGAGAAATGGATGCTACTGACGAACGTAGATAGAACGTGATAATTATTTATGTCTAACCTTTCCTAGATATAACAAAAAATCCACGCAGAATGACGGCCGTTAAGAAATTTTAAGCAGTGAAAAGGGTGGAGCGCGACACGCTTTTTGCGCTTGTGCCACGCACCGAAACGCAATAACGCATGGCGCAACGTAAACGCGAATACTCCACCCTTCTGGAAGGGATGAAGTAAGTGGGCGAAGAGGGAGAGGAGAGAGGAGGGTAGACATAGAAAAGAAGGGACACAGTCAGCGAGGGGAGAGCACGAGAGACAGACAGAACGAGGGAGAAAGAAAGAAAGAGAAGGATAGACAGGCAAGAGAGACAGGATAAGAGAGAGAGGAAGATAGGTACTTTACCACCCCATAAAACGGGGGTGTGAGTGTTGTGTCTGGCGCTGGACCCACCCTAGGGTGAACGCCCTAGAACCCCTGCGCACAGACGATTTTTCGTCTCGTTCCCATCAAGGACTTCGGTCCCGTCTACATCAGCTCTCTCTCCGCCGCCGATCTCTACCTCTCTCGTCTGTCGTCTCCCCCCCCTCCTCTCTCTCTCTCTCTCTCTCTCTCTCTCTCTCTCTCTCTCTCTCTCTCTCTCTCTCTCTTCTCCGGAGCTCCGACAGACTCCGCAAGGTGTCTACACTCCTGGACATAAATGAAACGGCAGGAAGGGAGTCGGCGACGGGCTGAGGGGTGTAGGCCCGTTCCTCCGGGGATTTTCTATTCCCACAGGCGCGATGTGGCTTAGAGCGCGCCCAGCCGATTCTTCTCACTGACACTTCGACACTGTGCTTCTTTCTCCCTCACAATATGTTTAGACTGATTCGCGCGTAGCCGACACGGTTCTCGCAACTATCGACTGTGTACTCATCGATAAAGACATAAGTGGGATCATGACGCGAAAAGTCAAAACTTTTCCTTGCAGTTTGTTCTTGCGGAGATACACGATGCTAAAGTCAGCGATAGAAGATTTTTTTTTAATCTTTCAATTTTCAAAAAATGACTAACATTTGTCAAAATGTTTCACAACTTGTAATAAATAATCATGATGCAAGTAAAAAATTTTTATAAAAATATTTATATTTTATTGTTGACATTAAATCTGTTGTCTTTCCATTCTTGTTGCCAATAAATTATACATGAATAATTTTTTTTCTTAATTAGATCTATATATTTTCGAGAAGGACAGAGATGGAAAATAGTAATCGAAAGTTCACCTGGAAAAAACGAATCTCTTCTTTCGTCCTTCTGGGAGACAGACTTCCAACCGTGATTCAAGGATTTGAAAGTGTAATCGATTCAGTCGGAAAGCTGACGGCGACTAATTAACGGCAAGTATAACGGCGCGAAATTTAAGCGACAAAATATACCGGGTGGCAGGTCGTGGAATAAGCGCAAAGTTTTCTCGTAAACGAGGCGATTTATGAAAGCGGTTCTAATAATGTAAACGCGAATGCAAAGTAACGCGGTTCCACACGTGTAAGGCTTCTCTTGGCAAGTTTTACTGGTGTAAGCCAAACGAATAACCGCCATAAATATCGTAGAATTTCAACAAGGCCCGCGCACGAAGAGCTTCGATTTATAGCTGGCCATTTCTCGTATCATCGTCTACGTCTACGCGCGCGCGTTTTCTATCCTCTAATCGTTATCTACCGCGTTTTAATTACGGAAAATCGAAAAAATACAGCTGCGTTGTGCGAAAAGCGGCGCGCGTCATGCGTTTAGATTTATTCGGCTTTGCACACGCTACGGGAATTATATATCGTCGCGTCGCATCGCGTCGCGTCGCGTCGCCGTCGCCCGCGAGGGACGCAGCCATTTTCGTTTGCCTGAACGCGAATGTTATGATAACGAAGTGGAGTGCCACTGCTGGGTCGCAGAAGGTCAGAAATTGAGCAAACTGAGGGATGCGATATAGAACATGGACAGGAAACGAGACAGATCGGTGGTCGAGGAGGGTTGATAGGGAAGGGTCCGAGGACAATCACCCCTTGCGACAATGTGCGCGAGTTGAAAACCGAGTCCGGTGCTATATATACACGTGTGGTATGAACCTTCCCATTAGTTTCCCGATGCGCACATACATATATAGCGAAAAGTTTTCAACTTTCACGCAGCTATATGTTTTACATGGCCGTGAACGCCGATGTTAAAGTTACCTCTCGGGAAACGGAGAAGAGATATTTCAATCGAATTATGACTCGCACGCGCCATTGCGTAAACGCATATTCCAAGAGTCCACAAGGTGTGCAAGATATCACATGCGACACATGCACACAGATGCGCATGCGATGTACATAGTTCAATTAAATTCCTTAAAAATTTTTATGGATCGGACAAACGGCGTCGCGAGATTACATTTACGAGGAACGCTATATTGAAATTCCGCGTAGCGCTCGAATTTCTGTCCTGCTTACGACTATCCACCGCAAAATATACGCATAAGAGATCGCTTTATCTTCCATTCCGCTGCGATTCCATCCTTACGCTGGCAATATAGGTAATCCATAGCACAGGTGCATCGCGAGTGCCGGCGATAAATCGCGCGATTAACTCGCGAGCGGGCAAACTGGTTTTCTATGTGCATCTAATCTGAACGCGGCAAGGTCGTAAGTCCTTTTAATATTTTAAATACACCGTTCGGCGGACGTTTATGCGCTTGGAATCCAGCGTTTACGCGCAACCGCAATGACAATGTTATATATAGGCAATCTGTGATCCTCACGAATTAACTACAAGGATCGTAATGCGTGCTAATTATCGTATAAAAATTTTAAAGCGGATGATTGAAGAGAGAAAGAGGGAGCATAATTTATTAATATTCTGAAATATAGATAAGAGCCTCTAAAAGAGAAATTTTAGGATGCGTACACACATCCATATTAACAATAAAAGTTAAAAACTGTCATGTCAGTTAAACATTCACTTAAACCATGATAGTAATTTAAAAAATAAAGCAACAAACAAATATATTAAGAAATCAAATTTTATTCCATTTTAAATGGAATTTTCGATTTCAAATTCTTTAATTTCCTAGATATGCAGCATAATTTCTTAAGACCTTATACTTAAGACCTTTTTAAATTTTTTAAGAGAACTTGTAAAATTTTTTCTAATGTTTTTCTACATATATGAATTAGTCATTTTAGGAACCCCAAATTTTTGTCGAAATTGAAATGTTGGAGAATGTCCAAAATCAAGAGAGATAGATGTAAAACTTCCTTCAAAAACCATATCAATTTTTTTAGATACCAAGCCTATAAAACTGTCATTCACTTAATAGACAGTAACTTATGATAACTTATGTTTTCCTTAGATTATACTCTGCAGAAATACACTCAATAATGAATTACTTTAGCGTAACTTGTGCATGAATATATTAATTTGTTTTTTTGATGAATTATGTATATTTTTTAACACTAAAATTAAATATCTTTTTGAGCTACAATGTATTATTTTAAAACTTCTTTAGAAGTTTGTTATTACATTTACAGAATTTCCTAAAATGAAATAAAGTAGGTAAAGAAGCAAAGAAGGTTTAACCAGAAAAATAGAAAAGTAAAGGAATAAGCAAAAATTTTAATAATAATATATGTGTGATAACTTGCGGACGAGGTATGGATATATGAATGAGTTAAAAATTTATGTAAACCAAGTTCCCTTCTTGGCTGAATATGCTGAAGTGTAATAAATTCTATTTTATTTACATAGAATTTCCTAATTAAAAAAATCTGTTGTATGTATGAAAATGTTCATTTACTTCAGAAACATTATAAGTCATTATATATAAACATAAACATTATAATATTTTCAAAAATAGTTCAAAATTAGTTTTTTTTTCAGAAATAAGTTTTAAAAGTGATATATTTCACTTACTCAACGTAGAAGGTAATGAAGCAATATTTTCAATTATTTTTAATAACTACAGTTGTAAAAATTATATTGTTTTTTTCACTTCCTCAAAAATTAAATTTTTTTACTTAGATATAAGATTTGTAAAATGACTGATTCTTAATTATGTAATATATGTTTATTTTTCAAGAATATTATGAAATAAATAGGTCCTTCAAAAAATGTTATTAGAAACTTTTCGTTCTTATTATTAGGGTGAATCGGTTTAAAATATCCGAAGTGGCTTCGAATAACCACTGATGAAACGTAGGTATAAGGTAGGTAAAGACCTCTCCTACACCGGTGTAACGTTCCACCAAAGGAAGGGACAATAAACGGCTGTGCGTAGGCCATAGACCTGGCGGGCTTTTGCGCCCTGTTTCATCCCTCCCTCGCCCTCTCGCCCACGCCCGGCCTCTTTGCTGTTTGTAAACACAACCGTGCTACTTTCGAATGCAGCTCCATTTCAATGGCGATGGCCGCCACGTCCAGGGTGCATATGACTTCAATATGACGCTCACGTGTGACGTGCATGTCAGGCTACGGACTTTGTGCTGGATAAAAATTTGCAGAATCGATTTTTAAGGGCAAAATCGAGCGTTTATAGGCAATATATCTACGATAATTTATACAATATCCTATTGCGACAATTCCGCATTGTGTATTTTGTGTATTTCTATACCGTGTTGTTGATAGTCATTTGATAATGTGCCTGCTACAAGCGAAAACAGCAATTAAAAAGTTTCGCTAATTTGAACGGCTGTTTATTTAGATTATGGAGGTAACCTCGATAGCAATGAGTTCGCCGAGAGGTGTCGAGAATCTTGTAATTTATATCTCGCTTAACGGCAAGTCATCGCAATTTAAGACAAAAACTTGGTATCTTTTGTCCGCGACTCTCCCGAGAGTGTCGCTAATGTATCAAGATTTCGACTGTATTATGCAAACTTAAATGCCGGCCCATTACGGCGTAATTGCGCAATTACGACGGTACTCTTATGTGCGCTAATAAAATATATCATGGCGAGATTATATTTCAATATCAGCAACTAACACTCTATCTAACAGGTACACAGCTCGGGGATTTGCGACGCATATTTTTCTGTCACACTTCCTCCTGTTTTCCTCGTATTTAAAATAATGTATACCGATTGGAATCTTAATTTATTGTAAGAAGTAACATCGTAGAGATATAATTGATTGATATAATTATCCGATAGGTCAAAATATCTACGTGCACAACGCATTTAAGATGCATAAACAAGACGATTAAAGCGGCATAATTACGTGTACGTTTATTACGCAAGCGTTGACCTAAGTTTTCACACAAGGCTTATGCGTTCGCTAACTTTTGCATAAAGGCAATCTTGATATATACGCTCTGAACTCGCCTTGAACTTTAATACGAGCAGGTGATGAAGACACCTTGAACCGAGCAAAAACGAAAGGTTTCATCATAGACGTGATGTCGTCAAGAAGATATCGTACCACCGATCGATTCTACAATATTCGCGGTAACACTATCAACAGGAAAACTCAACACAACAGAGGACGATCGATCGTTGCCACCGGACGCAGATAATCTCGTCTCGTCTTACCCCGCGAGCATCGATACACATTCTATTTTATCGGTTCTTTAATATAATATCTTACAAGAATATTATTGATGTTAGCGTTTAAAATCAATTGTGCAAAAAAGACGTCGTACGCCTCTGAACAGGAAATCGTGAGATATTATAAATTCTTAGCAAATGTGATTTAAAAAAATTAATTATATTGTTTCAGTTAGACAAAAAACAATAATAGCAATTATAAAAGACAACTATACAAGTCTTATATGTAGAATTAATGTACATATAAATATATATTGTTGAATGAACTATTTTGTAGTTATTGCAATTATTATAAATTCTAGCAAAAACAATTTAAAAAAAAAAGACTATTATGTAACTTCAGTCAGAGGAAAAGACATAATAACAATTATACAAGTAACAACTGTACAAGTTTTATATATAGAATGAATGTACACATACAATTCAATAAATTGTTTTATAGTTGCAACGACAAAACAGTTTATCCAAATGTAAATTAATGCTATACTTGACGAATTTGATACAATTTTGTGCATAATATTCAGAGAAAAAGACATAGTGACAGCAACTAAAAAAATATCAATGTGTATTTAACATCATGCGGTGTCTATACAATTTTCTGTATTGAGATTACACCAATGCGATGTAGATTTAACATAGGTTTTAAATCCATATTATAATTATAATGATATAAATACCAGAAATTATAAATCCACTCGGTTGGTGTTAATATTAACACTCTAAAAAATATCGATGTGGATTTAACACCATGTGGTATACATAATTTTCACATGGTGTTATATCCGATTTTTTAGACTGTACATATAAAGGCGACAAATATAGTTTTAGAATTAATTTAATATATAACATGTAATATATATTTCATATATTGCTATAAAATTCAACTATGTACTCTCTGTATAATTCTACATATAAAACTAGTATAGTTATTATCTATAATTACCATCACTTTTTCTTTAAGCGTTGTACACAAAGTTAATCATAACAGTATGTAATATAAAAAGTTATCTAGTAGAGAAATAAAACGTGTGTAATTTCTACGTAACAATGGACATAGTAGTATATTTGCAGTAGTGTATTTGGTATATTTAATTTCGATAAACGTGATAAAATCAGGTCGCCGCAAAAATTTAACGCAATCGTCTTCGGGAAGGAAGCCAAAGTCCCGTCTGTGCGGTGCTTCTCTCTCTCGTTTCCAGCGGCTCGGCTTTGATCTCCATTCGAAGGGTTGCCGAGGGATCCAGCCCCGGATCCGCAAAAGTTCGTCGGATCTGTCTGACTCGGCGTGATTCGAGCTCAAGACATCGGCCTCTATCGAACGACCAAGTAACGCCACGCCGCCGTCGGGATGGTGGTGGCGATGATGATGGTGGGGTTCGGCATCGACGGAAGAGAGAAGTCGGCCGCGGTGTGGGAGCCGGTGTAGTGTGTGAGAGACGCGCGGGTAAGTGCGAGAGCGAGACGGTAAAAAGGGAAGTAAACCAGGAAGGATGGTCAGGACGCCGGAGGGGTACACGGCGGTACCGTGGATGAAAGGGGAGAGGGAGGAGAGGAGAAGAAGCGCGATGAGCGTGGTGGGATAGCGGCAGTGCGAGCCCGAGACGCGATCGGTGGGGAAGAAGAGGGAGTCCTGGGGATCAATGGACGCAACCCCGCGGGGCACTACACTCTCTTGGATACTACGTAGTAAGCCCGCCACTGCGTAGTAATACTATGCCCGCCGCTACGTACTACGCCCGCCGCTATTACACCAACCAAGCGTTCGTCCCCCGCGCGTCACCCGCATTTCTCCTGGTCTGTCCCTCTCTTCTTCTGCCCGTCGCTCGCCGACTGCGCACTTTCCCCTCTCGCATCCTCGCGCTATATTCGCGCAACTTCTCTCTCTCTCTCTCTCTCTCTCTCTCTCTCTCTCTCTCTCTCTCTCTCTCTCTCTCTC
>NW_017259375.1:616456-617572 GCF_001594045.1 Atta colombica
GGTGCAACACGATCACGGCCTCCCGCGCTAACTTCGATCCGCCAATGGCGACGAGGCGTAGGTTGCCGCGCGCGGGAAAACTCATCTCTCCACGCATACACGCACCGTCGCGGCTCTCTCCTCCCTCGTCCTGCGCGTCACCCCTCGATCTCGTGGATACGCGGGCGACGGGTGTCGGATACACATCCCGAAGTGGTGGACGGACGCGCGGGCGTCGTCCCTCGTCTGGAGATGAGAATTCAGTCTCAAGTATATTCGCCAGTGGCTGCCGGATAATCGGATTATCCGACTATTCCCGACGATGTAAGCTTTTTCTAGTCTTACGGGGAAATGTAATTTCGTCAATTAGCCGGAACTTTATTTCGCCTTACTTTATTATCGAGTGTGGTTTCATATCTGAGAAGAGATCTGACATCTATACTTCAAAACAATGTTGATGAAACACGATGTATCGCATATTATAGCTCTGGATTTAAACCAAACAAATTTGCTTGAATGAAAAATATGGGATACCGTGAATACAAATATGACCGAATTTACATGAATAAATATTATGAATTACACCTATCTTCAATACATCAAAAAAAAATTCGTTACGCTCATGATCGTTTGTCTTTGTTAGTTTGATCTACTTTTTAATAGTACAAAAGAATTTAATCTTTTCAAATGTAAAAATTAAATCACGTGTTTCTATCGCAAATTAAGTTTGTATATTCCTTTAATTAATCATCTCAACATTTATATAGCAATATTTGTATATGTGTATAATTTATACAATAATTACACAAAAAAAATTAATTATCCCAATTTGTATATCAAATGTAATACCAAATGTTATGATTTGAAGAAATTTATACAATAATTTTAAAAATTAGAACACACATTGTTAATCAATATCAAGTGGGAAAAAAATATTTCTTGAGAAACAACTTAGAAATCAAAATAGATATCAAATATAAGATAATTTAAAAAATATATTAAAATGCATATATCGCTATCGATTCAAATAAAAAAAAGAATTATCCCCCTTCCCCCTCTAGAAATTATTTAAAAATTGAAACAAACATTAAAGGTAAGTTTTAATAAATCTAATGTATTATTTCTTTATTATTATTT
>NW_017259375.1:617672-618702 GCF_001594045.1 Atta colombica
ATGTCTGGAATACTTAGTAGAATTATTCTTAATTGGTTAAATAAAATCGTTACACAAATGAATGATGAAATTCTTACAAATTTTATATGTCACTTAAATATGCATGATAGTTAAAGTACCATAATACATGATACATTTGATTAACGAATTTGGACTCGTATTGAAGTGGCTTTAAATAGATTACAAAAATAATTCGTATACTCATGTATAGATATGCATGTGCAATAGTATTACAGTTTTGTAATACACGCAAAAAACGATATGCTGCTCAAGTGTTTTCGTGTAATAGATTGTTAATCGGCTTATCGTATTACGCGGGTTGCATTCTTCTTCTGAAATGTAATTTCATCAATTGTGAGAGAAGTATTAATATCAACTCCTGTTTTATGAGAAAGATTATCTCCGCGAGGGTTCGTCCATTCGTGTTTTTTTTCTGGGCCGTCTGTAGAGCAGGAAGCAAATACAAACATACTACCGGATTATCCACCGTAAGGTATACTCGTGTGCATTTTCCAAGCGGAGGACACATGATATTTTCGCATTGCTACATCTCGATATAACGATTCCCATTAAAATACTCACTGTCACCTATTTGCTGAAGGCGATAAAATTACATCTCAATGAGCTGAGCAAATTAGTCGTCACGCGAAAAGTAGTACAATTATGAAGCATTTTCTAAAGCCAAAAATTTAACTAAAAACGACAATATGGCTCTCTTACTTTAAAAGTGACATAATTCGAGAAACGTGATTTTTCAGTTATACCATAAATAAGTTACATAAACTTCATCCTATCAATCATCAAAAATAAATTTAACTTAATTTCATAAAAAATCCCAATTCAAAAAGTTTTTTAAGAATTGTGAAACGAAAATGACATTTGATCATATTATATAAGAATATATTATTTTTTATGATATTTGGTTAGTCAAGTCAATAATTTTCTGTCAAGTTAAAAAAAGTTTTTCCTTTTTTCTAGAAAACTTAATTTTATGAGTTGTGTCACTTTTGAAGGGAGCAATATATATATA
>NW_017259375.1:620148-620837 GCF_001594045.1 Atta colombica
TATATATATGTGTGTGTGTGTGTGTGTGTGTGTGTGTGTGTGTGTGTGTGTATATATTTGTACTCGAAAAGCTACAACTACGTTGTCGTTTATCCGAGATTATGCAAAAAGAACTTGCGTAAGAGCATTTTCCAAGTAGTTTATAGGTTTATCATAACAATAAAAGTGAGCTTTAGAGAGGAAAAGAGAAAATATAGAGAAAAAGTGAGAGAGAGTCAAGTGCTTTTACAGCGTTCTGCCCTTAATTCCGCAAGCCCAACGTCCGGCTTCATCTTTTTCAGATCGGAGTCCTTTTACTTCTTCATCCCGTTCTTTCCACCGAGCTAACGGTTTCTTCGAGGGGCAAGTTAAATCTCTGAGAATTTTTTATCTCCTATGACCTTTCCGTAATCGCCTAGGTATGTGTACGATTACTACGTCTTTCTTTACACGAAACATCGATTCTTTATTTTATAGAAAGAATTTTTTATGAATTAAATCATCCATATTTTATTATAATTTGAATTTTGATATAATTTGCTGAAGTCAATAGATATAATTAATAAATAAAGACAATAAGAAATAATTTCTTTATGCGCTCGCTCGCTCACACACACTCTCTCTCTCTCTCTCTCTCTCTCTCTCTCTCACTCTCTCTCTCTCACACACACACACACACACACACACACACACACACACACACACACACA
>NW_017259375.1:620865-628821 GCF_001594045.1 Atta colombica
AGAGAGAGAGAGAGAGAGAGAGAGAGAGAGAGAGAGAGAACATCATAATAGCAACTATAAAGGTGACAACTATGTAGTTTTAGAATTTACACATAGTTGAATAAACTATTTTATAATTGCAATAACTATAAAAATTATTCAACAATGTATATATTAATTCTACATTAAAAACTTGTATAGTTGTCACTTTTATAGTTCCTACCACTATCTTTTTTTTCTGAATACGGTAAAGTGGTTTATTTTCCAAAATTTTCTTCTATTAAATAAATACAATTTTTGTTAATTTTACAATTTAATTGCATTAACTGAATGGATTGTATTATGCTCTTTGCCCAACAGCCTTAGTTATTCACTTAATTTCATCTTTTTTTACATAGCCACAATAACGTATTCAGCCCAATCGCTTCGATCATAAATCGATTGTTTTCGAGCGAGTGCTCAGCGTTGATTAAACTTCCACAGTAAATACGTGCTTCGCCTTCGCTAAACCGAAATCGTAGCGCGGTTCGATTACAACGATCAATATATTCGAATACTTTCGTCGCGAAGTAAACTTTTGATTTTTCTAAGTGTTCTGCATACGGAGACGAGCGATATCGCGACGATACTTTCTCGGCGTCTCATAAAAAGGAGCTTCCACGAGAAACATAGGTTTATTACTCATAGTCGAGCGATCCAAGTTTACGTTCCTCATAGCCATTTACCTTCTAGTGTCGCGTCCTCGCTCTCCGGTTTCTTCCCTATCTCTCGTCCTTACCCCATCCACCTCGCCCTTTTTGCGGACTAACTCCGGTCGGAACTCGCGGTATGACCTCGGCATAGGAATTAACGAAGCGACGATAATTAAGAAAAGAAACTTTATCCTCTCCGTGCGTCTGCCATTCTACAAAATTTTATTATGCGGGATACCGAGGGAGTTGGGGAAAGCCTGCAAAAAAAAAGGATGTTTTGTAGCGACTGCACGCTACATTCTCGAATTTCTCGCTATTTAAAGCTGTCTTCTTCACGAAGGAACATGTTTCTACCTTTGACAAATCAAATCATCAGAAAATCACAGGTACACGTCGTTTGCTACGTCTTAAAATTTACACAAAAGATTACACAAATCGAATGGGTCTATTGAAAGCTCGACGAATTATTCTACAATCGGAAACTCGAATCCGATAATTTCACTATGAAAAGAGAACTACAAACGAATCCTCGTTTTCTTCGAGCCTTTACTCTCTCGAATCTAGTCCTTCCCCATCATCTTTTACTCTCTCAACAACCACTTATCGAAACCAAACTCGAGCCACTTCCGATCGATCGATTCTGTATCTTGAGTACTGATAAAATTTCCTTCCTGCTTCCTCTTCTCTAACATTTTTTTAGGACGAAGCATCGAATAATGTCGATATTAATAATATCAATAATTAATAAAATTGTTATTAAATTTTATCATTATTATTAAAAAAAGAGAATTATGTAATATACGGAAAGAACGGTTTTGCTAAAACTATTTAAATATTTAGCTAGATTTGAAAATTAATTGGACCCTCAAAATAATTATATAGAACACTTGAGTTGCTATGTTAAAATTTTTGCAACATTTTCATTAACATTTAAGCATCCTAAATAATAATTTTGATGATTTAACAAAATTTCAGATCTTTATTTAGCTAAATTTTTAGGTATTTTAGTAAAACTCCGTTCTCTCGTGTGCTTAAAATTTTAATTTATAATTAAAACTGATTTATGATATATTTTCTAAAATGATCTAGATATTAATTTTATTGTAAAAAGAAACTCTATTTAAATAATAAAAAATATTTCGTCCCCTCAATTATTACTCCTTTCTCTCCTCTCTCAAGAGTATATTCTTTGCGATTCGTAAGTCATCATCACACAGTTATTGAATTTTACATGTTATATACATGTAAGTTCTTTTCACTGACTCCGTCGAAAAGACGAAGGGCAGCCCATGCGGATGAGGATAAGAATTCGACGCGCATAAATTTCATTTCCATACCCTTAAAATTCCCAGATAAAAGAGGCAGCTCGAATGCGCGATCTGTGTTATGATAATGAGCAGCTTCTTTGGCGAAGTCTCCGTTTCTCGCTACCTGATGGAGTAGACCCTCTTAAGAGCAAAAATGGGATTCTCATCCAGGTATACCCTTCGATTGCCTTGGAAAAATTTATAGCTCTGCGAACTATCTGATCTCTCGATCCGCATTAAAAGACATTGGTTTAATTACGGGCGATTGCAACAATTATAATTTACTAAGCCAAAGAAATAAATGAAGAAAACATTGATATTCAAATCTGATTCAATTTTTCTCTTAGAAAAATAATATTCAACAAAAATTAATGACATTATACACTGAAAAAAGTCTGATAATAAAGCTTAGTTAGATGATAGTTACTAAAACTGATGAAATAATTTCAATCAAATGTTTGATTATAAAGATAATAATAACCTACTAAATACTAGCTTCATTTTTTAAAATATTATTTTACCTTTTTAAATATTTTTTACTAAATGATTTGTTAGTATTATTATATTTTATAGATATTTATTATTGTACTGTTTAATATTTAATTATTACAATACACTAAACGAAATACATTTGGCATCTATTATCAGATCTTTCTTGTAATGTAAAAATCAATGTAAAAATATTTTTCATTTAAGTGCATGTAAAACAATTGAAGTATTCGCGATTCTCTTTTTCTTTATCATATTTCATTATCATAAATCCAACTGAAAGTTATTTCAGCGAGCATCAATTAAGCGAGAAAATGGACAGGTACGATTCACACGAGCTTCTCCCTTTAAGATCGTGAGAAAACGGTCTTCGGAGGTGGCGGAGCGCTAAAGATGGAGGAGAAGGCACAAATTGTCTAGAGATAGGAGTCAGGTCGACCTCTTAGAAAATAAGAGAGCGACAAAGAAAGGGCGAACGAGGAAGGGGGCAAAGTGAGGGGGCGGGAAGTGAGAGATCTCGACTTCCTCTATTACCAATTCATGCTCCTCCATAGGCTGCCGATATATTCAAACCTTGCCGAGAAAAGGCCAGTCATTGTGTCGGCCTCTTTGTCGTCCGCGTGCTTTCCTACTTCTCTCGTTATCCACCACCGCCGCCGCCACCGCCGCTCCTCCGTCTTTTGCTCATCCTCTCTCGTACCCTCGCCTCCTCCTTTTACACCTCCTTTTCTCCTCAATCTCGTTTCTCTTCCGTGGAAAGGGGAGGACCGCATTCCTGTGTCGATGGAAGATGTGGCCAAGAAGCGGTAGAAGAAGAAAGCGCCGAGAGTGGATAAGAGAAAAAGAAAGAGAAAGGAAAACGGAGAATGAGCGAGGATAGAAGAAGAAAGATAGAATGAGTGAGGAGTCTGTTATGAGGTCTTTGAATACCGACGCGGCCAGAGTGAGGTGTATAGCTGGAAAAGGTGAGACGAAAAAGACAAGGAGTCGGCGGAAAGAGAGAGAAAGAAAAAAAGATGGAGGATGAGGGAGAGCAGTTCAATGAATTGGATGGGAAGGGGTTCCTCAACTCGGAAGGAATTAGCAATCGGGCCATCCCAACCGGCGATTCGTTTCCTGCGGCGCGAGATCCTGCAATTTTAAATTTCTCTCGCGTGGAACCACGCGTGGCATGATCATCATAATGAACTCGGATGAATATATATTTTTCAGAGTATCTTTCTGATTTAAAAAAAGAGTATAAATAATCTGTCATTCGATCGTCGCGCGAAATGTTCGGAACGAGACACGATGCGCAGCTTATAACGCGTTGCAGACGCATCGGAGCATTTAAATATAATCCCGCGGTCTGTCGGGTCTCCGGTAGGCGCCGACGTTAAAATCGCAACACGGCACGACTCGCCTTCGCCGCTAACTTCGTCGACGATATTCTCCACCCGTTGTGGCAAAAAAGAGGGGAGCTCCACGTGAAATCATCGTCTGGCCTCTCAAAACGCGTGGCACGCCTGACAAAAGGAACGGCAAGCGGACGTCTGTGTGAATCAGTGGGTCTAGACGTATGGGGTCATGAACCCGATGCGATACAAGCCGCAGCGTTTAAGAAGCTCTTCTCTTTCACCGTTAACGCAGGGGGCTATGAGGATAAATAAAGCAGAAGCGTTTCGCTGCGAGCTACAAATGACGGGAACGCCAGCACCGATACGCAAATGAGAAACTTATACATTTCTAACCTACTCAAACTTTATCTTTTGAAATGAGACGAGACGGTAAACATTGATGCATTGCGTAACTGGTAAAAATTGCCATGGACTTGTCTCCCTTGGACTTGTCTAATCCGCAAATATGTGAATTAATTTGCATTTGTATGTGATACGATATGCTCTGGCTTTCACGATACAAAAGCGAATAAAGACGAGAATATTCTTCTTCATAGTACATAAAACGACAGTCAGGATGTCTGGATAAAGATCGTCAATACGTGGAATTATCATACATGAGATACAAGTGTACCTCGCGCAACCGAATATTCCATCGTTACGTGGGAACTACAAAATCCTCGCGATGTTATCAAAACAGTCGTCGCGATAAGCCCGGGCAATGAAACAATCACATCGTAATTAAAACTGCATCTCGTTAAGCAACGTTCTCATATCCGCTCGGTAGTGTCCCGAGGTTGCCGAGAAATCTCTCAGATAGTAAATTCGAGACGCCCCCCGTAACGGCCGTGAATTACGAGTAAGATAATTACGCGCTCTCACACACACACACACACACGCACACATAAAAAGAAAGAGAAAGAGAGAGAAGCAGTATCTCCTGCATACAACAGCGTTCCTTCAAGCTGCGCTAATCCACGTCGAACAAACTCAAAAGAAAGCCGCAAAACATAGGCCCGGGCATAGAAACGGACACCGAACTGAGCCGCAAAGAACAGAGGAGAACCGACTTACGAAATTACTAGCGTAGAAAATTTGCACGCGATCTCCCGTCTGAATTTTTTACGAAACAAAAGAAAGTGGGTTAAAATTTTGAATACTTTAAATACTTGTATTTCCTTCGCGACAGGTTCAAAGATCAAATGACATCAAGAGATAAAGTACTGTACATTGCAACTTGTGCAATATTCAAATCACGCTTACTTCATGACCCGGTCGAAGACTTCTACTGAGTCTAAATGACCGATTCGCTTCTGAACGCGGATGCGATGCAGAAATTTATCGCGAAAATATTCACAGTCATAACACGCAGCTTAATACCCGACGAGCCGAAAGAAAGAGAGAGACAAAGTAAGAGAACAAACTGCAATGATGTGGAGCATCTAAAGTTAGATCCCGCGTCATGGCGAGACGTCACGACGGAGAAGCACGTCCTGCATCGCATTGGGCCGGTCGGCTGGTGGCAGGGTGTATTCAGAAAAAGGGTCCGCACGAGAACGCGGCGAGGAGCAACAAATCGGCTGGCAGGTTTTAATCGGGGCTCTTCATCTCGCGAGACGGACTAATTAAGTGGAATATGCCTGCAACAAAGTAACCCAAACGTTGCCGCTTGGAACTGGTTGCCGGGTTGATCGATCGCGTCGATCCTGAGAGCTCATCCGAAGATCACGCCCGGATCCACAGGAACCTTCACAGGAAGGCCGAAGGGATTATACCGAAATAGAAAAATGCCAACTAGAGCAATCGGTATCAAAGTTACATATAGAAAGATTAAGATATCTTTCCACTGTTACTCATAATGCAGTGCGACTCAATCGTTCACTTTGACGTAATGCATTAAGGATAATGGAAAGTAAATTCTAGTTGAATTGATATCTTAATCTTCCTATATCTAATTTTAATCCCTATAACACGCATATAATACTCGCACAGAAGCTTGCAGCAACATTGCTGCAACGTTTGCAATCACAGTTGTTACCTTTTAACTAAACTTAATGTTTCGAATCTTGTGAAGATTCATGCATCGAAGATCTTATACTATCCTGTCGGAAATTGACTATAGTAGAAATTCAATCTTGTTACTATTGGTAATTTTCTTATAAAGGTTTTTTATAATAGATTTCTCTAAAAAAAAAAGTCATCGGATTTTTTACTTCCCTCTATTGAAAATTTCTTTTCAAAATCAAAGAAAAATGCCATCGTTTCTAGACGTTATCATTTTCTTAAAAAAAGTCATCATCATTTAGAGTGATTAATCAAGATGTTCCCGCCCACCGGAGTACCAGAGATTCGTCCAAGCCGAAGTCTTCGAGAATTGGAGACCACCGTGTTTACAATGTTAATACAATATTACTGAAACGTCGCAATGATGCTGTAATATTATCAAAATAATCTGTATGGATTACTTTTAGGTATGGCTATAATCAAATATCGATAATAATCGACGACAGTTCGTCTTGTCTAGCATCCGTGAATGATAAATGAACTGCAATGGAAGTCATCCGGCTTGATAGCCGTAAAATATCAATCACGTGCAAAGCGGATGAAGAAAAAAGACGACGGTTTTATTACATTAAACACATACACACTTACACACGTGCGGCGATCGCAAGAATTTGCAAAGTCGTGTCTTAGCAAGAAGAAATTGAAGATGAAACACGGGGGTTGTTACTCCAGAGTAAAGGGGGAAGCGACAACGAAGTAGGAAGAAAGAGATAGGCTGGCCAGGATGGCCATTCGCAGACGCTGCCGGATCGTAATACTCGTGAAATAGTATCCTTCTTTCTTCCTTCCGTCCCACGAGGTATAAAGGGTAGCCGGCATAAAGGCGACGCGATAGTAAAACGTGACACTTGAGGATTTTATCCCGTGGCCGGAATACAAGCGTACCTATGTATCCACCTACCTATACATGCGCGATGCCGCGCAATGTACACGGAAAAATCATACGCGGGTGTAAATGTAGTTGGCTGATCGGGGCGATGCGCTGTTTTGCCGATGATTGCATACACCTCTCTCTTTGTGTTTGTCTTCACTGCGCCAACGATACGTATCAATATCGCGACTATGAGCATAAACTACGCACAGTCGTGCTCGCAACTGGATCCCAATTTTACGCCGAAACCTCGGGCAAAATCATCCCTCTTGCCATTTTCCCTTACTTGCGAGTATCTAATAGCATATGAGAGAGAAAAAAAGGAGAGAACAAATTATGACGTTATTCCACAATTCCCTCTTTTCTCCCCGCAATCTTTCCCCGCGACATCGATCTCATAACTGGAATCGATATCCGATCATCGTCAAAATGTTCCGAAACGCAGTGTGACATTAGGTGCTTTATCGTGATATCCGAGAAGACAAGATCGATCGCCGCTCTGACCCCGCGCGCGCAAGTAACCTAAGAATATCAGCACTGGAAAAAGATCTGTTCATCCCGTAATGGATCCAGGCGCGCGGAGAGAGAGAGAGAGAGAGAGAGCTGCATTTCCTGCAGACAGCATCTCGTAGGAGAGAGCGAAAGCGCATCTGTCACATCGAGAATTCCGAAGTGACGCGACCCAACGGCGTGCTTGAATGACACTTCCTGGCTTTTCTGCCGCCGTTGGAAACGCGGCACGTGGAGCACGCGACCTATTTCCTATTATTAAGACACTGGCCGTCAGTATTCTTCGCGGCTGTGACTTTGATCTCTCGCCTACGGATATACAAGCGACGCCGCTTCAAGCCGACCGCGTCAAATATGGCAAGCGAGAAGAGATGAAACGTCGAAAGCGGCGCTTCTCCCGTGAAGAAGAGGATTAGCTCGTGCCAATCTCCGATTCTGACTCCACGTTCATAATTAAAAGCCTCTGAGAGTGTTAATTCGTTCGTTCTTATTCAGGGATTTAAATCCAGTTCGCTAAGGAGATCCTCCCTCGACGTTGCAAGGTTGAATTAAAGGAGCGATTCGCACGGAAAGGTGCCAAATCTATTATTTCGTCTAAGTGAGTTATCATGATCATCCGAGGTACGAGTCTCGCCGTCTTCTTTCACGAAATATATATATATATATAT
>NW_017259375.1:628921-648773 GCF_001594045.1 Atta colombica
TAGCTAATACACATCTAAAAAAATTTTTGATAAACCACCAAAATAATTATATAGAAGTTATTTATTAAAATGTCAAAATTTTTTATAATATCAATACGTTTAAATCTTCTATATTTTGATAAAAAAGAATGATTAGATAGATGCTGAAATACTTAAAAATTTAATTAAATATAAATTTAAAAATAATTTTATTAAAACATCAAAATAATTATGTAGACGCTTAAGTTAGTTGTTAAAATGTTAAAATGTTTGCAGCATTACTCATAGGTTTGAGTTTTCTATGTAATTATTATAATGGTCCAACAAATTATTTTTAGATCTATATCTAATTAAATTTTTAGATATTCTACTTCGGTAAAATGTACTTCTCCTGTACACAGAAAGAACAGTTCTTTTTTTTAAGTATTTAAAAATTTAGATAAAGATTTGAAAATTTTGTTGGACTATTAAAATAATTATGTAGGACACTCAAGTTAGTTATTAAAATGTCAAAACATTTTGTAAAGTTACTCATCACACCTGAATTTTTTTACGGAATTATTTTTTTGACTGTCCAACAAAATTATTTTCATATCTGTATCTAGCTAAATTTTTAGATAGTTCAGTAAAACGGTTCTTTCTCTGTACAGAAAGGACGGTTCTTTGAAGTATAATATTATTTTTAAAAATTTAGATATAGATCTAAAAATAATTTTGTAAAACTATTAAAATAATTATATAGAACAACACTCAAGTTAATTGCTAGAGTGTCAAAACGTTGCATCATGCTTGAGTTTTCTACGTAGTTATTTTGACTGTTCAACAAAATGATTTTTAGATTTATATTAAATTTTTAGATAATTCAGTAAAATGATTCTTTTCTATTACATAGAGAAAAAAAAACGGTTTTTTTTAATATTTCAAAAATTCAGATATAGATCAAAAAATAATTTTATTAAATTATTAAAATAATCATGTAAGTGCTCAATTAAGCCAGTTACTAGAATGTCAAATTTGTTGCAGCATAGCTTATCATATTTCAATGTAATCATTTTGATGATCCAATTTTTTTCAAATCTGTATCTATCTTTTTAGATTCAACAAATTCGTTCTTTCCATATACTTGATGTAACATTCACGAGGTAGCAAAGTTGTAAGAAGCAATGATTAATTGCTATTGTTCTCTCGTCTTTACGCATCATTTTTATGAGTAGAAACTTTTTTTAAAGATTAAAAAATTATGGTCAGCGCGCGTATTTCAGATGTCATAAAGATAAAAATAACTGTGTTGCGGCCGCAACACGGTTTTTGCGTCATAAATCGGGAATCGATTCGGAGATGCATAGACCTTTCTGAGGGAGTGATTTACAGTAAGTGTCAGTTTTGGTAGATGAGGCGGAAAGTTCCGCAAAAATTGCGCCGCAACAGGTTGCCCGTACGTACCTACATGCAGGCCGGTGTATGCACACGTATGCAAAGAGTTTAGAACGTCGCCTGCCTATACGCGTATATCATACGGTAAATGATATGCTTGTATAACCGTAAGGGGCATAAAAATACAAGTACACCCGACACAACATTCGATCGTTTGCATAGCTCTCCAGTTTGCATAGCTATCAAGGAAATAATGCTGATAATTTTACGAGCAAATCTTTTTATATGGAGCATAAGAATATTCTAATTTCAGTCCCAGGGATTTATCGTCGATCAATTATACTCATCTTCCGCGTTATTATGCGAGCATTAAAATTGCGTCGTTGCGCAAGACGATAAAAATTGAAAGGCGACGAGACGCGCAAAAACAACGCCATTGAACATCAAGAGCATCGTTGGGATACACAAGCGGACATTAATTCGCGATAAATGCAACACGCATTAAGAGGAAAGCAATCGAGCTCGCGATTAAGAGCGTATCAACATCGTTGGAAAATTATGGCGACTAAAATCGAATTCGTCACCGTTCACCGGCGCGCGCAGTCTGAGCGAAATCATGCTTGCTGCAGCTGTGCAACGCCAAAAGCATGTGGCTAATTCAGCGTTCGTAATTGCGTGTTTCGCTGTGGTCACTTCGTGTGTATCTATCAACGGTGTACGCTAAGATGGACGGATGAAACGGGCGGGCGAATGGACGAAATATTTTTTAAGCCAGTTAAATACAACGTTGCTACGATCTGATGCGTCCAGAAATAGCCTCCGTGTAATAACAGTTTTGCGCCGCCAACGTGTATGAGTTGAATCATCAAGAATGTTTACTTTATTGCAAGCGCGGAAGTTGTTATCGATGCACTCGAAATAGAATTATGCGATTTGTGGGCGACTCATTATTACACAAACGCAAAAAACAAGATGTGTTTGCTAAATTAAGATTTTATCAAATTATCGTTCAATCGTTTCTTCAGAATCTTTCTAATACTTTGAATTCTCATTTTACGTTATTTCGAGCAAATATTACATGATATACTATATCAAAACAAATTATCAAAAAAATTATAGATAAGTTACAAAAAATCTGCACAAAATCGTTATAAAAAATAGAGTAATAATGCATTTTTTAAATAGAAAAGATTAAGATATACGCTATTACACTCTCTAAATCAGTGGATAGTCACTAATTATCTAATGACATATTTGGCACTGATAATCAGTGAAGTTCAACTAAAAAAGGAAAAATGTTTGAACATTATATAATTAAAATACTGATATTTATACGATAATTTCAATTTTCCAATATTATATTCATTAAATTTAAACACTAAACAAGGTTAGTTAGATCACATAATAAAGATTAGCTAGGTTAAGGACTTCACATTTAATTCACTGATTATCAATGGCATACTTGGCAGACATCAGTGAATATCCCCACTGATTCAGATTTAGAAAATATGTTACATAGACATTATTCATTTAAAAATTTTTAATTCATAACTTCTGGTACGAATATACATATATCTCTCATAAAACTCTTTAGCAGACCTCAAACGAAAATATAACTATCCCAAATTAAAATAAAATACAATATGTTACTCACCAAGACAATGCGTCGTAGTAGTAGGAATTTTGAAACTGTGTCGAATTATAAAACACAAATATCTAAATTATTGTACAACTACACTGCAAATCCAAGAGTGTAAAAAGCGATTTCAATATATAGTGTTATTTAGTTTTCCGTAAAAATATAATAATAACACTATACTATGCATTATAAATATATAAAAATTCATATATAAAATATATAAATTCATATTTATATGTAATATAGTAAATGTAGTTATAGTGTTATTTTTAATACATAAATTAATTATTACATATATAATTATTATTTACATAATTTAATACATACATTATTAAAAAAATTATTTACAGATATTAAAGTCATTTTTTTACGTACTTGAATTTGCAGTGCGTGTAATTTAAAATATATATCCAAAGATAATCGTTGGGATCATAAAATAAACGATTAATTTTGAAAAGTGGCAACTGAATTAATAAAAGAAAACTTATCCCACGATTGCTCCGCTGTCGCCCAATACTTCCCAGGACTTCTGCTCTTTTCAGGTTTCTTCGGATTGCCCACCGACACTTGCTCACAAGAATATGTTTAAATGCGCGTACTAATTGGAAATACAATGAACATACGACACTTTGATGCGGCATTCTCGATGTTAATTGCATATCCAAGTTACTATATTCAAATAAATTAATAAAATGCGAGAAAAATATACACGTATATGAAGTTAGGATCCCAAGTTTGACAAGTAAAGCGTCACTAAAAAATTTGTCCAATAAATCTTGAATGGCAAAGTATCGAAGCAATATTGACAGAGATAATCAATAATTCTAACAATTATTAGATTATAATCATAGAAAATCTTATTCGCGACGTCTCGTTATATTTATCGCAAGCATGGTTTATGGTAGAAATACGTCGGAGCATGTCAAAGCTTGCAATGCTTACATCTTGTGACGTTACGCACATAACACTTTACGTCGCAAATAAAAAGTGTACACGGTCACAAAATATTTAATGTACTATGAAATAAATGTATGTGTTGAATATTCTTTTCCTTTTAACTCAAATTAATTAGTAGAGCAATAATACGCAATCGTTATAATGCTGCACTTAGCAATGTATTTGTTTCGAGTGCTACCGTGTTTGTATATTTTATGTACGCATACGAATGTAAATTAACTCTTCGCTTATATCGATAATTACTCATAAAAAAGGATCACATTCTTTTTCGGTACTTGCGACTACTGAGTCTCGAGAAGTAATGCGAAGTTACGACTCTCATCGTAACGTACCGACTCGAATCTCGTCCGGCGAATAATAACAAATACAGCGCTGCTATACAATTAAAATGCTGCATGTTACACGCTAATATTTAATATATTAAACGTTGATATACGCTGGCCATTTTGTTCATTTCAATCTAAATTATCTAAATTGAAATGAACAAAGAATCAAATATTAGATACACATTTACTTCATAATATTTCGTTAAGTATTTTGCAACCATAAACAATTCTCTGGCATAGCATAATGTTTTCCTGTAGAGGTACACAAAATGTGAATATTGCAATACGCGGCTCCAATAGTCAATAAGTCAATAAGCAATCGCTCGATTATCGTGTTATTATCAAGCCGCGCTCGCAACAAATAATCGCGAGACTTCAAATGCGATGATTCATTTTGATTATTATGATTACCTGATTATTACCGATTATCTACCGTTCGAAGTTTATTATGTTAGTTTGTGAGGCGTCGCACATGTTGAGCAGATCATGTTTTAAGTATACTTTTCTCGTATTATTTGTCCATCGCGATATACTAACATGTGTCACATGTATGCAATTAACATCGGGAGTGTCGCGATAATTAGTGTCGCCCGATTATCATATTTTGCTGATTAGTATAGCGCGAGTATAATTAACCGTGTTCTCGTTATGTTGTGTGCAATGGAGAAATCTAAGAGAAGGAGAAAGCCTTGGCATTAAGCAACAGTGAAGCAATCATGGGGTAAGTTATCATCCATTCAGTGGTTGCTCACTACACTGAGAAAAAAATATACTAAATTAAAAAAAAAATAATAAATCTTGTTTTAAAAGTATTAACTTAACATTTATCTATAATAAATATTTGCTATATAAAATGACAGTTGAATTAAATTAATGGTTCTTGTACCAAATAAATATACGTTTACGTTTAATATATATTCACACGCACACAGCTAGTATTCGAACAAATATTTACTAAAATTTAATACATTTTTCTCTCAATGTGTGAAATGAATCATTTATATCTATTATATGTGTAACAATTATCTTTTGATTTAGTCATTTTGGCCATCATTATAATTTAGATATATTTATATTTTACAAATCAACGGTAGTCGCAACGCTGCTGCGCATTATATTTCAGAGTGACGAATTTTATTTCAATTTAAAATAAAATATAGATCTGTGAAAATTATGAAGTATTATATTCTCACTTGTTATAACAACGGTACAACTCAAAAAACAAAGTTTTCTACAAAATTAGTTTGAATATTTAACATTTTGTAATATTTAATTTAAAAATAAGCATTGTAAATTAATATTTTGTAACATTAAATTTGAAATTTTAATTGTAGAGGACTAAAAATACGTACTTTTAAATTATATTTTATTCTTTTTTTCTTTATGTTCCTATTGTTTTTTACAAACAATAAAAAAAAATGACAATTTTTGCGTTTCAAATTAATGCAGCAAATGAACGATATACGTGATTATGCAATGATTGATTAGTTTTATGACGCTTCAGTTCTAATATTTTATAACCATATAATTGTCACAAATCGCTTAATTCTGTTCATTTATCGTATTATATTAATAACTTATCCTTGCATCATTTGAAACAAAAATAAAAAATATGAAATCTAAGGAGATTGAATAATTTATGTACTGCAAAGTATTTTTATCAATCGTCATCACGACATAAATATGACACGTCATTAAAATTCACAACTCGAAGAGAGGTTCAAACGAACCATTATATGTACATATATACACACATACATTGCGTTACTCTTTTCTTTCTTTTTTTATCATATATTCAATTCACGTTTCGCGCCAATGGCATTCCCGATTCAATCTAGACAAGGTCGAAGGGTAGATTCGAATGGATTGACATGGACAACATGTCAATGCGCGATCGTAGGTAGATGCATATATGTCAAGAGTTCGGAGAGAGAATCCGCGTTCCAAGACAGAGCGTCCAACTTCTCGAACAGGCGAGGCTTTATGGCCAAAGTTGATGGCGCGATGCACGGATAGACGAGTAAAATGCTCGCCACGTGACATTCTTGCATCTCGAACTATGGCGGCTCATATCCGGTGGTAGTTCTTCTCAAACCGTCAGCTGCGAGCCAGAACTGCACTCTTGTATGTCATCTCATTCATAAGTACCGCGCTTCAAGAATCTAATTTCATAATACTCGTTGTCATGCAGCAATTATGATAACAAGTGAATTTAATTTACTGTTTAGAGGAACAAGAAGCAATTTTTACATCCTCTAATTTCTTTTTGATGTTCATGTTGACAAACAATCTAAAATCTATGGATACTATACATAAGATTTTATTTCGATATTCTAGATAATTCTAAATATTTAAAAATATTTGGAATTAATTGTTGCTTTAACAAAAATTTAAGAAATAAAGTGGTACTATTCCGAATATAATATAATTCTGAAATAAAATTTAAATTCAATTTTCTGTTTGATTTTTTTCTTCTTTGATATCTTTTTTAGTATCCTCCCCCTCACACGCACACAATAAAACGGTTGCCAAACTTGAATCTCGAAAATTAAATTCAAATTTTATTTTGTTCAGAATTATACAATATTCGAAATTGCACCACCTACCCTATTTACCTTTTGCCATGACTTTTCAAATTCAATAGAACTCTCTCTCTCTCTCCTCTCTCTTTCCCCTCTCCCTTCTTTTTACTTTTTTTATCAAAATAAAAACTCGTTATTATGTAACAATTATAATAATTATAAATAGATGATAATTTGATCAGGATAAAAAGCAATTTTTATATTATTTTCTTTTTGGTAATCATATTGGCAATTCAAAGTAAAATTTTATTACGAAGTACTAGATAAATATTATATGAAATTTTGAATCGATTATTTCAAGGAAAACACATGAAACATATTCACCGTTTATTATAACTCAAATTAAATAGCTCTTTTTCCTCTCTTTCTTTATCTTTTCCTTAGCGCGATTAAAGTTAAGCTCCAATAAAAAAATCTGTTAATTCTGACTGATTCCGCGTGAAGAGCTCAATGGATAGCGATGCGGATTACTCGCGTCTTCAGGATGCACTTCTCTGTATCCGAGTTGGTAGTAAGAACGTAAAAGGATATGACACTATATTATTCTAAGAACGATCACGTCCTCTTTCTTTAATATCCAGTCGTTGTTCTCGCTAGTGCGTGTCGCGCCGTTGAAAATTTCATGGTAGAAGCGCCGGCAGCGTTCATCTGGGATTATTACGAACGAAGAAAGGGAGAATGGAAGCGCGTGCTCTCATGTGTTCCGTCTATGTGAATGAAATCGCAACGGTCGAGCACTTCGCGCCTGGTCGTAAAAAGTGCAGCGTGTATGCACATATACTACTCGCAACGTACATGAATGGCGCGATACCGACACGTGCTTTACCGAGACTCGCATCTGCTTGCGTTGGCGAAACTGCTCTACGTGGACTGAAAACGTACAATATTGGTCTAATAAAGGTAAAATCCATGGTTACGCGAGGGCTATTGTTCCAGCGCAAAGAGATAATTTCTCAGTATATACGTGCGCGAATATGTGAACGTATCATTCTATATCTCTTAACCAGAATTTTTAATAAAAAAATTATTTAGATAACATTTTATTAAAATTAATAAAAATGGTTTAGATACGTGTTTTCTATAATATCGCAGATTAATATCCATTTCTATTAATGTCGATTAATCTTTCGAGGTCAATTTGATTTCAAAAAATTTAAAGTTCTATATTTCTAATGGCAAATTCGATTGGACGAGCCAGCTCGCACTGATGCATATTAAAGTCATTGTACACTAATTTAATCGGAACGAAAAGTAAAATGAAAAGTAAAAATAAATATTTCGAATTATAAAATATGTATTTTATCTAACAACACAATAAAGTGTATTGAGTATTTCATAATTTTATCAATTTTTATGTATATAATAAATCTTTTATATCAAATCTTTTATATCAATTTATGTACATTTTTAACGTATTATATATATATACTGAGTGCGTCGAATTCGCTATAAATTCTTATTTCAAAATGAGATTTGATCTGCTATCTAACTGAAATTCAAAATATCTTCTTTGCAAAATGTCTTTTAGACACCAAATGTTTCCAGCACAAACTATCACACTATTTTTTGGAAAGCGAACTATTGCACTGGGTTATATTATTTTTTTCTAAAAATATTGTGTCTGTAGAATATAACCACACAAACTTTTATTAAAAAACTAATTTTTTTTTAATTGTTATTTTCGTGATTTTTTAATTAAGGTTAAAATTAAAATCTTTATAAAGGCGTAATATTCTTTGTTCTACAATGTGTAAAGTATGTTCAGTAATTTTTTTTTTACTTCAAAGAATGGAAACTGTGAATACGGCAACCGGTTAAATGCGCTAGAATCATTTTGACTCCAGTATGACCATTATGAAACTTTCAAGAGATGTAACCACGAAAAGTTAAATTTAATTTCGGTTTAATTTACTTTTTATCTTCTTCTAGCTCAATTAGAAAAAGACAAAGACTAAATTAAACCAAAATTAATCTACTTTGATGGAAATAGGCATAAAAAATATGTAATTATAAATTCAAGCGTGATTTGCTATCACTAATATAGTTATCGAAAATTCATTTCCCAAAATATTCTTTGCTAATGAAAAAGAGATCTTGAATTAAGTAAGGTAACAAGAAAGTGAAGTATTTACTTGGAACACGTTATATAGGTACCTAATAATATTGGCAATCAACTATTCGAGTGAGCATATGGCAATGGAATTTTAGAACGCGCCGGTACAAAATGTAGGATATATGTACGATATATATTGAACGAATGCGAGAGGCCAACATGGAAATAGCTGCGTAAATCCGCGAACTGGACAGCGTCGATTAACACAAGATCGTTTTGCTTTATTTGTTTTTCGTTTATCTGCTTTCAAGCACGATAAAAGCGCATCGGCGCGGATTCGTATGGCTACCCTTTGACAATGCCAGTCGAATCAATCGCAAATTGCTTTCTCTGTGCCGCACTACCATCAATTCGGCAGTACATGTCGCGCCGCCGCGCCGTATATACGTAGCATGCTGTACCAAAATTTTATAGAGCTCGTATTATTCGGCGGTATAAACAAAAAAATTCACCGCACGGGCCAAGCATACGTGTCTCAAATTTTAATAACGAAATTATTACTGGCCAGATTCGGGTGTCTACTGAATCGAATTACAGAGACATAAATGCGAGATGAGAATTTGATAAACACTTTCGAGAGAGTCTCTTTGCGTGATTATCCTGCCGAGAGTGATCCTTCCTCGTATACCGCGAGGCAACCACTAACGCGCCGCTCTGTATATGTACGTGGTATATTATGTGTTATGCATACATGCATGATTCATATACGTATGTTGAAGCGCAAGTGGTCCGTGTAGCACGTGCGTGTGTATATTCCTGATCTCTCCGCGGACGACGTCAGCTTACAAATTGCCGAACTTCTTACGAGAGCTTGTTCAAAAGGTTGAGAAGGGAAAGCAGTGCCAGCGGCAGAATGAAAGGACGGAGAGAGGAGGCACTTGTACGATCCAATATCCGACAAATCTGGTCTCGCGCACGGGTCAAATTTCTCTTACAATACAAACGAACGAAATAGTAAACTGCACTTGGTATTTCATATGGATTCTACTCGCGAATGAGATTAGAGAACTAAATTACATTAGACTGAAATAAACAAATCCGCGTAAACATCGAAAATTACATTTCCTATCTTTTTAGAAAATGTTAAAAATTTACCATGTACTCAGAAAAAAATATTAAAAGCTTGTTAAATAAATTCATTTTAAATTATTAGCATTAACGTTCGTAACCTAAAAATAAAAAGTTTAAAGTTTAAAGTTTTATGTACAAAAATTAATTTTTAATTAAGAATATGTAATAAACAAAACATATTCTTTTCTTAAGTATATATATTTCAAAGCTCTAAAATAATAAAATTTATAATTTTATCATTATTGCACGTTAAATAAAATCGGATAATAATCTTTTTCCATTTTCTTTGTACTTTGATACTTTCGCCTGCATGAAATATAAATTTTAGTAGTGTCTATCATGTCCTATGTATACATAAAATGGCGGAGTAGATATACGAATAGCATATATTTTGCGCAATGTAACACGTAGTGCGGAAGAAAACAGCTTAAGGCCCTTTCCGCGCCTTTAAGGATAGAAGATTCTACAGGGGAACTGTACGCTACCAGTCTCACCCTTATTCTACCTTATGACTTTATCCAATTCCCATGAATTCTCCCTCGTTCTCTGCAAAGCAGTCGCGTCTCTTCTCTGCGCGGACTTTGCTCAGACGAGATCCTCAGTGCGCAAAAGTGCGTTACGCGCGTTGAATAAGAAACAAGAGGACCGAAGATTACAGTCGCGAGTAACGAAAACAAACGACCGTATTTTGCTGGAAACAGACGGGACAAAAAGTTACAAATTATTATCGTAAGTCAAAGGAAAATTTAAGGATCTGCGACCGATTTAGGTCTGTCGCGTTAGGCAGGAATGATTTATAGATCCTTAAATAAGAGACTGAACACCATACGTTTGGTTCACTGTCTCTAAAGATCTGCTTGAGATCAAATAGATCATGTAAGATAGAAGAGATATCCATGCATATCAGTCTCATCTTATGCATCCATCTCATTGTCTCTCCTTAAGCAGATCCTAAAAATCGTGGACCAATCAAAAGTTGCTCAGCAAATAAGCTGGTATTATTTTGACATTAAAGATGTCATTTTGATGTCAAAATGACAATAAATAACGTCAGTCTGTTTGTTGGGTGTCTAAATGGTGTCCAATCTCTTACTTAAGGATTTCTAGAACGACCTTCGTGCGTTTACGACTTTCGGACTTTTTCTCTAGAGAGAGGGAACCCTCCACCTCGTTTCGTCGGTCTTTTTCCTTCCCTTACCTTTTTCTCCCGCAAATTCGCTCACCGCAAACCTATAAATTCCGACGGTAAGACGCATAAATCAAACGTGCGTGTGCAAGTGTGCGTATACACGGCCGCGGGCGATCGGTTGAGTGATTAGAATTCCGGACACGACAAGGGACCTTTCGCACTGCAAATGTAAGATCGAACGTAATCACAATGCGGAAGGCCCGAAACCCCGAGAAGGTAACAATCAACGCGTACTCCGGACAAATAATCCATCAAGTCCTTCAATGACGCGTCCTTTCATAGGCATTTTTTCTCTTTCTTCCTCTTCCTCTCGCTTCTTTTCTGTCTTCAGGATTTTGTGAAAAAAACCGAAGGGGGACATCGGTCAGTTTGACTGACCCGAATATGCATCGCGCGTTCCACAGGGCCTCAAATCGCCTCAACTGTCCACTGATGGGAGTTACTCGGAAATGATCGATGCTCGACCGATATTGGATAGCGACATATGGACTAGCGTATCCAGCCAGCTTGCGAGCCATAATAGGTGACGGCGAAAGGTGTTTCACGCGCTAGAAATATCACATGGATCGGATGTTTATTTCAGGATCCCTACCTAATGACCCACCGGTAAAGAGAAACTCGCAAACATCTGCGCAAAATCTTCGAGTCACATTTTTAAATTAAATAAGTTTACAAGGTATTCTCGACGCGTATAGCGCGGTAGCGGCTAATAAATATGATAGCTATGCATATAAGATGATAAAAAAGAAACAGTAACATCTTACAACAAAATAACATAAATTAAAACAGCTTTTTAGCATAGATAAGAAATGAGTATGTCAAAAATAGAATTGTTCGATCTTTACAGAATTTTGATTGGAAATAAAATTTTATAATACGAAATTATAGTTATAAAATTTAAATATAATTAAACCGAATTATAAATTAAAGTATTGTGTTTTTTTCTTTTTAAAGGACAATACGAGAATACGAGAATAATTATATTAGATTTATGTGTTATTCTTTTTGAAGAAAGAAATGTGAAAGTTAAAAGCACGGTAAAATATAGTATCAAGTTGCGTAAATAAAGGATACAGTGTAGCAGCCACTCAAGAGTAGCAGATGGAGTAGCGGATGGATCTCAAAGTGAAGAACAAGCAGAACAAAAAAATGGCAAGGGGGCGCGTGAACAAAGTAATGAGGGTCGTCTCGAGCTCTGTTCTCACCCTCGTGGCTCTTAATCAATTATTTTTCAAATCGATCGTCCCCACGCGCGACTTGCGTCTTCATCCCGTTAGAAACGTCCTTTTAAAAAATTAATTTAGTGTCCTTTGTTTAACGCACTTCTCGAGCGCCACTTTTTCCTCTCTCACTACAAGGGAAGGTAAGTAGGTCGGTGATGCACAGGCGGGTAAGTCGAGAGGCAGAGGAGGATAACAGGACGCAAGGGTGGATGGTAGAAGGAAAGGGCGTGGTACGATTTAATTCGTCGAAGGAAAATCGATCGATGCAATTTCGCGTGGATTAGGATCGAACGGCACGACCCTCTGCCGCGATAGGCTTCATTAGACGCTGAGATTAAACAAATTGCGCACGAGAGCGTTGAAATGAAAAACTGGAATGATCTGTCTGATGGTTCTCCCGCTCGATGGGGCCTGTCCGTCCTCATAAGTCTTCACGACACGTATTAAGAAATTTCACATCGCACGTTTAACATTGTCATCGGGATAACTCAGTTACCGTTAATTCCGCGTATAAAATGAACTCTGTCACGGGAATCCCGTGGCGGTACATTTTGAAACCGAGTCGTTGCAAATTCTCGACCGCGTGAAATTTGTGTAGTGGGAAAAACGTCAAATAGGTTTATTACGTGCCGTAAATGTTTATTCCAAATAATCCCCGGCGATTGACTCAGACAAATATTTGCACGCCGCTCAACTCGACCGAGAAAGGGCAGCGGAATCGAACAACAAATAACTGGAAAACAAATTAACGCTTGATGGAAAAAGGCTCGAACAAGATTGTTTTGTCATTATCGTCGCCATCGTCGAGCGGAAGAGCGTTTTGTTAGGGTCCTTCCTTTTCGCCTATCAATTCCCGCGCTCCTCTCATCGAATCGACGCACTCGCTGTCCGCCAGCGCGAGAGGAACGTAAGGGTTCCCCAGCACGATCGAATTCTTCAGTCGTTAGGCGCAAAGGCTGTAATTGACGTGGTCGAATAATGGAGTGCTGCCGATGGGTACAAAGAGTAGTGAAGGAGGGATGACTTAAAAACGAGATAGATAAATAGATAGAGATAGAGAGAAAGAAAGAAGGAAACAGAGAAGAGAGAGAGAGAGACGCGGACGAAACGTGTTGAAGGGTATGTTGGTTGGCCAAGAGCAAAGTTCCTTGCGATCCAAAAGGGAGGCAGAACGTTTTTATCCCGTTTCGAACCCCTCTGTCTGATCAGGAAAGCCTCTCACGACACGAGTGATTTATTCCCTCCATTTCTGGGGATTATTTTATATATCCAGAGTCCCCTCCCCCTTGTTCACTCCTCTCTTACTCTCTCTTTCTCTCGCTCTCTCTTTCTCTCTCCAGAGTACATACACCGCCGTCGTCGCTTACGAGACTCCCATCCGACGAAATCACCCATCGATACGTCGAAGTTCCCTCGACCTATCCGCGGTTTTGTCGAGGGAAAAAAAATTCCGCGAACTCCTGACGCAGCGAGCCCGCGGTTCACGTGTCGACAAAATGAGGACGCGTTTATTAACCCTTATCGGGTTGTCCATCACTGTGTCAGTGGACATGCTATGTAAGAAAATGAGCGTATAACAGCGTCGTAAAGATCATTCTCCAACGTTCATTATCATAAAAAAAGCAAATTAGTTCTCCATGTACGATGATATAAAGATTTTTGGGAGTTAATTCGTGAAGTATGTGAAGATCACATGTTGATCAAATGACGCGAGCATTATTAAGGCAGATTTAACGTTAAATGTATGAAATAGATACAGTCTGCTCTAGAGATCCTATAACAGAAGATGCTTTCCAGCATATACAAATAATAATGCAGTATAACATAGTAATCATTGTTTTTTGTTGTTTGTCAATGTTGAAGCTGTTGAAATAATCAATGCGTTACACTGTGTCTTTTATTGGAAACCACAAACTGTTATAGCCAGAAGAGATTTTGTCAAAATACTATGAGAGAAAAAGTAAGTATATATACTTTTTCTCTGTATATATACTATCTCACTTTAACTTATACTATCTCATTCCATAACTTTAATTAATCCTTCGCCAACAAATTTTAACTGTTTCGTCAATAATAGGGATCTTCGAGAAATAAAACAAATTTTTTATTGTTCTGAATTAAAAGAAAATTTTTAAAAATTCTGATATACAATACCTACTTGTCGAAATATACTTACTTAATGAGTAATATTAAGGCCCAATTTAACAACGGTTTACTCTTAACCGAGATTCAACTTGTTTCTCATCTTTTTCCAGAAATTCTAGAATTGGAAAGGGGAATGAATAAGTTGAACCTCGATTAAGAGTTAACCGTGAGTTGTGAAACTGAATCTAAGTGAAAATGGATCGAGAAATGGTCAACATAAGTAAGTGAAGATTGTGAAGAAGGTCAACATTCAGTCAAGACAGTTCTTAATGCCTAATAATATTTTTGTCTACTAAAAATATTTTCACAATCAATTGATAGTGCTTTTAAAAACTCTAATTGCTGAAGGACAGTTAAGAGTATAGAATCAGACAAGAACAAGCTAGAAATTACATATATATGTATATTAGGTATATGCAATATTAAGCAAAATATCTTTAAGATCGTAACATAAATACACAACAAATATAAAATAAAGGTCCTAAACGGTTAAATTTAATTTTAACTTTAAGTCTTGAAACATAATAGTTCTAATAGAATTGGAATAGTAATATCACAAATTGACAGGCAATTTAATAATATTGATATTTCAGACATCTTAAAAAGATCTTAAAAAGATCTTAATAACCTGATGCTGGTAATATATATGTATATATATATGTATACAAGGAGGAAGTCTGTATATCTTTCTTTCTCATAGAATTTTTACAAAATCGATCGTGGTCAGACTCTATTATAGGGTTTCTAGCACGATACATCACCGAATACATCAGATAATCCGCGTCGCAGATTTTTTTACGCGACTTTCGCGAGACTTGCAGTTTCGCGCTCAGCCATGCGAAATGGGATCGTGGAGAGGACGACTGCGCCATGACGGTGCCATAAGTCCTGAGATTTGAGAGATACCAGTGGCTGGTTCCGGTAAATCACCAGCGATCACTCAAAAGATTCCGCGAGATAAGAAGTGCAAGGCGTATCCCTGTGCTGTCTCGCCAACGCGATTTCTTTCGCTTCATTTCTATCTTTGGCACGAAACCTCGACCGGGTGACCGACGTAGTCGGAGATTATAAACGACAGGGCAAAAAATAAGCGAGAGCGCAATGTCGCGGAATCAACATTGTTGAATTAACGATGGAAGCATGTCTCGCCGGCGAGCGGCGTTTGATGGATTCTTGCCGGTCAAGGCGCGCACGTGCTGCAATATCTACTATTTCGTTGTCCCGGTTGTATCTGATTATCGTTCACCGACTTTCGCGACATGACATACCGCGCAAACTATAAATCTTGGTGCGAAAAGGCCGCGCGCTGCATTGCTGGACAGAGACGATATTGCGACGTGCTGAGTGTCCTCGTCGTTGAGAATGCGAGCTTTCTCGATGCAAGGAGACACTCGAATGAAACCCGAATGAAATACTGCTACTCGTAAATCAATCTCGCTAGTTCCATAACGTGACCATGTGTACCGTTAACCTATTGCGAGGACAGTTATCCTCTTTCGAAATCGAAAAAAAACACTGGCTCGAAAATAGTTCAGTAATGTGTTAACAATTTTTAGTTCAGTATTATTCTACATCTATTTGGACCATATCTTTTCAATTCTGATAATAAAACATTAAGCTACGTTTTTAATATATAATATGTATTATATATAATGCAGGATATAATTTACTTAATCTATAATTGAATTCTCTCTCTATACTAAAAGAACGACTTTGCTCAAGTATCTAAATATTATAGCTAAATATATAGATATAAAAATAATTTTATTGGACCATCAAAATAATTTTATCTCAAATATGATGAGCAATACTGCAAAATATTTCAGTAACAGTTTGAACGTCTTGCATAATTATTCTGATGGTCCAACAAAATTCTTTTCAAATTTGTATTTAGCTAAAATTGTATTTAGCTAAAATTTTACTTCAGACCAATTGGCAAAACCATTCTTTTCTAAATGATTTTCTGAAATATCTAAAAAATTAGCTATACAGATCTAAAAATAATTTTGGTGAACTATAAAAAATAATTACGTGGGACGCTCAAGCGTAATAAATAATGCTGCCAAAAGTTTTGACATTCTAGCAACTTGAGTGTTCCAAATAAATTATTTTGATAGTCTAACAAAATTATTTTCAGATCTCGCTAAATTTTTAGCTATTTAAGTAAAATTGTTTTTTCTCTGTTTTTATATCTTAATAATTTAGAGAAAAATCACTTATAAAAAAACAGCCACTGTAACGACTCGTCTTTTTGCGAATAAGTATATTAGAAATTACATAATTATTGTAGAACTTAAATTACGATATTATTTGTTCTTTCTTTGTTTATTCTTTCTTCGCTATGTCTTCCGACAAATTCTAAAGAAACATTTCTCGTAATTCACAACGAGACGCAACAAAGCGGTGTGGTTCCCGCCCCAATAATGTCTACGACGACAAAAAGCGACAATGCGAGCTAAGTGACCGTTCCAACCATTATAGCGTTAAAGTGCCGGGAAATGACGTCGCTGTGCATGCACGCAAGACATCGGCGTATTCATGACGTTCGTAGGAAGGAAGCGACGCGTCCCGGATCGAAGCGAAAAAGAGGGCGACTAGCAACAAATCATCCGATATCTTGGAAGCCATGCGCGTTCTACACCGAAGCGAACCCTTCAAAGAGAGAGAGAGAGAGAGAGAGAGAGAGAGAGAGAGAGAGAGAGAGAGAGAGAGAGAGAGTGTGTGTGTGTGTGTGTGTGCTCGGGTGGTAAGAACTTTTCTTATTTACGAGCGAGCTTATTTCCTCGGGCTGCTGCATATGGATATCAGGTCGGTAATGCCTGTGCCGCGAGGATGCGAGGATGGCAACGGGCGAAGCGCGTGCAACTTTAATGGCGGAGCTTCCAGGCCCTTCCGCGTCACTGGTCGATTCGTTTCTCCTGGAGGGCCGCTTATTTGAAAACTCACGAGGGAACATATCCGCCGCATATATATATGTAGCATAAAAAAATTTATATATATTTATATATATTTGTATGTATAATATGTAACATATAATGTACATATATAATATATAACATACACAGTGTCCCAAACTTTGCGTGACCTATAAATAGATTCCTGAGATCATTTTGAGACAACAATCCTAATACCAAAATATTGAAGTTACAATAGTTTTTTTTAATTAGAAGGTTTAAAATTAACGAATTGAAATACTTGTGTTTAGAAAAATAAAAGAAAATAGAATTGGTGCTTGAAAATCTTCATTACTATGTAATGTATGCCTGGAATTTCGGATAGTTTAATTGCTACAACTTCAAAAAAATCCTTCTCATTTAAAAATAATTTTTCTCAAGATTTTGGGATTTTCGTCTAAAAATGATCAGGAATCTGTTGTTAATAAATGTCATGCAAAAGACATCTTATATATATATTAAAAGAATAAGTTTCTGTCGAAACAAAGCCACAAACGTGAATCACACAAGTGAGACATTATTGGATTTATCATTTGATCGCCAGAAGAACAGACAATTTCGCAGGATTGGAAGGATGCTTGTTGAGGATCACAAGAAAAAAAACGCCCTGACATAATTTGCAAAGAGATTTCATGAAAGGGAGCAACCGTGAAAACGGCGTCTTATTTTTTACGGCCAGTTTCCCGCGGACAGTTTTCGGCGTTCTCGAGAAATTTTAACGCGACGTTGCTCGTTGCTTAAGACACTGTTAAACCACCTCACAGTACACTTATTTTTACGACTCAGACTTCCCCTTGTGCAACCGAAAACTTTGCGCTCTTTCGTTCGAAAGTCGTCCAATAAAGTCGAGCTACATACTTTAAGGTACTGTTTCCCCGTACTGGCGAAATCGTGCTTAAGGAAATTAACCTCCGTGAAAAAGATTTTTGTCAAGCATGTCATATTCACTTGCCGAAATGAAAATCATATTTCGCAAAGTAACGACTTCTGTTGAATGTCTGCTCCCTAATTAGGGAGCTATAGAAGAAGGTTTTGACATGGAAAGGACGACTCGAAAGTACAAGAACATAAGATCAGAAGCGTCTCGCGCCTGATTACAGTTCTTAAAGTTTGAGCAAAATGTTGGTGAGGTCATTCGAGTCATTAGCTATCGTTGTTTCTATAGTTAAATCAACTATGACGCAAAGATGTCTTATTAGCAAATGCAATCGGGTACATCATCTCGATTCTATTTAAAAGAATCTCCCTCCATCGAGATAATTACAAAAGAAATTCTTCATTTATTTATAAATTATATGTATTATTTTTCCTCCTATAAGATTTTTACATTTTATTTTTTAAGATTCTACTTGTGAGTTCTTTATAAAAAAAATCGAAAAATAAAGTTGTTACACCATATCCAGTACTTTTACCATCTTCTTGTTCCTCAATTAATTTCCATCAGCTGCTGTCGACACAAAACAGAGATCCCAACTGATCGAGTGCAAACGTCGAGAAGTACAAATTGATTTCCTTAGAAGGGCTAGAAATTCGTTTCACGGTTAGCAATGGACAAGATTTGTTTGACTTTTGGCAGAAATCCCCAATCCCAATTCTCAGACAGGAAAGGAACGGCCCGTTCGTTGACCCGCCAAAATTGGATGCAAGATTTGCTCGTGAAATCAAAAGACATCGTCACGCGTTACGAACCAGAGCAAAGAGAGCAAAAAAAAAGAGAAAAATATCAAACTTTGGACGTGGTAAGAGAAAGGAGCAATTTGTATAATAGGCAGGATCCCTTCCCTCATTTTTTTCGATTTCGCAGACGGGCGCAACTTGTCATACATGGCGAATATTGGAGACAAACAAAAAGAGGGGGGCATCGAAACGGCTTTCGCCAGCTCTTTATTATCATATAGATTGTGATCGATAACTCATTGCCTCGGTACGCACTATGGTTATCGTTCTTTCAACGTGAATAACGAGAAAAGCTTGCGATAGACTACGTAAAAATATCGTCTGAGTATAAAAATATGTCTTACGAAAAAAAATTTGTGGCGAACTTTGTATTAAAGACATTAATAATTCAACGTACGTAAGTGCGCCGAAATAATTTATTAGACATTGCGATACTCATGTAATTTTTAGATAGAAATTAAACAATTTTATATATATATATATATATATATACACAAAACTATTTCAAAATGGAATATTAATTAAAGACTAATATAATTTATTGAGGAGAAGTTACTGAAGATAAGTAAAGCGAATGAAATAATTATAAACGAAAAATATTATATTCGAAAAAATGGACTAAT
>NW_017259375.1:648873-649333 GCF_001594045.1 Atta colombica
AGTATTTAATTAATTGCGTGGACGATGGATCGTAAATATTGACTCAATATTGTATTGTATTAATTGAAAAGAAGATTTCTCAAAATATTGTCAATACTGTTTACTGCAAAAATAGTGAAATATCTCTTAACGAGAATATTATCGCTATATTAATATTTAATGCATTAGACAAAGTAACTAATCAAGGAATACACAGAATAAAGCACAAGATATAAGCGCAAGATTAAATTCTTTTCCTACATAATTTTACATAAGTAGCCAGCTAAATCCTTGCACAATCCTCGAATAAAATTTTTGCAAGGTTGCAAGCTAATCCTCTCATCCTCGAATTATTTCCAAATGCTAAAAAAAAATATATTATGTGCGCATTCAGTGTATGTTAATCTAATAGTCTCTCTAATTTCCATTTAATTATTCTTTATCCCTTATATACTTTTCTTTCATTTTTAATATATATATA
>NW_017259375.1:649416-650010 GCF_001594045.1 Atta colombica
ACACAAAAAAAAACTAGGTGACTATTCCCAGGTTAATATAAATTCTCATTCCCAAATTAATAATAAAATATTAATATTTAATATTTAATAATTAATACGTAATGATTGATTACTTAAAAAATTAATTGTGGGTATTTAATTGTAATAGTTCTACGTATATCGTAACGTTGTAAACATAATTTGAAAAAAAAAATTAAATAAATAAAGTAAAGGAAGGCACGAAGGACGCATTCAAGTGGACTATTTCACAGGGACTAATCACAGTGCATCTTCGATATAGAAACAATGCCTTTTAATCTCGCGAACATTGTTACCGCTCGTTCAGCGGCGCACTTACATATGTTTACATGCGCGCTATCTAACGGTATCGCCATCCGCGGGCATGTTAGGGGAAGAAAGGAACGAGGTAGCCTGAGGATAGCGACGATAGGGCGGCATGTAAGAGCTGCTTCCCCAACGTGTAAGGTACGAGTGTGAGACTCTTAAATGGTTATTGGATTGAGACTCCGCATGAACGAGCGGGAAGTTACTTGGTGATATCCTGTCGCGGTAGGATAGGTCCTCGGCGAAGTGGGAGGGGGGGGGGGGGGGGGG
>NW_017259375.1:650044-658976 GCF_001594045.1 Atta colombica
GGGGAACGTGAAGGGGATGCAAGAGCGGGGAGAGGAAAAGCGAGCATATAAAAGAACGACTCGCCGACCTCGGGGTACATAGGTACAGGGGATGAGAGAAGATAGAGAGACGGAGGGGTTGAGAAGAGCATCGAATGCGGCCGGTTATGTGGGAATTTATATGCGCTGGATGCAGTCGCTACCGCGCTAAGTCGAACGATCAATTTTCTTAGCGCTTTATTGCATCGCGCTATCGCTTCATCGCCAAACAGCATGTTAAATATTTAGGCTCGTATTTTCATTCGGCATAACAAAAATGGCCATACAACTCTAGTTCCTGACTCTGACTTCTTTATTGCACGACGTTGTTTGACGTTAAATATATAAAAATCGAGATCATACAAAATATATTTAAATGAGGAACATAAAGCTCTAAATTTCAATAACAAAATATATTTATATTGGATAAATTAATACTAATATAATTAATACTAATATAAATTTATGTATAAATACTTGTAAATATATATTGCTACAGAATGATTTCGTTTCATCATTCCAGCAAAATGATAGTTATAATACGATAAAAGCAGAACGTATAACGAAATTTCGGATATCTATCACAGTAAGTACTCTCGTTTGATGTAACTGCGTATCATTGTTCTTTATTTCTTCGTTCTTTGTGACAAATGTGCTGCTCATTAATGAATTTTTTCATGCGGTCGTAATCGAGAAAGGTATCCCTTCAAAGTACCAAAACGTTGCCGCAATCAGATACCATTTCTGTCAGAAAAGCAGGACGATCTCATTGTGCAGCTATGTCATTGTGAGACAGCGGAAATATTCGTAACCCGGGTAATATCCGCGAATGTATCTGCCAAGCCGGATCGCGAAAATATCGCGAAAGTCGACGTACATACATACGTTTATCATGACTATGAAAATATAACAAGACAAATCGCTTTATTTTGCACGCGGAATCTCTATTTTTTGTTTACGTATACGAGTACACTTTACACGCGATCTGATTATGTAAGTGATTAAATCGAAATTGCGAAACAGTGAATTGCAATATGCGATGAACTTACGATCGTTATGTAAATCAACGAGAAAGCAATAAAATGAAATGCAAAAAGTGATACATACATTTACAGGATAAAAATTGAATATCTTCAACAAAAATATTTAATTGGACATTTTTTAAACAGCAATTATATATTTTGTTTACGTAACAAACAATTTGCTTCAGCTCAATATACATTTCATCAGCTTTTTAAATAACAAAACTATTAATAACAACTAAACCATTTAGTTGATATAAACGAATATTTTAGTCAGATATATTTTAACCACACAAACATTTTTCGATTCATTTTAAGTTTCATAGAATAAAACAATAAACCCTAGGAAAAATGTTTTGTTCTATAAATTAAAATTTTACTGTAACAACAAAATATTGAATTAAATATGTCGAACAAAAATGTTTGATTATACCAACTGAACTGTTTAATTGGTATAAACAAACATTTTTTATTATTTATAAAGTTGAAAAGTTATTGAGTACACGCACTGAATTTTTTATTATATAAATAAAATGTTTAAGTGCTATTAAAAATATATGATTTGGCTGAAGATATTAAATATTTTTTCCCTGTGTATGATCGCTATTCAACACGCGACATGAATTCACCACACGCGTCGTTATACTATATTGCTGGCGTCGATTACCCGGAGTAATCGCAATCGCGAACTATTTCAAATGTAAACGCAGAGTCTCATGACGATCGTTAGTTAGTTACCGCTGGCCCTCCCACTTTCTTCGAAACATCCGAATACGACGTGTGTTAGTACCTACATGCGCTCTAACAGCAGCAAACTGTTACCGATATTACTCCAGCACTTAGTTACCAATTTACTCGGTCCGAGACTAGTTGCGAAAGCAGTTTCGACGATCTACGTACGTTTACATGTAAATCCGGATGTAAACCGAGGGTCATGCTCAGTTATTGCCTTGGCGATTCCAACTTCCAAAGTATTGCCATTCAAAGTACGTTTTTAGAACCTCGTTATCGTTTAAACTATCTTAATAACAGTGATTAATCGATTGAAATTTATTTTGATCAAAAATATGCTCTCTTTCTGAAAGATGAGCAATTCGAGTTTCCATTATACCCGTTTCACTAACTTCAATTCTTACAATGGTTTTATCGCAGAAATTAGTTCAGAAAGTGCTAAAGTACAATCGAGTATAGCATTTTTCTAATATCATGAATGAAAAAACGCAAGGAATTTATAAAAATTTATTCATTAATAAAATTTCATGAATTAATTGTACTCATTTTAATCCCAACAAAAAACTATTTAATTCTTATAATCCCATGGATCAGTAAATAATCAGTAAAATAAAAAAATATTTGCATAAATTATTTATTATTTTATGGAATAACAGAAAGTAAGAGATAAAAATATAATAATAATCAAATATAATAATGATCAAAAAATATGAATATTTGTACCGTTTATTTGTGTATTAATATGCAGATCTCACGTGGATATTCCCTTGCAGCTATAAAAGTTAATGGAAAAATTTTCATTTCATGATTCTAATCGTAGTTTACGCGTAGATGCGCTCTGCATGCAAAACAGGAATAGACATTATCTCATTTTACCATTATTTAAATCGCAAACGCATGCCGTCTTAACACGTTACAAATTACCCAGGATGGAGAAGGAACTCCTTTCGCGCCATTGTACAACAAGCGATCTCAATCCGCGAGGAATCGGAGAAAGACGCGGTAAACTTACGCCGAAACTTTCCGCCGAGAATCACAAGCTCGCCAATTAATTCGAGTGGCGTGGCGCAATTAATTTGTTTCGAGCTGCGGATGCCGCTCGTAAAACGTGCAGATAAAATTAATGAAACGGGGTACGCGGGAAAGGGATTACCGTCGCTGCCGCCGCCGTCGCGGTTACTAAAGAGAAACCAGAGCAAAGAAATAGTGGGAGAACAGAGAATTGTGACTGTACGAAAAACGGAAATGCGACGGAGTGAAACTCTGAACAGATTAAAGATAAATACATCTGTAAATATAGAAACATAGGTGAGAAAGATGAGTAAAAATTATATTTTACAAATTAAATTTGAAATATCTCCATTGCTGAAAGAATTATTCATTTATTGGACAATAGAGGATCGATTTCAATAAAAGAAAATGAGCATTTTATTTTTTAAACTTATTCTTTAAAGTGATCCAATCCTAATATTAATATTCTTTACATGCAAAATTACGAAACTGACAAAAAGTATGTTCTCAAGCCAAAAGAAGACGAACAATCCTTCCTCTCTACGTCTGGTTTAAGGGACGTTTCCCGAGATTTCTGAGGAAACTCGATGAAATCTCTTTTGTTTCTCGGCGAGAGAATAGGGATGAGTGAAAAAGAAGCGAAGTAGGGACAAGCAGCGCGGGTCGGGGCTCGCGTTTACTCTGATCGTACCTTGAGCGCAGCAAGTAAACGATCCAATTAAATTTCGCGCTATTGTAATCCGAATGGGCCAAGTTGTATTGCATAAATAAATTCATAACGTTATATCTCTCCGCCTTTCCGCCGCGAGTCTCGCTTCCTTTGTCTCCGGCGCGCAATTTGCCCTCCTTCTCCCCTTGACACAAGGATGCTTGCCCCCGCAATTTATTTATATCTGCTCTCTCTCTCTCTCTCTCTCTCTCTCTCTCTCTCTCTCTCTCTCTCTCTGTGCGCTCTCTCCCTCCCTTCCTCTCTCTCCCACGGGACCTGGGGACAGCTCTTCGAATGTTTAGTTCTCGAGTGAAGGGTTGTCAGTCTGTCAAGAGACATCGCCTATCCGAGCGCGGAAGAAATATCGTGTCGACGATAACGAGGATATTAAGATCTGGTAAAACGGTTTCGCGAATATAAATTGCATGGCGGACCAATTAAAGGGAGAAACCGAATTGTTATAAGAAAGGGAGAATGCAATGTGATTACAAAATTTTCATCGATAATTTTTATTTCATGTATCCCATAATTTTTATCTTATATTCGATAATAATTCTCTTACTTTTGATTTTTAATCTTAAAAAAATATATATACGTAATTTAATATAATAGAGTTTTTCAACCGGTGTGATGCAAAAGGTTTTTTGTAAATATGCTACGAAAATTTTAGAGAAGGTAAGAATTGCAAACATTCAAAAATAAATAAAAAAGTGGAGTAAACAATATTTTTTAAGAGGCAAAATAAAAATATTTAAAAAATTGTAAAGATAATCTTCAATCAATATTTGTGAAAATTGCCTAAATTATGAATTATTTTCATGTTAACTAAGATATCATCACTGTTAAACTAATTTTATCAAAATAAAATAAAAACTTTTGACTTTTACTGCTTATTTCTGAATGTGTTGGTATTTGATACGAGATCTATACTGAACTTTAAAGTGTACTGCACTTAATAATAAGATATATCTCAGCAAATTTGGCTCATTATTTAATTAATTGAAAAAAGTGGAGAAAAAAGTTGTTGTAATAGATAGTACAAAATCCAATAAATGAAAGATAAAATAAGTCTCAATACTTCTAATGTGTATATATATATGAAAAAGAAACTTATGAAGAACAATCTGATCTAGTTTTTTCATTTTCTGGTTTAGACTCAACTTCACTTAACCTAATATTAATATGAAAATTATGTATTTTTTAGTTATGATTAATCATTAAATAGTTTGTAGTGAGTAATTTCAAAAGTTACTCACATACTATTTCAAAATCATCAATTTAGTGATCGACCATAAGTAGAAAACACAATTTTTACATTATCAAGTTAAATTTAATCACAAGTTAATCAGGAAATGAAAAACTAGGCCTCTGAATCCTGCATTGAAGAATTATCACATTTCACGAAAGAGTATTTGAAAAAGATATTCTTTCGAATATCGAAATATTCTTTCAGCGGTTCTTAATCATTGCCCCCATTGTTTTAAATACTGCCTGATCTCTTAAGAGCACCTAGAGAAAATTGAATCCGTTCCCGGAACAGTTATTTATGCAAAATACCCGCTCTTTATGTGATACACCATCTAGACAAGACTAGGCCCGTATCCCGCCAATCCCGTGGGGAGCTCGTTACCGGCTATCGTAATAGAAAAAATATATGTGCTCGTGTACGTGGATATGTACACATATTTATACGTGTGCGCGCGCGTACGCGATTAAACCGCCGACGGTTGTTATTTTTTCGTCCAAGTACTGAGTAAAACCTCGCCGCGTTCAGCATGCAAATTTCATTTTAGCACCTTAAGTGCCTTCTCTTCTGGACTGAAAAAAAAGGCGAAGAGGTGACGAAAAGAAAAAAACGCGGAAACGATCTCACCGACATCTTGGCGACTTCGAAGCCTCCGGAGAGAGGCTGTCTGTGCTGGCTGCCTACCGCGGCGCAAATTATTTCTATCCCTAGGAGACAAGGTGGCGGAAACGTGGCAATATTACGCAGATGTGTCTCTCTATCTCATGTTAGAAAAATGGTTCTCGGCAAAGTATTCGTCACGACATCGTTGTTGGGTTGTCACGGGCAAAGCACGGCTCTTCGCGAAGGGTTGCTCGCCCGAAACATTTTCCACGTCTCCCCCACAGTGTAGATCGACGTTTCAGACCGAGCCTATCCCACTAACGTGAGTTGGTAGGTGGATCCTGGTGGATCAATAGCCTCTGTCTGGCCTCACCCTCTGCCGCCAGCCTCAGTGCCCTCATTCGCCGACAACTCAACTCCAAACTCATCCCCTCCCGCACCCTCCCACGCTTCCCACCTATCTGTCTCTCCTCTGGTGCTGTTCTCTCTCTTCCACAGCGAGACCGCTTTTACCACCCCTGTACGCATCCCATAGATACCGCACACATATACATCCAGACACACGTACAACCGGGGGTTGCGACGGTGTGTGCGCGTTCGTGGCTTTATAACGGGGGTTGTGCACGCGGAGACGTATACTCGAGACGAGTCTGTCTCTGTGTATAGACATACGCGCGCGTGTACAACGTCGTGTATGTATGTGTGCACGGAGGATACACGTGGGTGCAAAGGGGCGACCGCGCGCGGGGTGACCCATTTTTTAGCGTTTCACCTGTTTTGTCTTCCTACCCTTTTTACGCCAGAGCCCTACTTTGTTAATGGCCCCCACGCCGGCCGGTAGATGCCAGACGGTTTCTCCGATGCGAGAGTAATGGCCGTTGTCGTTTTTCATGCGCGCACTCGCTCGTACCCACACCAGGGTCGCGTCGCGTCGCGTCGCGTCGTATCGCGCGTCGCGTCCCGTCGCGTCGCCGGCGGGCATTTGTAGACGAAGGCCCTCCGTAGATGAAAGTAGATACGGCGCGTACGCGACAGAAGTTTCGATTAACGATTCTCCAACGTCATCGGCCGGCTTCCGCCGGCGACACGCACCAGGTGCGCCGCGACGTAGAACGCGAGACGATAATAATCAAGAAGGTGAATTTCGAAAGATACGAGAGATATGTTTGATAGAATAATTTCTCGAAAACAAGGATATATATATATATATATATATATATATTTATTTATTTATTTGTTTAAAGATCAACGAGGGAGTTTAGTAGTATTATTTCCTCCACGAATATATGAATCGCCTTAATTGCATTATGATCCGCCTACTGCATCATCAAGAGCAAGTATCACGTACATAAGTGATGCTTATGTTAATAAATATATGTAGGGTATAGCAGAAGTTTAATATTTTCTCTCGTAACAGATTCCTTGACAAAAGTTTGACGAAAACAATTGGGCACAAGTTTTTAAATATCTTAGTAATTAAACCACAAATTTTCAAATTCTGTTAAATTTAATATGAGAAAAAGGGAGAGAATATCAAAGTTAGTTTCACTATTGAACTCTCAGCAACTAAGTTTCAGTTCGGCGTCTAATATCTGTATTTAAGGTAAATCGCGCGATATCTGATACATCCCGTATATATGACGATCTCCTCTCCGATCGACGTCGCTGCAGCGGAGCGAAATATCCTTCTATAAAGATTTTAGTGCACGTAGCAAACGTTGCGCACGAAATTGAAGCGGAACGGAAGAAGAGATTGACGGAGCGGAGACGGATGGAGAGTCAGCTTCCAACCAGTTAAAGTTTTTTTTGTCATGCGAAGCCTTTCTGAGTAGACCGAATTCCATAAGTCCACAGCGACGATCAGATCGTAAAACTCAGTGTCGCGGTAATAACCACGGTAATAACTGGGCGCAATAACACGTACTATCATACCGGGGATACTCGAACGCATGGCGTGTCGAACAAAGTGGAGGAAGGAAACGAGGATGCGGCGCGAGCCCCTATACCCTGTCAGAAACATCCCGTTTCCACGTCCCGGTTTTCGCGTTTTCTCTCATCGCTTACGTTTTCGCGTCAATGCTCACATAACCCTCCCTTCCAGCCTCTCTCTCCTCCTCCTCCTCTTCCTCTTCCTCCTTTTCCTCCTCCTCCTTCCCGCCGGCCCGTACATCGTGGCGCGGCGTTACGAAGAGAGATGACAACGAAATACGCCCGAGCGTATCCAAGACAATGAGCGGTGTCGGGCGTGCATGTACAGTAATACGAGGTTTCGTACACGTGCGCCGGAAGTGGGCAGATATCGTGCCCTACCACGTTAAACCGCTCTTGAAACATTGTTGTAAGGCTGAGTCTTGGATGCAACTTGCCGAGAAACACTCGAGTTTCCCGTTCGCTAATTCCGCGAGGCTATTAACCCCTTCTTCTGTTATTTTTATTAGCTCTATAATTTTTAATCCTCTTTAGTAGACAGCTTTTTCTCACACAAGTTAAAAATTGTCATAAATAAACATTCTGTTTTATCAGATGAAAAATTTTTTAAGGGTATTATCAATCTCTTACTTTATTATATGTATGTTGACTGTTCACTTCAAAAAATATGGATTTAATATCGTGCGATATTTGTATAATTTTTACCATGTTGATACTAATATCAACAATAATATGGTGTAAATTTAAAATTCATGTTTATATCTATGTACAATATGGAGTAAATTCAAAACACAGTGTTAAATCCATGGTGAGAATTATATATACCGCATAATATTAATTCTAATCAGTATTCACGAGCCCAGTGAATTCGGACAGTTTCTCAACTATGTGAAAATTTATTTATAACAAATGTTTCTCACACTTGACATAATTAAGTTACATATTCCTTTTTTATCTTCAAAATAAAAAAAATTCAACTGAGCAGATTCAATTTAAAGTACACTGGATCCATTCAGTTACGAAAATTTAAAATACCGATTAAATATACCCATATTTTTTAAAGTGCGATTTAAAAATTCAAAATAGAGAATCAAGATTTTGATCAAAATTAAGAAGATTATCATTATTCTAAAATAAAAAAACAAGAAACCTAAAAAAATGTTGCATATATTGGTTCATCTAAGCAAATCATTGTTAAATACGCTCCAAAAGGAATTCTATACAATTTTAAAATTATCTTTTTAATAAAGAGATAGGAATAATAAAGAGATAGGAATGCGGTGCATAATATGAAATTTGATATATATAAGCGGCTTCGTTTGGAGCGAGATTACGTTCTTGTCTTGATATTCTGGAATACAGTGGAACGGGATCCCCGAGTTCTCTATAACGTTACTCGGGTACCCATGGCGTTGTGTATCACGTAGATACGCGGTATATGCACGCTTGGTATGCATTGGAAACCCAGTGCAACCCGGGTGCATTGTTACGATGGGGCGCAAGACGAAGGACACAGGGAAACCAGGGGCATTGACGGCAGTGGAGGCGGCGGAGGTGGTGGTGGTGGTGGTGGTGGTGGTGATGGTGGTGATGATGATGGTAGTGGTGGTGGTGGTGGTGGTGGTGGTGGTGGTGGTGGTAGTGATGGTGGTGGTGGTGGTG
>NW_017259375.1:659076-683456 GCF_001594045.1 Atta colombica
GGTGGTGGTGGTGGTGGTGGTGGTGGTGGTGGTGGTGGTGATGGTGGTGGCGGCGGTGATGGTGGTGATGGCGGTGGTGATGATGGTAGCGGTGGCGGTTGAGGTTGGTTATAACGGGTTAAAGCGAGAGTAGAGGGGTTTCGACGATGGAAGCGAGAGGGGAACGATCGGCTGGATTCCAATCAACATTTTACTGCCTGTAAAACTGCCCCATTTCGTAACATTGCTTCGTCGATGCCGACGCCCTTAAACTCAATGTAAGTTCCAGTCTATTACCGTGCTAGCCAGGATTACGTCGCGTTTTAAGTCGGACCGGAAATAGAATCCACGAATGATTTTTCAAAAGGCGCCGGGAACTGTTGTCGCCAACCTAACATACGCACGATTCTTAACTCCGTAGAATCGATTCTAACGAACAATACTGTAAGTCTATATCCCGGATACTTTGTAAAAACGTTTCTCTCGAAACTGAGTACAACTTTCCCTCGTTTGTTCTACGAAACGATATGCATTCTATGTCCGGAAGCAATTATCATCGTCTTATCGATCTTAGACTACGAATTGCGGTAGATCATGAATATTAACAGAAAGCAATTGAGGAACTGCTAAATTATATCAAATTTGAGTTATTTTTAATCCTTTCTATAGGTCATCTCTTACTCAATGTCGTTAATTTAACTAAAATAAAGAATTAATATTCTTATAATTTTCTTAAGTTAAATAATTTAACTCTAGGAAATGTATTAAATAATTTAAATTTAGTTCATTATTTACTAAGTGTATATGTATTAATGAACATTGTTTATTTTGAAACTAATTACAGAAATGAATTACATTTTGACAAACATAAAAATCAAAAATAACAAAATGTTATTTTTAACCTAAGAGATTAGGTTACCGTTATTTTGAACTCTAATAATGCAAATAAAGAAAAGCTTTATTAAACATAGAAGATAATCCAAATTCTGATTGAATAATGATTTTTTAAATCATATTATAATAATCTAATTTTATCATTAAGAAAAAGTTATTGCGTTACTATATTACTGTATATTATTAATAATCTCCATTGTATATTAAGAACCCCCCCCCCTCTCAATCTTTTTATTGTCAACGATGTTTTACGTATATTGTGTGCGATAGCAACATACTATTCCAGAAAGTGTTTAACGTCACGCTTCTTTCGAAATAACGACATGCGTATCCTCGCGGGAGCCATGCCATGGTCCACCGTGAGGTCCGCAAGTAGACGATGGCTCGTTTCGCTCAGTGCTTTTGCGAAAGATCCGTGATGGTGAAACCATCATCCTCCCTCGGCAACATACATTGTTCTAGTTATTGTGCCATTATCTCCAAGTCCCCTCACTCTCGCGTGCAGAGAACAGCAACCGGGGTGGACTAAAAAAAGTCTCTTAACTCCGCCCCAAGAAACGTAATTGACGGCAACACCATAGAGTTCCGGCATAAATTTCTGGCCCCATGGATGCGGTTACCCCACTATCATCTTCCTCGTCTCATCGACATGAATAATTTCGAATCAACACAGAGTTCGCATGTTCCAGTAATTGACGATACGTCGAACATGAGATAAGTAACGGACCAGGTAACGATTAAAATTTAATACGGAGCGATTAAGACATGTCCAAGAATCGGCCTGCGAATCGCGAAGGATTAACAGGATGCTTCGAATAATTCATGTAAATCGACCGAGACAATTTCAGAGAAATATTGTATTCATTCGATCGAAGATAGGATTCGACCATTTTGTCGTCACTAGAAATTTGCAATCGCACTGGAAACGCGGTCGCACGATCCCTATACTAAGTTCACGGTCCTCGTTACGGTCCTCTTTACGGGCCGTACGTGCTCGGCAGCCCTTCACGTAAAACCTACACGTACGCGAAAATACGTAGCGTTTACTATTTTAGATACATCACATGAGGCGAGAGAGACGCCTTCACTAACCGACAAGAAAGTAAGTCAGTACCTCGTGAGGGATAATATATTTTTTATTGTTAATCTACGGTGATTTATGTTGGGGCGTCATCGTAACGTGTCTTTACGCGCGTCATACCCTAGCCACACCTCGCTGTCCCTCTCCTCACCTTCTACTTTCTGTATTGACCTCAACAATGAAGAATGTACCTTGCAACTATCACGTACTATATATTGGACATCTAGATTTCTAGATGAACTTTAGCAGAAGAAAAAGGACAATTATATTTTTGTTAAAGAAAGAATAATCGCAAAAAATGGTAAATGCTTCATGTATTCAAATTCCCAAGCTTAGATAGGAATCTTATTTTTTTTTTGCTAATTTTAAATAGAGTGTTATTGTAGTTTAAAGATATCTTTATAAAAAGTGAAGGAAATTGTATTTTCGTTGAAGAAAGGAGGATCAGTAAATTTACTGAAGAATCTAAGAATAAGAAGATACACAATAGCCGCAAAATATCCAATATACCGACCCTGGATTAGGAATCGTTCAGAAGATAGCTTCATGCCCAGACACGCGTAACGTAATCTTGTCGCAGTTTTCTATCATCGGATGAAGATATTGCTTGGTCTGTAACAGGTATAACCCCAACGCTTTGTATTCATGATGTACCATCGCGGTAAGAATTAGGTTGTTTGTAATGTATCTCATTATAGAATAAACACGGTAAGTATAACCTATCGTCAGCCTATCCTTTCCGACGTGCGCTAACTCGTCACCCTCCTCTTCTGACTTTAATAACAACGTATATTTTTTTTTTTTTACGATGATTACACGCGGCTTATCGGAATATACGTTCCTTACCGTTAGCCCGGCTCTTTCCTTCTCATTTCTACGTTCTCGTAGAAAATCCGGGAAATCCAATCGGCGTCGCCGCTCTCGTTTTATGCGTCGCGACCTCAGGCAAAGGGGACGGGTAAGAGGTCGGTTGTTTGGAGGCAAAGGGGAGAAAACAGTAGGCAGCTTTACGAGAATCCGGGGGTGTAACTCCGGGCGTTTTGTACATTTCTTACGTTCCGCATAAAGTCTGCACCACCGCTGCGCCAAGCAGTACGTCGAGATACGATTTTAATCCGCTAACAGCAGCGACGCGATTCGTTTGCGTTCACTTGATTTACAAGTCGAGCGAACGGAGCGAGTGGAGAAAGCGTAATATAGCCTGATATGCACATAGGCGATCACTCGGAATAATAAGCCCATCGAGAGTTATGCGACGTTAAGTAAGCATCCATCATGACGATCGAATCGGCTATTACTGTTCGACAACATCTCGCCATCGTACGAGTATATCAGACGTTCCGTCTTTAAACGGTAAGCAGATGGATCCGACGATGTAAAACGTGTTCGACGATAGGAATTCCGCGACACAAGCGCTACTTCGCCCCACGACATAAAGCCGAGCCATTTTCCAGTATTACGATAAATGTGAAATTGCGATATTAGGAGTTATCCATTGCGTATTTTATACTCCGGCGATGGATCAGCCGCATAAAAGTGTAAACAAATTTGCATTTATATCTAAAAACTTTCAACGGAATGATATATAATCCGTTTGATAGCATTTAGAATATGATCCTCGTGAAAAAAAATAAGAAGCAGTATCAAGAAAGCGCCGTAAAGAATCAAAGATTGATCAAAGATTAAATCGATCGGATAAAATGCACAAAGAACATTTTATATTTGTGTTAGAAACTATTCAGATTCGTGTTAAAATTTTACATTAAATTTTTAATATATCCGAGTATTAATTTAACACAATATAATTATATGTTATTTGAATATTTTATATTAAATTGATAATCAACATTTTTTATTAATGTTAAAATAACACAATTCATGAGTAAATAAATAAATAACATAAAAATTTAGCTAAATTTTAAATGTTTCAGCAAAATCATTTTTGTTATGTGTTTTAAGCGACAATATGCTTTTCTATGCTCTTTAGATTTTTGCCGTTTTTCGACATCGCTTCAAAAATATGACTTCATAAAATTAAAAATCAAAATTTTTAATAGACTATCTATATAAAGACTATATCTATGTAAAGATTCCACTAAAGATGATAACAAAAATGTCAGTCATAAATTATTCTGTTCTGAAAAAAAGCTAAAATTTTGTACTAAATTGTTAAAAACGCTCATCGTCGATTAAATATATATAAATTCTTGAGAACAAATTGCACTTTGATTTCTACCACGCAAATAGGGAGCTGTCGAATAGCGAACGGCATTATCATTGCAAATGCGCGGGCGAAAATAGTGGGTGTTTCTTACATTTTAAGCGGGATCCTATTCGGCGCGGTAATAAAGTTTGCCCCGATTGCGTCTTTGTGCATCGCATTACACGTTTCTGGATAATGAAAGTGTCTCGCGTAAGGTTATTAAGGGAGACAATTCCATCCAGAGAGGCATGACATTCTCCCGTTTGAGGCAACGTTGCAATAGCCTATGCAATTTCCTCCGCAAAATTGATCCGGCCCACGCAAAGGGAAGAAATACTACGTCGGTAACGGAGGGGTTTCTTTTGCATCCTGCAACCCTGTGCCGGCGTCTAAAGGGTGTTGCACACGAGCGCGGGCGTGGGCGCAAGACTGTAGGCGTCAGGAGCTGATGACCTTCTGCAATCGCGTGGGTGTTAACGGTACACTACGAAGCCGCGAAAAGAACGTAGTCTTTAATCAGGAATGTGGAATAACATGTATTTTGCAAGTAGGATATTCTGTAAGCGAATGAAATTGGCAGAGTCCGCACATGTTTAATACAAATCTTTTCCGCATAAAGATCTTTGCAATTTCAATTAAGTATTTTGACATTTTTTTCTCTCTTCGATATCTTTATAAAATATCTTTATAAAATATGTATTGCACTGATAAAAGCATGTCTACAGAAAAAAAAATGTAATTTTAAAATATATATAAAATACATAAAATATATGTTTACAAATCATTCTTGATTATTAATTAAATATTGATTGAAATTATTCTCATACAATACAACTCATACAATACAATATCTTATTTTTTATTATCTTTTTATGAAATATATTTTATTATTTAATTTTTATTATAACAAGGATCAAGTTAAGATATTTAAATGAAAAATAAAGACAATTGTTTACTACTATCTATTACATATTAAAATAATTTAGATGAATTATAAATGATTTATAATTATTTGATAAAACAATTTTATAATTTTATATAATATAAATAAATCGGATAAAAATTAATTAATCAATTAATTAGGTAGAAATATATATTATTTCTGGTCTACTAATAACTTGAATAAAATATATTTCAACTTAGAAATTACGCAATAATTTTCCACGTAGCATTACAAGTAAAAAGATTGTCAGCAGCCAACCACGGTGAGATTAAAACTAGCATCTGAGAGATGCGGCGAACGTACGTAAAATGTAAACGTTTTCGATGCTTCAAACGAAAAGCAACGATTGCAAGAGCCATTTATGCACTCGAAAAATCTCGAAAAAGAGAATCTTTGGAAATTCAATCGCATTCAATGATCGATGCGCGCGTTGTGCAACTCGTTGCAACCTCGCCGTTCTCGTGAACTCTGAACTTCCATCGTAACACTTTTCCCACTGACCCGTGAACTTTCAGGTTCGACGCACTCCTCCTGCACCATTCGTTGTCCCCAGCTGTTTTCAATTATCGGAGAAATTCGTTTACAGCTAACCCTTGCGGTTGCTGATGGAAGAAAAATATCCACAGAATGACATCGTACGTTTGCATTTTCACAACATATCGCGTCGATATGCTGCAGATAATCGCAAAGATATTCATAGACGTACGATTGATTTATGATCACGAAATCAGTGAGAAATATATATGTACGCGGAATAGACGTTACAAAGGAGGGAAACGTCGCGATGATGGAAATAATAAAACGACGTCGACCGTTTGTCTATTTTTATCGTTGAGATATGGGTCGACCGACACGTTATAGGACGTCTTATCGACAGCATTTAACTCGGTGAAATAAATGAGCCGCGTCGACGAAGGTGCCATTAAGCGAGCATGCCGCAACGAGCGGATATTCGGTTGACGTGATCGTCGTAATGAGAAATTTTCAGATCATGGATTTTTCGACATCCTCTCGCACACGTTCGACCTCTTGCTATCGCAAGCGATAACCGAGAAGCCGTGGGGCTTAATGCGAGACGACAATAATGCGCCGCATTATTTCCACGTCGCGACGTATAACCTGCAACAGCGGCGGCGATCGCGGAAGGCACGCGATGACCCAGACAGGATGGCGACTTCGTGAACCCCCTTCGCGTTCTGCCAGCAATCCGACCTGCCCAGAAACCCCTAGCGAAATCGACGCCACCGCATGGCTGTACTCGTGTGTCCCACACGGACCTGGATTTCTCGGAATTGCGCGACGATCGTTCGCGAATAGGTGTGAGTCACTTCTACCACTCCCGAAATGAAGAAATCATCACACCATTCGCTATTAACACATCTTACGAATGTACGAGAATTTTACAACTTTGATTAATAACATGGTTCAACACAAAATTTTCTTCAAAGAATCATAATACATAAATGGAAAAATTATTTTGCTGAAGTATCTAAAAATTTAGCTAGATACAAATCTGAAAATAATTTTATTAGTCTAACAGATAATTGTAGAAATCAAAATTTTTTATGGCATTGTTCATCATGGTTGAATTTTAATATTTTGAGGGACTAACAAAATTATTTTCAGATATCAAAACAGAAAATGATAACCTTGTTTAAAATAATAACATTTTGTTATTTTTAATTTCCATGTGCGTCAAAATGTAATCATTTCTGTGATTAATTTCAAAATCAATAACGTTCATATTAATGTATTCAGTAAATAATGAATTTAATTTGAATCAAATTTAATACATTTTCTTGAGTCAAATTGTTTAACTTTATGTTTTAAAATAATGATTGAATAGTAATAGCAAATATATAGAAATATTTAAATCTATAAAAATAATTTAAAATAACTCAAATTAGCATATAAAGAGCAGTAAATCTTCTTTTTACATGAGATCTGATTGTGCTTGGTATGTTATCTTAATAAATATAGTTCATTAAGCACATCAATATGAACAAAATTAGGTCCCAGTGTACGGAGGATTTAGTGCTCCTTATGTCCTCGTTACTCTAATACTGATTTGATTGCTCTAATCATTTAAAAAAAATATCGTTTAAAAAATATTTTAATTTAAGTTCTCAAAAAGTTAAATACTTTTAACAAAAAAATTTATTATATTGTAATTTTGTGCTAATTATGTGTTTTTATGGTAATATATACTTTGTATAACTTTTTCAATTATAGTTAGATTAAAACTTGTTTTAAATTGTTTATCAAATTGTTTGTAAATGTTAATTAATTTTTTTTAATGAACAATTAGAGCCTGTTCCTCAGGCAGATCATCACAGCATTGTTTCATATTCGATTTGTATTTGTCAAGTTGTGATTTTTGTCAAGTCACTACGAAGATATGCGTTTTTCTTTTTTAATCTTTGAATTTAATTCTGACGGTCTGGTAAATTGACTTAAATTTATTGTTAATTTTTTCATGTCTCGACTTATTTTGTGTCATTTTAAATGTGTAATTTGCTTGCAATAAATTTTTAATACATTTATTTACTTTTTATCCCCGAGGGATCAAATACTCTATTCGATCCTGGTCGCCGCGTTCTGGCTGTTAGCTTCAATCTCATCATTATGTTCAGCATCAAAAAATTTTCGGGATATGTACTTCGAAGAGAAAAGTTTTTATTAAATTACGTAATTAATCAAAATTATTTCTGAGTTCAGTTACCGCTAAATAACCGCTGTGGCATGTACTATGCTCTTAATATGCACCGAGAACGAAGTTCGCTATGAGTCACGCCTATGTTTGCCACGCAAATTGAAACAATGGATGTCGATCTACATCGAGATGAGTAAATATTAACGATGAGGCTTATTATTTTCTTATATCACGCATCGTTTAACGCTTATGATGTTTACAATGGAAAAAAATAAGCTCATCAACTTTCTACTGGCAAGTGCAAAAAAATTTTAGACATTCGACGAATCATTTATTAATTTAAATTAAAAAATATCATCGATCATATTTATTAGAAGCTGATGTGCATCGTATTGAACGCTGCATCGCTATTTGTATCTAAATGGTCAATCAAACCATTATCAACTCCGTTCGATTCAGAATTGCCTGGCATCACTGAAAGCCCGCGGCGAAGCTCGCGTGTCGTATTATCAATGCAACGCGGAAAAACTATTATGTTCCCTTCCAAATATGAAGTCTTGAAGTTCTTCGACAACTTCTAAGATTCCTATCTACCACTCGCGACGTGGCTCACAGGATGGAAACTCACCTAACTTAGACCATTAGCAGGCCATAGAGTGAATCGTTATTGCGAGTTTTGCCAGAGAGAAGCCACGACGTATTATTCGCGACAGAACTTGTGACCGTTATAGCAGTTATACGTTTGTGCCATGCTCTTTTTCTGCGACCGTTAAAATTCCGCAGATTTTCCGATCATGAAACCGACCCACTGACTCCAATATAACACACCGTTGGAACGCTTCCGTCTCGCGATCGTTTTGCTCGTATTACGAGTGCATTTTTATCAATCAGCCGTTTTAAGCGAATTGCCCGGGGTCGAGAATTTAAACGGCGCTCGCATGCCAGTTCGTTTTATATTTAAGTTAATGACAATAACAATTCGAACGAATGAAAAATATAGGAAAAAATATTACGCCCGGATCATGAGATATTTTAACGCTCGACGTCGAGAGATAAATCGTATTAGAGGCTGGAAATGCCCCAAAGGACCAACGTGACAGTCATCCCTCGATTCCCGGGTTGGCGATCCGCTTCAAAATCCCGTGACTCGCGTAGGGTATCGCAGATATTCGTAATTGGACACTTGCTCCCCTGCTCTCTGGCTTACGCGAATGGGGGTCGATTTAATATAATTTGGGTAGCCCAAGGTTGTCCTAATTTCGGAGCGTTTATGCAAATCTGCACGAAGGACGGGGCCGCGTTTCTTAATCCACCCTATGCGCCTTACCATCTTCTGCACCCTCAACCGACCGATTTTTTCTCATGAGGCATAGTCTTCCCAAACTTATGGGATTACCGCGATCAAGATCAACGATGGAAAGTTTCAGAGAGGATGAACTAACAGATCATCCCTCGTATAATTAAACTGTACAACATGAAATATTCGAAATTTGTCGACCATTAACACAGCAATATATTTCATTTTAGGAACATTAATATTTAATGCAGGATAAATGAAAACGTATAGTTTAATCTCTTGATTTATAAAAACAAAACAATATATGACGTTAGATAGTTCTGCGTATAATTAATAATTACAATGAAATAGTTTTATTTACATCTTAAAGAATTATTGCAATGACTGAATGATCTATCTATTATAATATGTCTATCTATTATAATATGTAATAGAACTTTTGAAGAATTATTTTAATCTTATATCGATTTTTTCGTGAATATTCGTTATACTGTCAATATCTCCATTAATATCTCATCGCAGTATACGTTATGCGAGAGAAACATGCCTCTCGTTTCTCGCAAGTTCGATATCGCGGTTTCTGGGAATTAATCATGATTACGATACAACGAACGGAAGACGCGGAGTCGATTGAGATTTCACCGGCGCCGCGGTGCGAATTTGTTTTGGACAGCTGCGCTATGTGCGAGGTAATTTCACAATGGCTCTATGAAAGCCAGCGGGAAACCACGGGCATCCGCATTCCCACAGGCGCGTAACGCGCGTGGCAGAGATGTCACGCAGTGAGCGAGCGAGCGAGAGAGTAAGCATGCCACGCATGCATGCACGCACGTATCCGCGTATATACGTATACACGCGTAGGTAGGATCGGCGAAGGCGTGCGAGGTCAGGGCGCTACACAGGACGTGCGTGCTGGCGCAGCCACTGCAGAATCGCGGGAAAAGCGCGGTGTCTTTCCGGACGATTGTGTCACCGATTGACCTCGAGACATAATAACTGTCGTGATCAACAGCAGTATTGTCCAAGATAATCTAGATAAAGGACAATTGCCGTTTAGCAATAGCGTATATCGGCGCTATATCGATCGGGCTAATGTCCGAACGTTCGCGTGCGCAATGAGTCCCTCGCACCCCGATGTGGATGCAGATGCATTTTGCCGAGACTACCAATTGGGAAATTCATTCGCGAGCGCGCAACGAACGAGATCAAAAGCGCCACGAGAAAATAAAAGAGATCCCCGCGTTCATTTAATAATGCCACGGCGAGAGAGCCGAACGTGCAATAATTATCTGGGTCAGTGGAAGCGCTACTTCCGTAGTATCGGATAGCCTCTCTTTGCCGAGAACTGAAAAGTGGATAATTCAAATAATGCACACGTGCATCGACGAGCGTATCCGCCGCAGGCGGCGATCAATGAAAACATTAAATGGTAAATCATTCGTTTATTCCAAAAAAAGCGAATGTGTCTAAATATTTCAATCGAGCGTTCAATTAGTATCAATTAGTATTCAATTATTTAACGAGAAAATTAATGTCCTTTTATAATTCGAAATGAAGACTTCCTGTTCGCGTTTCGAATATTAAATATGGTGAGTGTAAAGAATATTCTTACAGAAAAAAATATTATTTTAAAAAATCTTCATTTTAGAAAGAATAAGCATTAATTATCAATTTGTTAATAACGAACGAATAGATTGCATTTTATATACATTTCTCATAATTATTTTACTTCAAGTTATAATAATTAAAATTTATTATTCTCTAATCAAAAAGATTCAAAAACTTTTACTTTTCGAAAAAAGAATAAGAATCTGTTTCATCAATCATCACGTAAAACCTAGTACAACTAATGCATCGAAGATAATGGGCTGCTATAATTAGTGTTATCTTGCAAAATATTAAATTAGCATTAATAAACTAAATTTAGGAAAATATACGAATACTATTTGCAATAAAATAATATAATTCGTATTAATACAATATTGAATTATTATATTATATTTCTTTTAAATATATAATAAATTTTATCATATTCATTATTAATAACTTGTCAATTAATGTTTAATCCTACAAATAAAGTACATATAAAGCATTTATTTTACAAAAATAATTTCTCCCCTGTATAACTTTTAATATTTTTTACACTCACTGTAAATAAATATATAAAATTCATAAGTACGTAAATGAATGACAGTAAACGAAATTGTTGCAACTAATAATTTTGAATATAAGCTTTAGCGTTTTATTGAATCTAATTATGAAATACAATATTGCTTGATATATTGTCCCTTGACTTTCGACAATTTCATCGCAACACCCAAAAATACACTTCTGCTTGTAAAAATCAAATCGTACGGTACGATATTTTTTCTACGGATTCCTGTGTGATTGCAGAAGGGTTAAACCGTACGAAATGCTCCGCCTTGGCCGTGTATCAATTTACCGGGCAGTTTGGTCTCGTAAACACGAGTCCCTGGGCCGTAACTATATACTATCCCTTGCGGTTACCCCCGCCGTGAGTCGCGTCGCGAGTCACGGTGCAATAAAATTCTAACAATATCGGCGCATCGATTTCTCGTTCGGACATTTCTCCAAGATGAGAATGCAGGCAGCGCCACTTTTACGATTGAAATTCATGCATATGCGTTCGGCACTTCCGTGCATATACAGATTCCCTATCTCCGTCTATCTCTCTTTCTCTCTGAGCAAGAAGAAAGGTTAGCATCGGGCCCTATCCGTTGGAAAATACGCGCCCCGAATTTACGTGTCCTTACCGCGAGCCATACATATTATTCCAGTTCTGGATGGTTTCCCACTCCCTTCTTTCTCATCCGGAGAAACATCTCGAGAAAATCTCATCCTCCGGACCACCGTCTATCTTACGGAACGTGGCAAGTCTTCTATTATCCACGAAAGATGCGGATGCCATAAGCGAACAAGAATCGGGTCAAACGTAGCAACAATCATGTAAAATGTCTCCTCTCACTTCCTCCGCGAAGACGAAGAGTCTCTCGCCCGCTCACGAAATCACTATTGAATACTCGATGTGCATCTCTTTTTTTCCTCCGAAAACTTCTATATATTAACGATCGCTCTTAAATTTCAACACCCCCATCTCTTTCAAAATATATTTATGCGTGCTTTAATGAAAAAAAGACTTCGTATTAATTATATGAAAAATTAGTTCTCGATGAAATAAGTTAGTTTTCAAATATAATATATTATAATGTGAACAAAAAATGTCATAGACAAGATTCAATAATGGATAATTTTTTAGCTATGGTGTATCAAAGATAAAATTTGTAATCATAGAACATCTTTGATACATATCACAACTCAAGAACCATTATTGAGCCTTGTATCTACGCTATTTTCTGTGTTCGCTATATTATAACACCCTGAAAAAAAAAATGGTAGATTTAACACCATATGATATAATTTTTACTGTATTAGTATTAGTATTATAACACCAATATGTGGATTCAATATGGGTTTTAAATTCATAATAACATCTTACAACTAGTGTTAATATTAATACCAACACGGAGAGAATTATATAGACCATATGGTGTTAAAACGATCATATTTTTTAGAGTAAAAAATATGTGAGAACTAAGTCATTTCATCGGAATCCAATTGTCCCTTTCCCATATAATTAGTATGAGGTTCTTTGTCACTCTGTAAGAAAGAATTTATAAATATATTTCGTGTGTTGAAATACTTCGAAATGTATTTCCTTGAAAAGATTACTTGCATGACATATTAAAGTACAGGAATCGAACATCACTTTGACCAAAAACTGAACTATGCCAACCACAATATTACCTATTATCAGATTTAATTAACACGTGCAGTGATTATGATTTCGTAAAAAGGGAAATCCGGATTATTTATTTAATTGTAAACTGCTAATTGGGACACGATAATATAGCACAGCAGGCAGGGCGTCTCAGCGCTCTGATCAGGACATTAGTTACAACTTAATCCTTCAAGAAGATCTATGAAATCGAATGTTTTTGAGATGGACGCCAGGTGCAATGCTGGATGCGAATAAGAAATGTCCGAGCACCTTCATCGCGAGGCAAGGCAGTGATTGAAACGGCTAAAAAGAAGACTGTAAAAGAGAACAATGGTTAGGGACTTCGTTTGATGCGAAATTGCGTGACTGGCCCATTCGTCTCCGGCTTATCCTCTACCACGTGCTCCTCTCGTCTTCCTTATCTGGAAGCACACGCACTTTATCCAATATCGTGGGGTATCTTCAATCCGATGCTTGGCGTGCGAAACCGCATAAAAAACGACGACAAACGATCCGTAACTGACAATGTAAATTTGACATTATCTAATTAAGGTGATTCAATGTAGGTTGAAATAAGCTTAATACGAATTTTCAATATTAATTAAAAATACACATTTCTATGTTTCTCTTTATATTGATATAAAGTATAGTATTTACAAAGAACAATTTTGCTGAAATATCTAAAAATTTAGATATTTTAGATACAGATGAAAATAACTTTACTAAAATATAAAAATAATTATGTATTGAAATTCAAACATAATGAGCAAAAAATTATTATATTCTAATAATCAGTGTACTAATTATTTTCACAGTTCAACAAAATTATTTTTAGATGTGTATCTAATTAAATTTTTAGATATTTTAGCAAAACCGTTCTTTCTATATACAATTATTGTAAAAAATAATAGAAAAATAAAAGATTAAGTGCCTACATCATCATTTTTGCAAAATGCTAAATTAATATTAAAAAATTTTGTATGATTCAGTCATTAAATTTCAAACTTAATTGTCAAATTATACCATCATTGCGATGTCTTAGATTTATTCGATTAATGCCTGCTTCTACCTATGCAATTTAATTTCAATCTCGATATAACTAATTCTCCATCTTTTTCTATTTCTAAGAATTAGAAAAAGATAAAGAATAAATTAAACCAAGATTAAAATCAATTTATCATTGGTAGAAACAGACATAAATGAAGTAATATTTTCGATAGTCATTTATTTTTTGGGTCAACCAAAACATGAAACTCGAATGTGTTTCAGACAGAAAACCAAAGGGGAATTGCCGGACAAAATTGGAACGAGCACGGAGAAAATGAGGTGAAAGAGGGAGTTTGTCGAAAACATCAGGAATGTCCGACTAAAAAGGAAATCAAATTTGCTTATGAATGGTGGTGATTAGGACTAATGTTCCCTGATTCAGGCCACGGTATTGTCAAATCTATTCAAAGGTGTCATTGTGATTAAATGGTAGGATGGATTCCCAGGTCAAATATTCACGAAGAGATTGACGGAGAGGAAAACAATGAAGCTCAATATATAACGGAAAGATTACGCAATATATATTTAAGCGATATCGAGATATAATTTTTTAAAGTTTTACCCCGATCAACTTATTACGTATCGATTGCGTCTAACGTTGAAAAAAAGTAGCCACCTATATGGGGACTGCCTATAAAAGCCAAACCACAAAGGGGCGGACGGAAGGGGATGATCCTGTAAGTACACACAATAATCGATCTATTGAGGATAGAAGACCCGATGGAAGGGTAGTCCCGTCATCCTCCGCTTATTTTTCTAAAACACACACGTGACCGCGTAACCCAGCATACGTCGCATTTGAATACTCAAATTTGTCACCAATAAAAAAACTGTACGATGCACAGAGGGTTACAGAGAAGCCTCGATTAAATCCAAAATTACGATTCTGTGCGCATTCTCACGCGCTGCCCTTTGAATAGCATGCGAGATACAAGTGTCGAGCAGATTACTCGCGCGTGTGCCACGTGTCACTTCTAAGAATATGGATCTCGCACTTAGCCATCGTAAATCCATCCCTCTCCGCCGCACCACCGACGTGGTATCATCTCCACGAGGAATACGCCGCTAATAATATTCGCACGACGGTAATAATAATTCCGTGGGATTTGCGCGCAAGTTTACTGATGACTCGCGCGCCTCCGAGAGATAAATTTCGGTACGTGTCCAGAGAAAATGGACTTAACCCTTAATAAAATTGCATCTCACGTATTTTACTTCCCGCGATATTTCTATTGTAGATCATCCGCCATTTCGCCGGCGAATTAGCACGTCCGTGCTGTTTCCCACATGGATCTGTAAATCTATATAACACGGTACACACAAGTGAGAAACGTATAATCGGACCTAGAACACAATAGATCTCGTTCCGCTGCGCATCCGGCATTTCATCTTCCTTTCTTCCATCGCGGAGCATTATCATCGCGGTATCATTTTCCATTCCATGGTATCACCGCGGCCGCGGCGCGCAACCCTCCGCCACTCTATGATGATCCCCTTCGGGATCTAAGCTAGAATTGTCGGGAATCCGAGACTATAATAACATAGTAAATCCTATGATGATTTGATAACTCAACCGCCCGCTTCCGAATAATGATACACTTTACGTCCATCGAATTATCATCGTGACGTATCTGATTGTATCTTTAACAATCTTAACGCTCTCTCATTCTCATTCCAACTCAGAGCGAAGACACGTGTTCATCAAGGACCAAGAAATGAAGTGTGTACTGTCAAAGCGTCACGCTGAATAGTCGCCATCAGTCTCCGGGACTGATGACATCGATGAGGAAATCGGTGGTGAACGATACCGAAATCTCAGCAGAATATCTATCTTTGTGACCCTACGGGAAAAGGGTCGCGAGGAGAATGATACCCCGACGGGGTTGGAGGGGGGGGCCTAATGACCATTGGCTACAAGACAAAAACTTAGGCATTATCCTGGCGAGCCCTTCCATTTAACGACGAATTCACTTACACGATCGTGTCCAGATGTTCTCGAAAATGCGGTTTCGAAATCATATATTAGAGCGTGATGTTTTCATAACAATTGAATGACGGAGATAACTGTGTTCTGCTAAAATTGCTAAGTGCTACCTAAGTTAGAAAAATTTATTTTCAGAAGTTGGTTGATAATTGCATACGTGTTTCTTATTTGCTTTTTTTTGTCTCTTCACAAAGAAGAAAAATATATAGAAGGACTAAGAAATAATCAAGAATTATCTCGTAATGATTGCAATATATATATATATTTATAATCTTTATTTTTTTAATTTGAGAACATGACATACTCACTTGATTATTAAGTATAAGGACGATTGCAAAGTATTTAAAAATTACACTAAATACACACAGGTAGATCTAAAATAATTTTATTGAACCATCAAAATAATTATATAGTATGCTCAAACTGATGAATTAGAATGTTAAATTTTTGCAATATTGCCATTAACGCTTAACGTTCCTTAACGCTTAATTATTTAAGTCTAATAAAATTATTTCCAGATCTGTATATTGTTTATAGAAAATTTTAGATACTTCAGCAATCATTTTTCCCACAATTAAAAATTAAAAGAAAAAGAAAAAAAAGAAAGATAAAGATATCGAATTTTTTTATTTAAAAAACGTATTGTATAATCTAAAAGTGTTCCTCATAATCAAACAATATAATATCACTCCTTTAGTGCATTTAGATTAAGTTAAAAAAAAAACTGTGTGTTGACATGTATAAGAAACGTTAAGATCGGAATTTCTTCAATAATAACAATAATGTCTTGAATCCTCGCGCTTCATCGTCCGCGAGATAGGCATCCAAGTTACGGAGATATTCGCGATCACAGCCGAGTCACCTAATTCTCCAGGAGATTCGAGAGATCGCGCGGTCATTACCGTTGATTACCGTCGTTACCATCAAATTACCGGACTCGAGCGCAACGAAATCGTCCGCCAGCATGTGGGTGCGAAGCAAGCGGAAAAAAGTTACTATAGCAGAATACGGGCAGCGGGAGAAGTGGGCAAAGGTGGTGCAGAGTAGGAGGCAGGCGGCGGCGTTGTAGTATGCGAGATCTCGTTAAAAGTGTCCTCTAGCTGCCGACCTGCGCGCGAGTTCCGATGGGAGAGGGAGGAAAAAAAGAGAGGAAAAATATAACGGCCAAAGGAAAAGAAATTAGAAGGGGATTGATCGTTCATTAAGCAACTCGGCGAAACCTTAAAAGCTCGATTACCGGGCTTTATCGCGTCGTAGGCCGACCACGGGCTACGACAATAATATCCAGTCAATCATGGAAAACAGATTTTATGTTCAATTATGAGGATGTATGGCAGTGGCAGTGGCTCCAGGCTGGAACGTAGCGGCAAAATATGATCCAGCACACTATCGGGATGTATATGGATCATCGAGGGTTTAGTGGGCCCTAAAAATCCCAATTTAGATTTTACGAACGTCTCGGCGCCGAGGTTCGTGATTTGCCAATTGCGTCGGCGGTGACATTTCTATCCACTCCACGGAAAGTAGTCGAAATCATGATGCTTTTACGCGATGATTTTATGTTACTATATCCTACGCGTTTATGATCTATAGAACCGCGGGGTGCCAAGCTTGCACGAGAATTACGCGTGCGTTAGGATAATCCTAGATTAACCACAGTTCCCATTAACTTTTACCGTGGGTCGTCATATCTATTATGAATTATCCTAGAAATATAAGTCGTCGCGGGTGTGATATCTAAGTAAAATTTACGCTCGGATTATTTCTCGCTCGTTCATGTTACGTATTTCAGCGAATTTTTCGTGCGCAAAGGAAGAAGAAAGAGAGAAAGAGAGAAAGTTTAGTAACCTTAGAATAGGCAACGCAGCTCTCCTGCGGAATACGTAAAAATGTTTCTTTTCGTTTGCAACACTCAAGGCGTAATAATGAAGGCCGAATTCGCTCGTGGAAAAAGTGCGAAATGCAAGTAACTCGGACTATTCATAGACTCGTATTGCGGCGGCAGAATAGACGGTTCGAAAGCGCCCAGTACTAGGAGAGCGCGAACCTAACCAACCAACCAACCGACCGACCGACCGACCGACCAACCCCTCCGCCCACGTCAGGCTGGGGGTGGCGTAATACTCGAGGAGGAGAACCGTGTGTATCGACCACTGACGTCATTCATCCCCACTAAACTACGTCACATATACCCTGCTGCTTCGCCGTCGGCGAGGCAGTGATGGTAGTAGTGGTTGACGCAGTGCCGTAGCGAGTTTTTGAAATGGGGTTGTACAGGGTGGGGATTTAGAATCTTAAACTGAGCAATGATCCCCGCGCTTTTATTGCGGATTTACAGCACGTTTACTATAAACCCGATTATTCGTGTGATTTGACAGACATCAATTTTTACTTATGCCACATGCGACAAGAGATAGAAAACTCAGCGAAAATCCGATGGCCGATAGTTATACGAAATCACGCATTAACGCCTTCAGGTTGGCTGACGGGATTATGCTACTCGTCGTTTTATAGCGCCAGAGTTTCGCCAGAGAAGTTCGTTTCAATGATCCTTTTTAAGGATAGTAAACTCGTGGAAAGTGACGAATCGTACGACAGTTATGCGTCATTTGATGCTCCGCTTTTCGCTGCATGATGGTGATATAACCATGGTACATATGTTTGTAGAAAGAGAACCTGTACTTGCAGATGCAACGTTTCAGTACAAAGAGAGACGTATGTTTGCCTTAATAACCGCGCGAATATTGTGTGCCATAATAGAGACGCTACAAATGATAGCTAGCGTTCCAGGAGAAATCTAATTTAGGGAAGCAATTGTTACATCCACTTTCGCGAGCTTCCAGCGGAACGTGCAAAATAATAAAAAGTTTCTATGTGACAACGCATGAAAAGTTTTATACATAAATTAATAACGCGTGTACTTATCTTATCCTCAGAGAGATAATTTCCCTGATCTCCCTGAGCAAAGCCTCCTTTGATAAATCGTGCAGTCGTTCTCAGGGACATACTTAAGTGATTATATAAGTTCTGATAATAACAAAGATAAAGGTTAAGAATGTCGAAGGTGCGGGAGGTGCGAGAGCACTACGATACCACGGCCCTGAACCCGAGGGAGCTTGAGTGCAAAAGTATTGATCGACTTCATCCCCACTCGCATCTACCCCCACTGCGTTCGTCGTCATCGTCGTACCTTCCCGCCGTAGTTTCTCTCCGCATTTTACCACCCTTCGTCGCCCTTTCCCGCCCTTTCTGCCGCACGCGAAAGGAAGAAGGACAGACACAAGCACAGCCGCGAGGGAACCGAAGGGAGAGGAGTGACTCGACTTGACGAGGGGGCGAGCGCGGGAAAATTCGCCCTCCATTTTTCTCGCAGGACAGCAACACCGACGCGAACCCTTCTCTGATGCAAGGAAAGGGCTGGGTTCTCTTTTGTTTCTCCTCGCTTCGTTTGTTTTGCTCATTATCCGTCTCTCAGATCGTCGATATTCCATTACGTCCGGCGGCTTCCGAGAGAAAACAATTAAGACGCGGCTGGTGTATGAATCTTCGCGCTTTTTATCGCTCAAATCGAATCGAACGCCGATGAAAAGTGGTCTAGTTTAAATGTAGCAGAAATGAGACACAGAAAATATGCGTACGTGAGATATCTAATATTGTATTTACCTCTGCAATCAAAAGTTCGTTGTGATATGTCATAAATTTTATGAAGCCGTTTCCCTAAAAAGTTTAATCAATAATTTTCTAATAATTCTTAATGCGTAGCATTGTTTTTCATCTTTCAAGAACATCAAATTATAACTTCTTTAATGGGTAAATAGTAATTAACACATTCTCAGTCACCGTTTCAAAGTGGATGTTCCCTAAGTATTACAGTTTCCTTTCAAATTACGTCTCTCAATAAACCGAAGTAACGCTTATCAAGATACGGATAAATAGACGCTAGCAGATATTTCAGAGACAGGCGACAACTTCATTATCGCAGTCCGTGTCGTTATAAATCGCCACAGTAATCTACGAGGCAATTCGCTTTGTGGACCGTTCTTCCCGTTAGAGCTCATTAGTAATCGTTGAATCCACATAGTTCACCCTTATTACATTGTAAATGTACTACCCGGAATGGCACGTGAACCACATGCGACACGTGTCGCAATGCCGTGATGGCGCGGTTCCGCTTGATTTCCTCCACTTCTATCGTATGTTTTTTTCCCCCCCTCGTTCCTAATTACCGCGATTTAAGTGTCCTCACATCACGCAACGCATCGCTCAGTGCGTTTGCGCGAATGCATCTAGCTGCATCATGAAAAAGACGCGCACGAGCTTAACGAGTGAATTTTGTTTATTTTCTTGTGTGCAAAAATCGAGATATCCGGTATGCGATAAGATTAAATAGATATTGAAGCGTGGATTACCGGTGATCGATCGCGCTAAGAATAATGGGAAAGCTTCACGAATAAACGAAGCGATTTCCGAGTTGCAGGAACTCGAAATGTATTCGCTTGCATATTCACGCAGCGTATATTACAACATTTCTTGATCACGATAATGTGATGCCGAGCGCTATCGCATCGGCGAGTGCATTATTCAAAAGTACCTCCATACAAAGCTACGATGCATCCCGGCCTAGGTCTTCCTCCTGATACATCGTCGCTCTTTATAATGCGACATGTTATTATTTATTGTATTACGTTACGGCGCATTATATCCTTTGTGCGTTATTAATACCCAGATCGAACTGACCCGCCGCCATATTAGCAGAGAGAAGGGAAGGAAGAAAATCGGGTTACAGAATTGAAAATTGAGAAACTGATATGCATTATACGAATATTTTCAATGAATTTTGCATCATAATCTCAGCGAAACAACAGAATCACCAAGACATTCTATTATATGTGAATATTTCTGCAAGACTAGGCCGGGTTGGAAAAGTTACTTTATAAAAATAATTCATTTATCGTTATTGTTTTTTTTTTTTTCGAAAAAATACATTTACTGGTTACTGATTTAAAATAACTTGTTACTGTTTAAAAAACTGTTATTCAAAAATTCAAAAATAAATCGATATAATTTCCATTACTTTTTCGCCGAATTTTGAATCTTTTCTTTAGAGTAGCATCCAATTATTTATGTTGCTAATTGACCAGTTCAATATAGAGATTTCATAGAGATTATTGTTAATTATAACACGGTCAAACTCTTATTATACAATTATTAATAATTCCCTTCTTTTAAATTCGCTTATACACACACACACACACACACACACACACACACACACACACACACACACACACACACACACAAAAAAAACACACACACACACACACACACACACACACACACATTATATGTACAAAATAACGATAAAAATAACGAATGTATTCATTACACTGAAAAAAATTTCTAATTGAAAATGAACAAAGCAGAAGATTCTGAACATATCAATTAGAATTCTGATTATCTTTCAGCTAGAACTAAGTATAGATTCCAACCAAAAATTCTGATTTTCCATTTTTAATCAGAATTCCAATTAATGCAACCAGACTCTTTTTCCATCATTATTCAAAAACTGTAACTAGGTAACTACATTACTATTACTATTAATAAAAAATATAATATTACTAAACGTTACTAAAAACATTTGTTTTTATTGTAATAATAATGACATTACAAGTAACGCGTTACTTCACAATCTTAATCGTATTGTTTATAATTCTAGAACGCACAAAAAAATATTTTTCAAAATTGCATCTATTATTCAACGAGAAAATATAATTAATGCAAAAAACAATTAAAAGGTTGGCATGTTAATTGTTAATATTTCTCTTAGTTGATACTTTCATTAATAAAGAATACTTTCATTAATAAATCATATATTTATATTAATAAAGATTACTTTCATTAATAAATCATATATTATTTGTATAGTGTTTTTCCATGTAATAACTGTGATAATTAGCAAAGTAAATCGTATCATGTTATTTATCATACAGAATGAGAAAAGAGCGAGGAAAAGATCCAAAGGGGCGGAGAAATGCTTTCGTCCCTTAGATGAAATATTTCCGATGACTCGTGCAAAAGAGGATAGTACGGCACGAAGTAGAATGAAGTGGAATAGCACTTCATCGCGGGTGGATAGATCGACAAAGCTATAACAGTAACCATAACAATGGAACCTGGAGGGTATCTACGATTTTTCGAGGTATCGTTTTTTTCCGCGTGCGTAAGGACAGTAGAAAAAAGCCATCGCCAGAGAAACAACTATACACAACTACACAAATACACACCTATAAGTCGTGAGTGACGTCTAATATTATCTGATGAAATCCTTATAATATCGGAATAAAATCAAAATTGCATTGGATTCTGTCCACGGAATTGATTGTTAAGATTTATTATGCGAGTGAGGGTATCTAGGACATGAGCATATCCAGAGAAGAAAGGAGGTTCAATCCTACCCCCGGAAAAAATTGTCGCACAATTCTTCAATTTATAAATTTTATTACATGATCTTTTTTACCTCATTTATCGCATTCCTCATTTTTTTACTTAACTTTAATTTAATATCACATTTTTATTAATATTCACACACACAGTAATGTTTCTTATACAAGAGATCTTTCTGTCCTTTTTATTTAATTTCTTTCCCTATCAAACTTCATTATGAATATTTTATATGCAATAATAATGGCAATATTATACTTCGTTTTCATAATAATAACCGTATTTTATAATAATAATAACTGTATAATAATAACTATATTTTCATCAGGAAAAGAAAACAATATTAACAAAGAATCTTTCCAAAAAAATAAAATTTCTTATAAAACTTAATATTTTCTCATTGAAAATCAGAAATAAAAAGAAGACATTCTAAGCTGTCTGTCTAAAAAATAATTCATTAACAAAAAAAACTGTTATTTATATGATAATAGAATTGATAAAAACCTTCCGTGAAAAAAATTTAGATACACCCATGATACCTTATAAATTTGCTAAATACATACATTGTTAAATCTATAGTGTCAAATTTAACTTAATGTGAGTCACCACTGCTCCTATTAAATTGTATAATTATTTTATACTAAAACGATAATTCAGTTTTACACTATATTATATCAATTTAATATTATATGTCAAATTGATACTGCATAGTGTCGAATATAACCATTATTTTATAGTATAAAATAACGATACAATTGAGTAGAAGTAATGGTGACTCACATTAAGTTAAATTTAACACCATAGATTTAACAGTGTATAAATGCTAATATCTATACATATTATTATATCTAGCACAAAGTTTCACAATTTGAAAAAGTGCATTTATCTTTATCTAAACACGGAAAAAAAGATTAGCTGCCACAGTTAAATTTGGCAGCGAATTCAGTAGCATTATATGAATATCTAACGTCGTGTCAGCGAGGTCTGATTTCCATTAGAGATCTAAATACACGTATTAATCATTGTAACAGACAAGCATTTCGCTATTATGTCGATGTATTGATCATTGCAACAAACGTTTTCTGTATAACAGACAATTTTGTAGTTTCAACAACCATATTCTGTGTATAGAGACAATTTTCTTTTACATGGACATATTCAATAATTATTTATGACAACTAACTTCATATTACTAAATAAATTGATCTGTAACAGACATGTATACTTTGATATTACGTTCTTATATTAGTTATAGCAACAAATTCTCTGTATGTATCAGCAAATTTCATAGCTATAGTAGCTAATGCAATTTCAGCTAATTAGAATTAACTGTAATCAGAAACTTTTTTTCCCCGTGGAGGATGTAGACACTATCTTGTCTACTTATCAATCCTTATTCACTTGTAAATCATCAAAGAGAATAATGAAAATTGAGATATAATGTTATTAGAATGTCTAGAATCATTTCACATGAATAATTACATTTAAAAAATCTCACGAGAGTAATGTAGGGTTAAGATTCATTAGTCATCCTCCGCAAGAAGAAGAGTTCGTGCGATTAAGTATGGGTGTATACATATCGCGAGATAAACAGCTCGTCGAAAACCATAACGCACGAATCGTCGAGAAGTTTCGCGAACGTTTTCGTAAATTTCGTAAATTTCCCAGCGTGAAATATACCCTTTTTACCGTATCTACGGCTCTGAACAGCTTTAATTTCGTTAAGAGCACTCGTGAGGTACCTCGATAAATTCCTGCGGCACCCTGTAAACTTTTAAAGAGAATTTTGAGGGGGGAAGAGTCTGACCCTCTCGTGGATCAGGCGGCAGCTGATGTAGAGCGACGCGAAAACAACGCTCTCGCCTCTTTCTTCTCAGTAAAAATAGAAAAGATTTGGTCACGTGCGAAACGTCAATCAGTCCGTCACGTCGAAATAGAACGAGAAATGAAAATTGGTCCGTGACTACTTAGACTTTGTGTGTGTGTGTGTGTGTGCGTGCGTGCGTGCGTGCGTGCGTGCGTGCGTGCGTGCGTGCGTGCGTGCGTGCGTGCGTGCGTG
>NW_017259375.1:683488-700392 GCF_001594045.1 Atta colombica
TGTGTGTGTGTGTGTGTGTGTGTGTGTGTGTGTGTGTGTGTGTCCATTTTTTACTTTTTAGAAAGTATATTAAAAAAATATAATTTCAATTAATAAATTTGTATAAGGGCTAAATGAGCTAATGCACATTGTCGGTGCAAAATAATATATATAAATAACAATACAAATTATAACAATCTTCCAAACGTTTCGGTTCTCAATGGAATCATCTTCAGTGGATATTTAACTTACATTACAAATGTTCTTATCATCTTATTCGTCGTTAGATTAATGAAAAAATTCGTCGCAATTTATGCATTCGGAGTGATTCCCACTAAATCGAGTGACCTTGTGTAAATTATAGAGATTTTGGCTTAGACATTTGAGAATTGCCACCGACTGAAAAAAACGTTTACATGTTAACAGATTATAAAACTAATTCGAAATCCTATATAATATATAATTTTAATTTTGAGTGCGAATCATACCTACATTGTTAAATTTATAATGTCGAATTATAGGTACTCAATGTATTATTTCCTAATTTTTATAAATTGCTATTGCTTCTATATATCGTTGACTTAACTACCACAATATAGTTAAACAATTTAACTCAGAAAATGTATTTGACTCAAATTTAATTTATTATTTATTAAATGAATATATAACAAGAAAAGAAAGAAAGCTTTTAACAAAATTGGATCTTAAGTACTTTAAATAATTCTATGTGAATTTATATACTATCTGTGCAGTCATTTAAATTGCGCGCCGAATTCAATCTTCGATCTTCGAAATACAAACAGATCGAACTACAATAATAATAAAATTATTTACATATTTTAAATTTATCCAGCATTACTGAGATCTTTATAATATCATAAGCAACAAAATGAATAAATTGCTTAACAATTTAAATTACTATTACTACTATAATTCATTCGATTTACGTAATTCATCAATAGGTTTAAGACCGAAAACTAAAGCGAGCAATTTAAATGACTACATAGGTAATATATTCACATAGAATTCTTTAAACCATCTAAAATCCAGTTTCGACTGTTAAAGACTTTCTTTCCTTTCTTGTTATGTTCACATGTACAGTCTTAGAAACTCTTTACTAAATGTATATGTTAATAATGTATATGTTAATGGACTAAGTTTACTAATATGGAATAAGTTTATTTTGAAACTAATCACAGAAATGGATTGATTTATATTTTAACACACATGGAAGTTAGAAAAAAATAAAATTTTAATATTGGGTCGTCCGAAAAGTTCGTGCCGCAAAAGATTTAAACTTAATAAATGAAATTAAAAATTTAAATCTTCTGCGTTTCAATTTTCCTTCAAAATCGGCACGAACTTTCCGGACGACCCAATATAATACAAGAGATTACTTACTATTGCTCTTTTGATATGTAATATCAATATATTAGAGATCTAGCAGTATATTAGAGAGTTTGGTTACGAACAATTTTGTCAAAATCTTACAAGAGAGAAATGTTTATAACTGCCTCTCTGCATATATATATATACTATCTCATTTTAAAGTATAAGTTAAAGTAATTTATTTTGCGATAAATTCAGTTATTGCCAGAAATGGAAAAAATATACAAAAGAAATAATCGTATGCTTTATTAATGAAAATTATTCTCATCCTCTGTAAAACGTTAATAGTTAACATTGTGTTAACACTTTAATTATTTTCCTACATCACACTTATATTTTATTTTACAAGTAATATCTATATTTCTCTTTCGAACGATTTTGATAAAATTACTCGTGGTCAGATGTCTGTTGTAAGACCTTCACTCGTACAAAAGTTATGCCAAACAAGAAAAATAAATAAATATACGTTGCGCTAAACCGAATCATTTAACAAAGATAACAAATAGTTTCACGAAGGAATTGCGAACGTATCTTCGCATGTGCAAAACTGTAAAGCGGTGAAATGTACAGTGAAGAGAGCGGAATAAAATGCGAGCGAAAATGAAGAGACGGAAACGCGCACCGCTGCCACTTCGATAGGATCGTTAAAATTAACGAGCGTGTTCCAGCTCCTTGAAAGTGTCGCGTGCTTCTCTTTTTCTCGTACACCAAACGACCATTCGGCAAGTAAGTCATTTTCGGGGATGCGGGATATATGTTGAGCGAGGCAGAGAGAGTAATGTCACACCGATGATATCAAGACTGTAAAATGTTAAATCCGGCATTTTCAAAGATTATAGATACAATCTTAGATACAATGTAAACTTCATGACATGCGATTTTATACAAGTAGGCAGGTAAACACATATGCGCAAATACCGTAACATCGAAACGCTGGAAGTGCACCGTCACTGAGAATGTTAATTCGATGCAACGTCCAGGTATGCGTCAACGTTGAAGCAACGCGGCACAACGCGTTTCCTACAAAGTGTCGACTTCCCGCGGAATGCCTTAGAGCTATAATCTTGCTGCAGTTTATGTAACAAACAGAAATCATCTATTGGCGTGTTATAGTCGCATTGAAGTTAGTTTTAATAATCTGTGCGCGACTTCCTTGAAACATAATTCGTATGCGTGAATACGTTTAGTGAAATCTCTTCATTCAACGCATACGAACAGTAACGCATAAAGAACAATATAATTTATATTGTTCGTTAACCTTTAAGTAGGTAGGTAATTTAATGATATGCAAGCTAGGCAAGGTGCTCAAAACGTCTCAACAATTTTTTTATTTTATAATTATATTCTTTATTAGTATATTATGTTATAGTTATATTTATATTATATATATCCTTATGATAAAGAAATGTAAAAATAATAAACTTTACGACTTCTAAGCACCTGGATAATACCTTTTATTTTCCTTTTCCAGAACAATGTTCTAAAGAAAACTATATCTGAAGTGCTGTGGCCATACCATCTATTCACTTAAAGGTTAAAAATTCCGGCGCTTTACTGGAGCATTCTCATAACGCGTACTGCTTTCGCAATATCAATAAAAAAGCAAAGTCTCTTCGCGATAGCGTACTTTAGATACGGTAAAATCGCGTCGAATTGTGAATACAGTAGATTACAATAACTCACAATTATTTTACACAAACGCGAAATTCCTTGCGGTACTCAGAATAGTTTACTGCAAGAAAATTTATAATGCATCTATCGAAAATAATAATACACAAAAAGAGAATGATTGTTGGAGTGAAAATTTAGTTGAATACAAATTTGAAAATAATTTTGTTGAACTATCAAAATAATTATGTTGGACGCCCAAATATTAATAATGCTGCAAAAAATTTTGACATTTTTTTTGAGCAATTATTTTGAGCATTCTATATAATTATTTTAATAATTCAATAAAATTTTCAGAAATTTTCACTGTATCTATAACTAAAATTTTAGATTCTTTAACAAAATTATTTCTTCAATACATAAACCACATTTTCGAATTAGATTTTTGGAGTCAATACGAAACATCCTTTGTATAGTCAACTGATTTTTATCATCGCGTATGTTACATCAATTTCTTATAATATTTATAGATGGGGGTTAGAGGCTACGTTCTCTCGAAAACCTAACGATCCATGTGCGTAAAACGAGACTACCCCTACGTCAGTTGGAAATCCCCACAAATTAGGGTGCACGCAACCGAAGAAAATGTATGTGCACATGTGACGGTAGGTACACATTAAAAAAAACATTTTATATTTGTGTTAAAAAACAGTCGATTCAAGTTCTAATTAAATTTTATGTTAAGTTGACATTCAATATTTCTTAAAATAATACAACTAGATATGAGCAAATGAACAAATAATAAAAATATTTTTTAAAATGTAAATTCTAAGATAAATAAATAAAATGTGTTAATTTAATATTATAAATATTAATTTTAATAAAGAAAATGTGATTGCTTACAAATTGTCAATGTTAAGCTTTTTGTATTAATTTTTTAAATGATATGTTACTTTCTAACATATTCATCATCTGTTAGATTTAATATAAATTTTATAACAATATATCAGGTCGCAATGAGAAACGGTTGTATTACGGGAAAAGGTCCATTTTTATAAGCGTATTACATACACGCATTTTTATTCTGTATACCCTGCTCACGAGTTCAGATTATCGATTCGACGTTCGGGTCCGAGCCTGATATACCTGAAAGATTTATATCTTTTTTCTTCGCCTTATGTTAAGAAATGACAAAGGGAATTATGGCGGCAAATGCCATGTGACTATCTGAAATGACCCTTCATGAAGTTACGAACTTATCTCAAGAAAATTAAGGCGCGCACATAAATGTATGAACAAAGAACAGAGAACGTGATATTTATATTTAGTATTTAAAAAGCGAAATTGAACATCTCTAATTATCTATAATGAGAATCAAACTCTTCGTTAATCCCGTAGCTGCACTCTAAAAAATATCGATATGGATTTAACATCATGCGGTATCTAAAAAAATACTATGTTGGTGATTAATATTAATTAACATAACGAGAATTACACAGATACATATAATGTTAAATCTATATCAATATTTTTTAGATTTTAGAGTTTTTTCATTCGTCGCGATGTCGCTTCTTTGCGAGTTAAATATATAAAGAATACAATTCATCTGTAATTCCAACAAAAGAAGAACACGTTCTCTCGTATCTGACGTTCTGCAGATTTAGAGATAATTTATAATACTTCAGAGTTGCTATAATTCCTGGATTATCGAGAGTAAGATCTTCGTGAACCGATGTTGTAAAAATCGCGACAAAATTGTATCGCGCTCTCGTGAATACGTTCACAAATTTAACAAATCGAGAAACGGCACATCTAAAATTCCGAAAATCTAAATTTCAACCTTTACATTTCAAATATGCGACAAAAGAAACGATAAATATCGATTCGAAGGCAATTTAATCGCGAAGATGGAAGAAGAGAGAATCGCGACGTTAAAGGGCCATCGAGACTGTTTCTTTCAGCGATTCGACACAAAGCACTCAGCATTGTTCACTCCATGCAGCTAAAAGCATTCCAAAGCGAGGGCAAAACGTACGCGAAGGGAAGCGCCCAGTGTATGTAGGTTAAAATTCTGTTGATGTACAGCTCACACGTGAAATCACCTTTTCCTTCGTCCATGTAACGTCATCTTCTCTCTTCTCTCTTTACACGCGCGTATATACGTGGTCCTCTCGTTTCTTTTCTTTCTTTCTTTCTTTTTTTTTTTACATCGTCGGCTTCTCGTGCCTCTGAAACGACGGGAACCAAATGGTGGGGTTAATGCGAGTACACGCCACGGGGTGTCGACCAATTTCCGGGTTCAACTAACGCACTTATCAGACGGCCAGAAAGGATCTTGAGAGGAAGACCTGAGGGGAGGAAAAATAATTGAGACGTCCCTCTCTCGTCACGGTCAGAAAAAGTGACGAGGTTGCAAGGAAGGAGCAGCGCGGTAAAAAGTAAAATGAATTTTAATCTTCTATAATCACGAGCGTACGCATCCTAATTCGGCGGTGAGAAACCCAACAGAGATTACTGACGGATCAACAGAGAGTTGCGAACTCTCGTTCTGGTAATTGGAAAGTATTCAGTGGAGATGATACCTCCGGTGGCATTCTCTTCACTCTCGAATAACCTCAGCCGCGAATTAACCTTTCGTTCATGCTGTAACGTAAATTTCCTAATTCCTCTTTTTACTTATCCGTTAAAAATGTGCAACTTGCATTTCGCGCGAAAGTCAAGATAAAGCGTTCATGAACGGTCACGACGAGCTACCGCTTAATGAATTAGCCTACTGAATTAGACAGTCATAACCACGGGACATTTGACTGACGCACCTGTCATCGCGGTGATCGTCAAAGAGGCTTCGGTCCATTTAATTGGGTCCTTCACCAAGGACCCAATTAAATGGACCTCAAAGACCGCGATGTGAAGAAATTGGGAAGGGAATACAGCTGTCGCGTGAGCGCGTTACGACTTCTTTGAGATACTCTAATTAGATTCCGTCGGAGGACCCAAAGAGCAATTACCAAAGGCGTCGTCGATGCCGCGTTACGCGAGCAGCAACCCGAATCTCTAAGTCTCGCTTTGATCGAGTTTCGGTGGAAGGAATCGGATAAGGCAGAAGATTGAGAGCACAGGGAGGCGTTGTGCGTCTTCGAAGATTCATGACACTTTCGAATGCGAGTATGTGCTAAACGGAAACCGAATGCGAGTGAGATATTTTTACGACGCGGTGATATGTGCGCTTTCGTCGCTTTGCATTACTCGTTAAGTATATGCAGACCACACGGTCAATGAGATACAATTTTTGCGAGTGCATTATCCGGTACAGTCTGCCATCAATAATTATACACAGAAAGAAAGATTTTGCTGAAATATCTAAATGTTAAGATTGAAAAGAATTGTTTAGGATTATTAAAATAATTAATAAAATATTTAAAAATAATAAATATCAAAGTGTCTTTAATAAAGACTCCAATTACTGGCGAAGGTTAAATACTTTAGCAAAACTGTTTGTTCCATGTAAGAATGTATTGTGAGTGAAGGTGTGAGAATGTATTGATTTATTGTAATTTTTATGTAACTTAACATACAGAATAATATGGGAGGAATCAAGGCAAAATATTTAAAATTCCTTAAGACGCTCATAATTATGCCGGACGTCTCCGGATAAAAAAAAATCTTCTTAAAAAAAAAGCGGACAGGAAATTTTAATCAGGATGCATTAACGAACTAAAATTCCACTAAGGTACGAGAGAGCTATGAGATTTGGCGAGATGCTTCCCGTCGTCTTATCCTATCAACGCAACGATTATCGTCGAATCTATTCCGAACGAATCTACACTGATCGCGAAAGATTGCTTGATGTAAGTACCAATGCAACATGATACCGTGAACTCCTTCAGCGAGCCCTCCAAGGTATGACGCAGTGACACCGAAAAGACGTCACCGACATTGCAGCGACGGTTGCCGCATCGAATATCTCGGATTACATAAACCTAAATAATCCCGTGAGTCATTCTAATTCTGTCCGGTGGGATTGCACCGCTTTCCATCATTCGTCAATGTTCGTCTCTCCCGCTTCTCTACCTATCTATCCAACTCTTAACTCTTCCCCTCTTTGCACATTTTCAGCTTTCATCCTACCCCGTTCCCATCCCGCCGTCTGGCGTACAAATAGCTGCGACGCGTGTGTCGTCTCTCGCACACACGATGGCCCACTTTTCCACGTGGGTCCCGAAATTAGAGAGTGCCCGACGAGAGCGCCGTTTGCCTATTCATTTTCGTCGCGGCCAACGCGCTGATTTCCTAACATCTTTCCCAAATGGCACGCTCGGTACTATCTAATTAAAAACTCCCTAGAGAGAGCAATAGAATAGAGAAACTTTCACGCCTTTTGTCCCGCATCGGCAAAATGCGCGTAAAATATCAACAATTGCATCCTCGCGTATCTGACAGTAATGTTAGATATTTAAAAAAGTTCACAATGTGGATCGCGGATATTTTTAACTATAAGATAGAAGGAGAGAAAAAGAAAGAGAGATAATCATTAACTAAAGAAAGATATTCATTAACAGGCTTGTCTAGGACAAGCACTCTAAGAATATAAAAGACAAATAAAAATAAAAATGAAAAAAAAACCGATAACGAAATAATAATTCAAAATAAAAACGAAAAATACGCAAAATCAAAATTAATAAGGATACAAATTATGTATAAGAATTGAAAAGGTAACAGAAAAAGTTAACGTAAGTAAAGTCAAAAACTAATTCCAGATACTAGTCCAAACCAGCCCTTGCTGTCGGGCATACAACGGAAGAGCTCACACTTGAATGCAGAAAGAGAAAGAGAGAGAAAGAGAAAAGAGGAAACATAAAACGTTTCTGATTCACGGTGTTCAACCTTTGAAACAGGTGAAATATTGAATGAATTGGTTAATTAAGAAAGATTACCGTTCGTTATGCAACGCGACACGAAGACTGCTACAATGTTGTTCCGTTGTGTATTTTTGACCATGGCCGACATGAGCTTCCCTTTTCCGGCGGGAAACAATCATTGAGAAAAAATGATTTTTTTGGCCCGGTCAAAGAATACATAAATAACGAAATGTCCGTGCACGCTATATTGCGTGTCGATGCAAAAATGCAGCGATGACTGGACGCTAAATACATTGCACGATTTAACGATAATGTGACCGACCATATTTCGTTCGATATACAATTGCGTCGGTGTAACTACGGTCGTCGGATTCACTAACTGTCCCAGATATTTCTATTCACGGTCCATTTTCACGAGACAACGATGATCAACCACGTGTCACGGCCTCGTGTGCGAGGTCGCAAGTAATGGGAATCGTTACGCTTTAGCTGCAACTTCAGCGCAGTCAGGGCCGCAAGCAACCAGTCGCGAATAAAAAAAAAAAAGATAAAATGGAGAGACAGTCAGATTGAAGACTCGTTTCAACGTCGATTAACTTTAACCTTACACAACCTTACATCGAAATCAAACTCTACTTTTTTGAACAAGTTGAAGGAGAAAAAGAGTACAGTGAAATTATGAGTTAAAACCAAACGAGGTCGATGAAATCGTGCAATAAATTGCGCTATCAAACTCGGAATTACCAAATTATAGTCCAAGTAATCTAGATTACAAGAGAAACAAAACTTATTGTTAACTATTCAAACTCAGCATTAAATGACGTTCATGTAAACGATTCTTGATTTTTTAAGCCAGATCATTCAATAAAACTTTCAGTATAAAATTATTTTAAAACGAATGTAACGGAACATTAAATCATACTTTTAAAAGGAATGAGTTCAAATACATCCCTGGCGCGTTTTATCAGATTCACACATTGGTATAAAAGTACCGACTCGGCGCTATTCGAGAGAAATTGCTAAACAGTCGCGTGCAACGATGACGAGAATGGTATTAGTCGTGATGTTAATACTCTTTTCAATCTCCAGTGTAAACTTCGTCGATTCTCTGCAGGAGAGCCTAGGAAAATTTCTGGGGGTCTTTGGCGCGAAACAACAGTATAGAATTATTCATATTGCTTCTTAACGCAAAAGAAAAGAAAGAATATTTTATCACCTATTTCATTGTATAACGACATGATTTTCCTTTTCAGAGTACGAATATCCGAATTGCTAAATCAGTTGTGCAATCAATCGCAGGGTTCCAACCTGACGATACGTGACGCTTGTTACGGTTGCTTCTATCGTGCCAGCATCTTACCACAGGGTTACTCCATGTTAGTAGCCATGTCCACGTGTGCCAACACTTATCTCAACAACACCAGCTACGGTCATTGTCAGGCCTATTTGCAAGTATGTGAAACTGTTCATTCATTTTATTCTCTAATATATACGTTTCGTAATTTTCCTACAAATTTTACAATTCGTTACGTCCCGATTTTTCTCTAGAATGTGACCAGTATGCCCGATGCACGAAGCCCTACGATAATATATTGCTCATTCTTAGAATGCATTCGTCAAGTCAATAAGAACAGTTTGGTAAGATTGAACTCTGAACTAATAGCTATTAGTCGCGTTACTCGATACGCTATTCTACGATTGCCTCTCCCTGTGCTTCATCACAACGTGGTGAAGCCTCCTTATGAAATGCTATTCATTTTATTTTTCTGCTCATATTACGCACGTTATACGCACGCATCCACGAATATCTTTATTTCTTTGGTACTAATATGTACATACAATCTAATATTTTAGAAAAGAGCCATAAAATATATTTACACTGTTAGATATCAAAGACAACCCAATTCTTTGAGTTAAATAACATTTCGTTATTTTTAACTTCCATATATGTCACAGTGTAAATCAATTTATTTCTATGGTTGAATTGCTTCAAAATAGACAATTAACATCCATATTAACATAAGCATTTAATAAATAATAAACTAAGTTTGCATCAAATTGAATATACATTCTCATTAAATTGTTTAACTCCATTGTTTTATTCAGATTAGCAATATATTAGATAGAAGCAATGACCAATAGACATGATAAAAATAGCTCAAATTGGGTATAACTTGACTTTATGAATTTAACAATGTAATATATTATTTCTCAATAATTTTAAACTCTTGCTTATTAACCAATTTTTCATTTATCTATATTTTTGATACTCAATAATATTAAAAATTATGATATAAATATTGTAAATACTATAAATAAATAATAAAAAAACACCTATTATAAATATTATCTAGGCTATAGTCGCAAGAGGTGTGCCACTGTTGCGAGGAGCAGCATGGCAAATTGAGCAGCGGAATTTTTTTAAATTTTTGAAATTTCTACGGAGGGGCGTCTGCATAGTAAGAGAAACTATAACTACTACGACCAGTCCAGTTAGTCCATCCATTGATCCGCGCCAGGATCTCTAATCTTCATATTTTCGAGATATAACTTTCTTCCTCGTTGGAAATGCACCGATATCTCTGCGATAATCGCACGGTCCTGAAATGTTTCGCGCACGATTCTCCGCGAATTCTGTAAATTATCTGTATTATATATGTATATATATATATATATATATATATATTATACAATTCTCTCTCTGCACGATGAGTACACTTAACCGGATTCAAATTGCAAAATCTGACGCGAGAGTGCGACGAGCGCAACGAATTCCCCATTGATGAATACTTTTCGTAGCTCAGGGAATGCGTTCGCGAAGCTTCAACAGTGTTCCCTAACATCAAGAATACCTACATCAATCTTACGAACACGCAGCTTGTGCAAATATTCATCAACACCACCACCTGCGTGCTGGCGAAAATTCGTTGTTCCTACGTGAATCCGGTGACCGGTGAGCTTCAGGACAGTGACATAGTCAACAAGTTGCATCTACCTTCACTGAACGCCTTGCTAGTCAACACCGACTACGACATCAGCATCGTGCAGCTGCCGTTCCGTTCCGGCAGCGTCGATGTGTGCACTAAGTATAGAAACGTCGAGCAAGCGACTTGGCCCAGTGTCGTGTGTTAATTTACAAACAGAAATTATATCCAGCCAAGAGAGGCAGCTGGTATCCACGACGCTAAATGACGCGCGGGATGATTTTACCAAGCAACCGTTGCAGAATGAGATTACCGTGTGCCGTTGTTCCTAATAAAGATTTGTTTCTGTTGGCGCTAACATTTCGATCATTTCTACCTCCTGGTTTCGCAGCTATTAATACTAACGCACAGCGGTTAAACGGCACGTGCCAAGGAACAACACATCCGCATTCTTAAGCAATGTCTTTTCCAAGAGTTGTTTGAATTCTGATTCGTGAAGAAAACAAATTTGGTTGGATGTACTCAGTTCGCATACACTGGTGCTCATTAAAACGTTGTACACAAATTGATATAAAGGTATCTATTTAATATATAAATACACGAAAAAAACAGTTTTGCTAAAACATCTAAAAATTTAGTTATATATAGATTTAAAAATAGATTTTATTGAAAATAATTACAAAATAATTACGTAGGACATTCAAGTTGATTGCTAGAATATAAAGACTTTTTATACAGTATATATACTTAAGTATATAATAACTTTAATAAATCCTACATAATAAATCCTACATAATAACTTTAATAGTTCAAAATTATTTTAAAATCTACATCTACATATATAGCTAAATTGTTAGATTCTTTTACTTCAACAATATCGTTTTTTTCATATACAAGTTAAATCGTGAAATTATTAATGCATTTTATTGTACTGTTCGATAAAATATTTATATAATATTTGCACTTATCTTTTTACTTTGCATACTTTACACTTTATCATAAATTTCGTTTACAACTCAGCTCGATTTACACCGAATATATTAATACAACATCGATTTATGAAACTTGCCAATCACAGTCATTCCATTCTTCAGAAAATAAGCTATAGATTGGCCAATTTCATAACGTCGATGTTATAACTTTGGCGTAAATCGAGCCATGTAAATATAGTCGTGTAGCGATCATGTAATAATAAACTTTTTTTTTCTTAAGTGGAAATATGAAAAGTGAACATTTTTATCATTAAAAATAATGAAGAAAATTTTCACGTTTCCGCCTTAGAGAAAAAGTTACATAATCGGTTACTCAGATCAGTACAATGGCTTTAATATACCTACACATGGAAAAAAAATTAATTGGGTGGTACAGCAAACCTATAATTTACTACGCAAATTCAACATTTAAGAAGATTTGATGGTTTAACAATTCAACATCTAAGAAGATTTGATGGTTTAACAAATCATCTTATTCAGCTGTCAACTTTGCTATTTTAACATAGAAAATTGACTGTCTGTATATTACGACTCTAGATTTGCTGAATCAGTGAAGTTTTCAGTTGTTTTTTTCCGTACATTAATACGAACTATAGTCTAATTGAATTCTAAAAGAATTTATGAAATCACAGAAAAGACTGATAATTTTACAGCTATATAGCGGTGCATAAGAAAAACATAAGCAGTAAGTAGATCAACATTTTTTTTATTTACTATTGCTTGCGCTATTGCTTTTAGCATCTATACATACAATGAAATTTTAAAATGTTAAATTTAAACTTTAATTAAGCCTTAAAGCTGTAAGAAATTGCAGACCAATCATAGTCGATTATTCTTCACAGTCGTCGACTATGATTGGTTAATTTCTTATGTCTTAAAACATAAAGTTTAAACTTTACGCCTCAAAACTTATTGTAAACGCTGTTTTCTTGTGATGAACCGATTCACTGCTTATATCTTACTGTTTACATTTTTATGTATTACCAGGTAAAAAGATCGTCTACAACGGAAACAGTAAACTGTAAGAAATTGACCAATCACAGTCGAATATAAGAAGAATAATCGACTATGATTTGTTAATTTCTTATAGCTTACTACTTCCATTGTAGATAACCTTTAAGGCATCTCACTGAACTTCGATAATGTCACGGCAGTTAAACGACATGAGAAGACACTAATAGCGATGAAAAATCGAATGAAATCATTCAAGTTTGCAAGATACGTAGCATCGTTTGAAAGAAGCGACTTTTGTTTAGCAGGAATATTCTCTTCGCGACAATAAAAGAACGTTATATATACGTTGAATACGTTAGATAAGATGTGTGCACATAAAAGGCACCGCGCGTGATGCATATTATTTTTTCGCGAGAGGAAAGTTTCTTTTATATCCGCGCACGCGAGCGAACGAGTTTCCATCTCAGAGATCACGCCGCGAGTATTTTCCGTAACTTTTTCGCAGACGCAATCCACGTCGAATCCCGCGGGCGAAAAAAAGGAACCGATACCGCGTAATCTCCTCGTCACCCTCTCACTGCTGCTTCCTTGTCGTTTCTCAAATCGTGCCTCATCGTTCTCTCGTGACTGTGCCGATACACAAGGTAAGACGTGCCGATGCTTGACGAGAACTCGTCATGCAAACAACTTCATAACGACTTCGGCCATCGAGCGTGAAAATTCGCAAATATAAACTCGCCCGGGGATGCAACGCCGCGATGTCGGGCCGCCGTTACGTAAATTTTTATTTATTTTCGTCAGAACGGCGGATGCGAAAAATGCAAATAAACGCGGGAAGATTCGCGGGAAGAAGAGTCGACGGTCGAGAGTAAAATTTCCTTCAACATTTAGAATAAGCGAAGGCTCACCTGTGAAACTTCTCTCTCGGCGCGCTCCAAGTTTTCGCGAAATAGAATTCGCAGTGCAAAACCGTGGCAAGCAAATATTTAAATGATGCTGCTACGATTTCGAGAGTTGTCCATTACGTAGGCGCACGAGAATGCTCTTTCGTTTAAAATGTATTCACGTGTGGGCGAACGGCGCGGTAGCTTCGCGAAGCGAATGCAATGGGCTCCATTTGTGGTATCGATTACACGATGGGTCGCCCCGTATGCATCTGCGTACTTACTCGAACAAGAGAAAAAGAGAGAGAGAAAGAGAGAGAAAGAGAGAGAGAGAGAGAGAGAGAGAGAGAGAGAGAAAGAGAGAAAAAGAGAGAGGGACAAATAAAAAAATAAATAAAAGGCGTAGATAAACCGAAGGAGAGGAAGGGATCGCTCCATTGCGCAGAGACGACGCTCCACTTAGCATCTCTTCCTCGAAATAATTTGAAATATGCAAATACAATTGGTGCACACATTTGCGTGCGACGCGAGAGTGCGTACACTCCGGCGAATGTGTATCGCGAAGAAGAAGAGAAGGCTGGGAGAGACGACGAAGACCGCGGGTATTCGAGTGGTTCACGGTTCAGTTCTCTCAGAGTCAATCTAACTTAACATGCAGATGCAATACGTGGAATCGAGATGTACAGCGGAGCAAGGAAAATTCTGAGTCATTCCTGGCATCGCTGTCCTTTCCACATCTTCTCGTCTTTATCATAACGTAGCACTTTTCTGACCGATAGCTGCAGTTATTAAGTTACTTATCAGATATTAGACCAAAACTATATGCATTTAGTACTTGAGATAAATTTGAAATTTTAGAACAAAGAGCGCAATATCCAATAATTATAATATATAGTGCAGAAAAATGTAAGCAGAAAGCAAGTCAACATTTTTTATTTACTACCATTTACGTTCTTCACTATGATTCGCTTATTACTTACACCTTGCTGCTTATGTTTTTCTGTGTGCCATATAAATTATGATATATAAAAAAAGAATGGTTTTGCTAAAGTATTTAAAAACTTAACAAGCTATAGTAATAATAATTTTAATAATAATTTTGTTTAAACCATTAAAATAATTATGTAAAACGTTTGAACGTTGATAACAATATTGCAAAAATCAGTTTAAATTCAGTTTAAGTATCCTATATTTTTATAATAAATCAAACAAAATTTTCAGATCTGCATATCTATCTCTTTAAATTCTTTGTAATAGAAATTAATCTTACTCTTAAATATTAAAAATTAAGCTACTCTTTTTCATGATTGACTTAATTTTTACTCTTCAGAGTGAGATTCTAAAAGTTTTAGAAAGTAAATTTTTATATTTAATAAAACCCTTAGTAAAGCTGTTGTTTCCGTATACACATAGAAAAATATTATTCTATTGATAAGAAAAGTGATTACTCAATTTATTTTGTTCCTTTTAAATAATAGTTATCTTTAACAAAGAATTGTCTTCATAATAATCTTAAAATATACTTAAAAATTTCAGAAAAACTTATTATTATGAACTCAAAATAAGAATTTTCTTTTGAGGAATTATAAAATTAATTGAAGAAATAATTTTAATAATATAAGCAAATCAAATTTGTTTTAATTTAATAATTTTGATTAAAAGTATTTTGATTAAAGTATTAAACTAAGATTGAGACATACATTTTGAATAAATTTGATGTTTGTGACAAATTTATGATATCCCTGTTAAGCTAGCCCCCTCCTCCGCCCCCATTAATGATAAATTATTTATTATTACTTATGATACATAGATACATTTATTTATTTATTATTATACATAGATTTACGGATAAATAAACTTTTAAAATACCTGAAACAATTATTACTTGCATACAATATGTATTTTTCTGTGTAGCGTTATGATTTTTAACAAAAACTATGCAAAATTTAAAAAAGATAGCATACAAGTGATGTCTAAAATTTATGCATATCGATAGCTAGAATTTTTTTATTTCCACTCAACAAAATATTAAATACAATTAATATTCTTTTTTCAAGAAGAGTACACTCGGGCATATATACATATATATATTAATGTTGAACAACCCCCAACTTTCTCTTGACAAAATTCAATGTATACAAACGACACTCGTATATCAATTAAAAATACAAGAAAAATATATCAAGAAATATTCATCGAGAGATTAATTCTATAGTACTCGAGTACAAGAGCTTAGCGAATTTCGCTTTTCAGACACAAATACGATTCATTGAGAATTAAACGCGGGAACATCAAGGCATATCTAATCCACAATTTATACAAATTCCCTTCTTAAATTCCGCGTAGTCTTTCGCGAGAGCATGCTATATCTTGCGATACAATACATTAATCATCGTAATAAATGACGAAACTAAGCCGCGACTCTTTTGAGAATATTATCAGAAACCCAGAGACCTTTCTTTCAGACAGGGGATACCTCTCGAACCGACATCCGCTTTCGAATTTGAAGTAGGTCAGGTCGATTACGAACACCCCGTATGCCACGGAGCGTGCATCGCTATTTTCAGCCGATCATCGCTAGGAATGCATCAGCGCGGGGAATCATCGACAGATCCGTCCTGTGACAATCACCGTACGACCTCGTTTTCGAGAAACCAACATCGATGACGCCGCCGACATTTTACGAGAATGAATCATGCGAAACACAAACGGCGATTGCGCAAGCGGCGTCATCATTGAGTGCGGAGGCGTCGGCAAACGTACGAGCGTAAACAGCGTCTCAATATAGTGAGATATAAATCGATTCCGATAAATAGATAAAGAGAAAGACAAAATAGGTCTTTCCATTTAATGACACAAGTCGATATTAAATATCTCGTTCTATCTTTCTCGACATTCCATAAAGATACACTAAAAAAAAAAAAGAAAATATTTGCAAACAAACGTTATACATGACATTTTCTTCAATATTTACTCTTCTGTAAAATATATCTCATCACTCGTACACTGTCATAAGATGTTAAAAGAGTAACCCAATCCCTTAAGTTAAATAACAATTTATTTTAACTTTCATGTTGTGTGTTAAAATGTAAATTAATCCTTTCGTGGTTAGTTTCAATGTAAACAATGTAAACAATGTTTATATTAACGTTCTCTAAAAATAAATCAGTGTATTATTATTGACTTTAGTGCTATAACTGATGCAATCATCAGCGAATATTTAAATGATACACTGGGCTGCGTTCAGGAATTACGCCTAGATAACTCTAGGGTGCATTTTTGCATATATATATATATATATATATATATATATAT
>NW_017259375.1:700492-709555 GCF_001594045.1 Atta colombica
CTGAAAAACAGTAAAGATTTATTGACTTTTAAATATAGTACTTTTAAGTATAATACTGAAATTATTGATTCACTTTTAGATTTAGTATTTTATGTATTTAATAAATAATAAATTAAATTTGGGTTAAATTTAATATTTTTTTTTTAAGTTAAATTGTTTAAATTAAATTATTTTGATTAAATTAATAATATAGAGTAAGAGCAGTGATAACATATAACATACACAAAGGATTAAAAATAAAATACTCAAATTGAATACAATTTATTAGTATAAAAAAATAAAATAGATAGTTTATTGGCTAGAAATAAAATTTTATTTTACCGTATTTAAATAAATTTATATTTCACAAATAAATTTTAAGTATCTTTCTCTCAATGCACTTGTATCACCAAACTGAAAACACTCAAAAACATGTCGAACATTAAAGACAGAGTAAGAAGAAAAAAATAAACCGATAGAAGAACATGACTCACGTCATCGAAGAATGGTTCTCATATACATGTGAAATCAAGACATTCAGCTGACAACTCATCACGTTTTCATCTGTTCCAATTCGTACGTTCCTTCCTGAAGTAATAATGAGAAAAAATATCGAAGCATTTCGATTAGAGCAAGTCCCTTCTCTCTCCTCTTTGAGCGTAGGCGAGGATGCACATATATACGGAGTTCGAGACTTCAGTTTGAAACCTTTACAATTTCAAAACTTGGGATTAACAAATTATCACGTAGTGATTAAAAAAAATTCAGTAAATTCAGTAAGAGTCGGGTATGCGTTAGTATTGAAACAGAGTTGTATGAATTCGAGACTATTTTACTGGAGGAAATTAACTAGCCGCGTCGGAAGGGCATTAAAATGTAATTTAGTATTTCATAACGCGAATGATATTCTGATATAGCTGAGATTCCGGCGCAACAATAAAAGAGAAATTGTCGACTGTTAATCGAAAAGCATCTCGAGTTGAGCTCGTTCCAAGAACACAATTTTCTGTAATCCATATTCTACATCACATAATCACGATGTAATCTCTCATAACTTAGCGTGACTGCTTGAAATAACGTACCACTTCCGGCGCACTTTTATCCCATTCTTTTAACGACGTGAAACGTGTATTTGCTATTCTTCAATATAAAATATCTTCTCATACAATAACCTAGATAAGATTCATTCAGATAAAATCAATGAAGAACGTAAAACTTAAAGATAATAGCCCACAAATAAAAGAAAATCCATGAATCGTAAATCGCAATTCAACGGATCTCATCTCGACGACCACAGATGATTCGAAACGCGATTTTCCTCCCTACATGATGATTTCATGTCGTATCGTCAAACGGAAAAGGATAATCTGTCCATCGAAATGATGTCAACCACGGAAAAACAATTTCATCCTCGATAAATCTACTTACAATGGAGTAATAATGGAATGTGCATGAATATAACGATATATTAGAAAATATTTACACTGAGAAAGAAATGCTATTGATTCAATTAAAGTTTATATTACGGGCTATTACTAACAATAATTAATTCCTGTATAATATTCTCGAGGCTTCCACGGGTATATAAAGATTCCTGTATATTTCCTGATTAATTCCTGTATATTTTTATTGACATAAAGGCCTTGATTATTGAAATAATAATTTATGCTTTTATTATATGTCGATAAAAATATACATGAATTAATCACTTATGTTAGTGACAGCCCGTACTATAGACTTTAATTGAATCAATAGCATTTTTTCTCAGTGCAATCAAAATATATTCTCAGTGAGTATAACAATATAAAACATAAATAATAAAACGAGTCATATGAACGAAAATTCTGTTATCGTAACTGAATTTTAACTAAATGTTAAATACTTCAGCAAAAAACAATACTTTCCATGTAGATTTAACTATAAATGTCTAATTTGTACCTTCCTATTTAAAACTATAGTATACTAGAATTCTAATTAATGCAACAAAACCTTTTTTTCATTGTAGGACAGAATATTACTACATTGAAAAAGTAATAATAATGGTCCAATGACAGTCTAGTAGTAATCAGGTCTAATGATAGTTACTAAGATTTTGGCGAAATAATTTCAATCAATATTCGGTTAATATAATCAAAGCCAATTAACTGTTAATTTTATTTTTCTAAATATTTAGTAAAACAATTACTACTATTACTATTATTATGTAATATTTACTAAATATTACACCAATATGATAAAAAAAATACATTTAATAGCTATTACCAGACTTTTTCTCAGTATATATATAGGCAATAGCGATGATCACATGCAAAAATATACCTTTATATCGGCTGATCTCGTCGAAAAATGCTGATGACGATCACTCGTCCTGCACGCGATCTCACGACCTGGATGCGACCGACTTTATTTTCTCCGACCTTTACCTAAATCCGTGCTCATTTCTTTAGTAATTACAGAACCTATGCTTCACGTTTATCAAACCTTGTAGTTATATCTTCTTATCACTCCAAACGTCAAACGTTTAAAAAGACTTAATGATACGTACTTACTCGAATAACGCTCAAAATAATTAATAAATTAAATGTAGAATTTTCTCTCCAGGTAAATTATTATAATAAAAATAATAATCTATTAAAAATAATTTTTACATATCATAATAATTCAAATAATTACAAAACTGTTACCTGTTTTTTACTTTTTCATTGCTTATTGATTTCTTTTAATTAACTTAATGCCACTGTTTTCACACCAATGTCCATTTCTATCAATGTAGATTAATTTTAATCTCGATTAAATTTACTTTTTATTTTTTCCTAATTTTTAGAAGAACTAGAAAAATATTATAAAACACATTAAATCAGATTAAGTTAATTTACACACTGAAAAAAAATATAGTCAATTTTAATAAATATTTAATGAATACCAACTAACTACTAATAAATAAATATTTATTAAATATAAAGATATATTTATTTGATACAAGAAATGTTAATTTGATTTAACAATCTTTTTTTATTGAACAAGTATTTACTTATTGTAAGTAAATATTTAGTTGGCAGTATTGAACTAAATATTTATTAAAATTAATTATATTTTTTTCTCAGTGCATCAATAGAAATGGATATAAATTAAAATATATCATATCTAAATAAAATATATCATATATCATAAAATCATCTATTAAATTCCATTATGTCAACCGTAATTTTTCACATAGATTTAAAAACAATATTAAATAATTTTGCAAAAGTTGAATTCGATGATCGTGGCGGCATCTACGAGGAACTTCGCGAAATGCAATTCGCGCCGAGATTCTAAAATTATTCGCGCCTGTGTTCGAATTATTTTGATCGAACTGATTTCGAGTGAAGCCTCGGATAAACCGGAAATCTTGCGGGATAGCTCGCAGACATTTGTCTAACGTGGTCACGCAATTTGTCTCTTAATGGCAACCCGGAAATCCCGTACGTTTCACCGAAGTAAACTAACTGCAATTTCTAATCCAGCTATACCGGAGCCGATGTTTTAAATCGACTGCGATAAATCACTCCGTACCGATTTTCCCTCGAGCCGTATAACTACATTGCGGTTCTACGATGGCAAATGCATTCTACGGTGAGTATTTTACGGCGTCTCCGAAGAAACTACCAAGGAATTTAATCACAATATTTGCTTGGATAAGAAAATCTTAAGAAATGAGAGCCATTCTAGAATTTCAGAAACTAATAAATTAAATTCAATCTAAAATGGATTAATTCTGATTTACTGTCAATGTTATGTTCCGAGAAAAATCGAAGCGAAAATTTGTGTACAAAAACAAAATCATATACGAAGATAGAAAAATAAATTACATATGTTCATAATTTTCCTTACTGTGCTGCATTCTTTTTCTAATTTAATTGATTAAATATCAATTTAATCTCGATAATTCAAGACACGTTTCAGATAATCGAAAAAGAAAAATAAGAAGATGCAATTATATTTATTCTTTTATGATTTCAGCTACGCAATCATTCTTTCTAATTATTCCCACAGTGATAAATCGACCGTTACACTCCTATTAATCGATGGGTCAATTGATCCGAATTAAGGCGGCGCCCAACAGATTCAAATTAAGATCAATATCTTAGACTGTGAATTGCAATATTACTGCGATACCGGCTAATCGTAAATTTTCAAACGATACACGGAAAGAACAGTTTTGCTGAAATATCTAAAATTTTAGATACAAATCAGTGAAAATATAATTTTGTTGGACCATCATCATAATTATATAGGATGTTCAAGCTGGTTATTAGAATGTCAAAACATTTTCCAGCATTGTTCATCAAGCTTCAGAATTCTACAAAATTATATTACCAGTTCAACAAAATTATTTTCCAGATCTCTATTTAAATTGTTAAATACTTCAGTAAAATCATTCTTTGCACAAAGCAATTCCTAATTTCATACCTTTGCATAAGAAAAACGATTTGCTGCAAGATCTAAAATTTTGTTAAACATAGATTTGAAGATAATATAATTTTGTTGAACCATAAAAATAATTATGGAAATATTGGAAATTAAAAAAATATATTTTTGTAGCAACCAGTTCAAGTTTCTAGCAAAATTATTTTGATGGAATTCAACAAAATTGTTTTCAGATATCCAGCAAAATGTTTTTATAGATCTTTCAGCAAAATTGTTTTTTTCGATGTGGTGCATTATGCTAGAATGTATTATACTGAGTTTAACATTACACCGAGAGAAAAATGTGCCTACTAAATTTTAATAGATACTTGTTTGAATAGTGCTAACTAATGCTAAATATTTGCTAAATGTAAACAGTTATACAAAATTCAATTCAATTTCAAATATCAAACAAACTTATAATAATATAATTAAAGAATATGTCAAAAAAATGATTGAAGAGTTTTCTCAAGATGATTTTATGATTTTAACTTTGATACTTTTCAAAAGCATTACAACATATCTTGATTTTTCAGCGCATCTGGTAAACCACTTAGTCCAGCATCTGCGCGTAACAGCCCTTAACAAGAATGTTGCTTTACTTTATGCAACATCATGACGACCCATGATGCAATCGCGTAGATCGCCATCTGACGTAAGCATCGCGTAATGTTGGCGTCATCTACATTATATAGCTCTCGCCTACGTCATATCAGGGATATGATGTTACGGCTTTTAATAGAGAACTTCTGATTACATATTTCACAATGCGCAAAATACCTCTAATTATTGATATTTATAACAGTATGGCCTATCCAGCCTATCCTAGAAGAAATATTTTTCCGTTTTCGCATATTTCGTGTACCTTTAATAATTTTGTTATTTTTATGCTCTAAATTAGTCAATATATTAAACAAATATAATTTAATATATTAGCAAATATATTAGAAAATTCAAACAAGTCTTTTTTAAGAGCAAAGAAGGTGCTATGTTCGAGAATGTTAACTTGAGCAATTAAGAAATATTATAAACTATGAAAAAACACTCCTATTTTTCTTTAATTCTTCGATACTTCATACAAATCTGTTTTTAAGAGTGAAAAATCTGCTATATTAGACAAAATCCTATATAATATTTATGAAATTCAAATCTATAAAATTTCCTTTTCCTTTTTCACGAATAATACATCTGTACACATCAGACATTAGATACCAATGGTAACCCTCTCTTGAGTTAAATAACATTTTTAACTTCCATCTGTGTCAAAATGTAAATCAATCCATTTCTGTGATTAATTTCAAAGTAAACATCGTCCATATTAATGTATGCATTTAATAAACTAGATTTGAGTAAAATTTGATATCTACATTTTCTTGAATTAAATGGTTTACTCCATTGTTTAATCAAATTAATTATGTTGTAGGATTAATGACAACCTATAGAAATAATTAAAAATAATTCAAATTATACATATAATTCGACATTATGAATTTAACAATGGTGTACACGAGAAAACTAGCTCACCCTTCTTACCATCCTAAATTTATCATAACAATTGTTTTCTCCTTTCTTAAAACTATCATATTTCACATATCTTTTTTTAAGAATAAAAAATCCACTATAATGTATTCGACAGCATCAATTTGGCAATCAGACAATTAAAAAATGTAAATTATTAAAGAAATTTATCACTCTATACAATTTTTCTTTAACTCTTCGTTACTTTTCATCTTTTTTTAAGAAGAAAAAACTACATTCGATAGTGAATAATTTGATAAAAATAAATAATTAATAAAAATTCTAAATTACTGTACTAAAGAAATTTGACGCTATTCCCGGCAGTTTCCGAACAAATGTAGTATGCCGACAATATTGACAGGTACAACAAAACCGACGCGAAGTCCGTGACATAAGTAGGTGAGTATTAATAAGGCCAGAATCGGGAAACCGCCCGGGGTGCTGCAGGACTGTTGGCGTCATCGTTGTGTCAGTGACGTCATCGGGAACAGGTGACAGCCGCTGTCAGCAAGTGACGTCAAGCAGAGCGGAGCGGAGCGGACATCGAACTTCGGCCGGCGCGTTTGCGCAGACTGGCGCGTACATGGGACGGGAAATGCACGTACGTGATGTTCGCACGGACGGAAGCGATAACCCACGCGTGAGAATTACGAACGGGTTAAGCGAGGGCGATTCGCGACACGGTGAGATAATCGTCGTGTCACCGTGACAACGACGGGAACCGCGGAGGGTCGCGGTGACAGCCGATAAAACTCGCCGCGGTACCGCAATCGTCACGAAGCTTGATCTCGTCTCATATGAAATGTCATGACTCACCAGCGGCGCAGAAACGTTGCTCACACCTTTGGATAGCCTTTCGCGTCAACGAGGTCCTTGCCAGGCGATGATCCACTCGTGGAAATGCACGCACACTCACAACACTGCACTCGAATTCGCGGAAACGGTCGCGGCCATTTTACCAGAGCATCACGGCGGAATCGTGCGGCGTATCGCCGCCGTATCGCGATGCGACGGACATAGTGACGCCATCTCGCGCAACTGCGGACAAGCTCGACGCGCGCGTTTATATAATCTTGCTCGGTACCAACGATCGACTCCCCTTATTCAACTATATCTATATAATTCTTATATAAATTTTGAAAGATATGACATTTATAAGATTGAAGTAAATAAATCTATTCTATATAAGGCGAAACAGTTATAAATCAAACATATTAAATCGATAAAGCAAAACACTTGTAAAACAAAGCAATCGCGAAAACGCGACGATCGCATGAATCGAACTGTGAACTCACGGCCGGTATCTGTGAAACAAAGAAAATACATTTGAAAACGTAATAAGGATATTAATTATATGAATAATTCTATCAATGTAGTTTAACTATGTAATTTCGGTTTAACTTTTAAAAATTGAAAAAAAAAAAGATAAGAGAAAAGAGTAAAAGTTAGATCGAATTTAAAATTAATCTGTATTGATAGAAATGGTAAAACGCGTTATAGCATGCAAGAATATTTTACAACTTGATTAATTTTATAATTTATAATTGTCCCGATACTTTATGGGTAACTTCTGTTACTATTGATCTTTCTACCATTCATTTTGTTCATTTCGGATAAGCGCTTCTTGAGCTACATTCTGAGAGAGCACTAGTGCACGGCAAACTTCTTCAAACGTTCAAAAAAATAATAAAAAATAATTTTAAAAATTTTAATTATATGATGCAAAGCGCCCAAGTAGGCTCAGTTTTTCATTATCTGATTTTTCATTTCTTTAGACTTCACTATTAACTTCACTTAATAATTTGATGATAATGTAAAAACTGTATTTTTCTAGTTATGATTAAACAGTAAATTATGATTTTCTTTACAAGTTATACCATACTTGCTACAAAATCATCATTTAGTAATTAAGAAAACTACAGTTTTTATATTATCATCAGGAAATCTATCATAAATTAATTAGAAAATGAAAAATCGAGTCTAAGTGACACTACGATATGCAGATATTTACTTGACAAAATTGTTTATCTTAATAAACTGTCGTTTTATATCTAATCAGCAATGAGTATCAAAATATAGCTGCTGACGGAAACGATTGCGATTACTAGTAATCATTCAAAACTTATATTTCAATAAATTAGTCCATATAATGGATTCTACGAAGAATCAATATGAATAATGCTACAATCGTACGAAGTCTATTTGACAAAACTATCATGCACATATCAATGTATATCACAATATATATCGTAATATCATATCCTATAAAAATGTGCAATATACCTAACAATAATTACGCACTCTGGATACACTTAGGCGAGAAAACCGCTTTTTGAAACACACGTAAGGACGATCTCGAACGAATCGCCGGTATTGACATCGATAGTACCCTAAAAAATAAATAAAAGTAGGAGTGTAAAGGTAAAATAGAAGCATAAGCGAAGTTTCCAGGAATCTAAAATTAAGACTAGATTTTTATCGTGGATACAAAGTTTTAGAATATTAGGTGGTCACCAGCAGGGTTGAAATATTCATAAAAATATTGGGTTACTATTACCATTATTTAGAAAGTAACAATTCTTTATTTTTTTGTTACTTCTGTAATATTAAAATAAAATATTAAATTTAAAAATTATGTTATTTTTAATAATCAATATTAATTATAAAATCAATATTAAAACTTGAAATTCTGAGCTAGTCTCTATATAGCAAACTTTTCTTTGAATTAAACTTTTCTAATAAATCTTCAATAATTCTTTATATTAATATTTTTATTTTCTAATATGCGCTTATCTTTAAGAAATTAGATTGTAATTTAAGTGTAATTTAAGCAAATTTTATTAAAAATTGTTATTAAACATTAATATCATTATAAAGATTGCATTTCAATATTCGCTTCAATCAGATGTTGTGAATTTATAGTCCACGTTAGCATAGATTTTCAGTATTGGCAATAACCATCGGATTGCCTAACAAATTGGCAATAACTATCGGATGCCTAACAAATTATTAAGTACAAAACATTTTGCGATTTAAATTTTTATTATAAAATATTTCTAGCCAATTATACACACACACACACACACACACACACACACACACAGGAAAAAAAATTTT
>NW_017259375.1:709639-719497 GCF_001594045.1 Atta colombica
TATATATAGGGTATTTCCGAAAATTTTTGGCTTTTGTGTAGATAGAGCGGACTAAATTGAGTCGAAAAGTCCTCTACCATTTTGTAATTTTCGCATAAGTTAACAAAATATTAATTATTGTATTAAAAATTGCCAAATATTGGTCTTGGAATAATTTTTTATTCAAATATTATCAACTTTACATAAAAATTACAAGAAACAAAAATCATTTATTTTCTTTTCATAGAACTCTAAGAATTTTTTCGAAATTGTTTATCAACTTTATAGTACTGCATTTTCTTATTTTTACTAACACGAGAACGGTATTAAAAAATTCTGAAAAAATTCTGAAAAAATTCTCAGAACTTTATGAGAAAAAAATAAATGACTTTTGTCTCTTGCAGCTTTTCTATAAAGTTGACAGTATTTGAATAAAAAATTATTCAAGACCGATATTTGGCTTGGAAAGTTTTCAAAAGCGACTGACAAAAATTTTCAAAAATTTTCGGAACCCTGTATATATATATATATGTATGCATGCATGCGTGCGTGCGTGCGTGCGTGCGTGCGTGCGTGCGTGCGTGCGTGCGTGCGTGTGTGTGTGTGTGTGTGTGTGTAAATATATATAAATACGATCTATTGAATAGTTATAAAGATAATAATAAACTATTAAAATAACGATAAAAAAAATGACTAAACCGTGAATTACTATAAAAGAACTGAACCTAGCTGAAAAAAAAACTGTTAATTTTTTATAGTAACTTTTATAGTAACCGTTACTATAAAAATGTAAAGACAAACAGAAAAAATTGACAATCGAAATCAAAAAAAGTAACGGCATTAATTTATATAAAGTAATACATAATTTTTCAATTCTAGTCCCTAATGGTCTGTAAAACAGAACATAAATCATCAAAATGACGTAAAAATAACTGATAATTTGCTAAAAATCATTTTTTGATCAAAGTAACGATTCATTTTAACTTCATTTTAACGTCATTTGGACGTTATTAAGTTTGTCGCGTCGCTTGCTCCAATGTACTCCTGCTATAGCTCCTATTCACTTCAAGTGCGCATTAGAGTGAGTAAATGCTATAGTAGGAGCATTTTAGAGCATGTTAGAGCATGCGACGCAAATAAACCTATTGTGATTCGTTCTGATAAGTCTGTGCTTATGGGTTATATTTTCTCCAGATTATTGGCATACACACACGATGTGGTACAAACGGCAAAGGCATGGCATTTCAGATATTTATCATAATTTCTGGAGAGCTAGTGCACTTTTAGAAATTAATTATCTGCAAAAGTATTGGCACTTACCGATACGAGTTGAATCTACAGCCATCATGGTGGGTTCACTTTATTCGTTTAGGCGGGTATATTACTTGATTTTGAAGATCGACATTTCGAGAATCGCAATATCGCATATCGCGACTCTCGAAGTATCGAGATGGCGTAGTGACCAATCACATTACAGTAGTAAAGTTACTGCACTATCTGCACTTGCTCCTTTTCTGACACAAGGAAAGATTCAGTACCAACTTTACGATGCGTAACAAGTCGGTATTTATAATCGATTCTTACATTTAAGACTGTTTTAAATTCAATCTTAAGATATCGTAAGTCAATCCGAAGATTGTATTAACATCTTAAGACATTATACTTAAGACAGTTAAAAATAAAATCGGACTATGAATACCGCCTTATGTTTCGCGTTTCACAGTTGTAGCTCTTGAATCTCATGACATCCATAGACAGAAAGGACGGAAATTTAGAGAGAGAGAGACTAACTGCACACTAATTCTCACACCATCTTCTCTCTTCCATGATATATAATATATAGAAGTAATAAAGTGATATTAAAATGAATTTGTATTGTTTAATATAGAATTTATTTATGTACCTTTATCATTTAAAAATCACGAGAGAAGTTGATGCTAAAACAAATAGTAAGCAATAAATAAGTTGCATTGAGAAAATGGAGAGACTCGGAAGAGTTTTAAGTGGACACATCGTGCGAGCCACAAGAAAACATACTGCTACTGTATTTTGTTTTCATGGTTCTGGTAATAATCTAATTGTGTAATTGTAATAAACAAAAAAACATAATTGAATTTTTAAGATAGCTGTAACTTTTAAGATTTGCTGTAACTGCTAATTTTTTTTCATTGCATTCAATTTCATTTCTGCAGGTGACACAGCAGAAAATTTCTCAGAATGGATTCGTATTCTTAATAGAGAAATTCTACAGTTTCCACATATAAAATTAATTTATCTTAGTGCACCTAGTCAACCCTACACACCTAACAATGGAATGGTAATAGGATATAATTATGATTAATTGTAAAATAATTGTGAACCTGGAATGTTTGATGTTTATATTTGTATCTAATTATCTATATAAATCTGAATATATATAATACATATATATAAATATTTGTTTATAAATATATTTGAAAGTTTTTTGTTAGTGATTTATTAGTCAAGAGATTCCAGGATATTCTTTTCATAATTTCTTGATTTTACTTCATTATACTTGATTTTATTAAAACTTTGTTATAGATGCAAAATGTATGGTTTGATCGTGCAGCAATATCTATTCAAGTTCCAGAACACTTAGAGTCAATTAATTCCATGTGTGAAAATGTATCAGAATGGATTGACAACGAAATAAATGATGGAATTCCGTTGAGCAGAATAATTCTGGGTGGATTTTCGATGGGTGGCTGTCTTGCATTGCATTTAGCATATAGATACCGACCAACTGTAGCTGGCTGTTTCGTTATGTCTTCCTTTTTGAATAAGGATTCTATAGTCTATGAGGTAAATATAGAATAAAGAAAGGCATTTTGTTTATTTTACATAACACTGTTTATATTTGGCTGTATTCCGTAAGAAAAATAGCTTTACAATTGTTGTAAAATTCTTTATGATTGATCTTGTCCTGAATTCTTCACTGAATCTAAAAGTATAAATCAATTATGTTAAAGAATTTTACAATAATAATTGCATTTTACAATAAAAGCTATTTTCTTCGCTAATAAACAATCTTGAATATTTGAAGATTTGCTTGTGTTCTCTCAAGAAACAGTCAGGTTTGTACAGTATATTTGTAAGCACTTCATCACAAAGAAATATTTTTTGCTGTTGTGAATATTACTTTAAAATTGAAATTGACGGAATAGTCTTTTTATTCTATACAAGATTTATTTATTATTCATATTTAATTACAGTATTTGAAAATGAAACCAGAATTTAGCAAGGTACCACTTGTTCAATACCATGGCACAGCAGATACTTTGGTTCCTATTAAATGGGCTGAAGAGAGTGCTAAGAATCTGAAGGATCTTGGAGTAAACGTGAAATTTGTGCCACTACAAAATATGGAGCACGAATTGAGTCGTGAAGAGATCCAAAATTGGAAGGACTGGCTCCTTCAAATCTTGCCAGATGAATAATATTCAAATTGTTAAATATTAAAATCATTGTTGATATATTATATCAAGGCTGTAAAATGGTGTATATCGTATTTGTTTTTAGAAATATGTTTGCGGTAGGTGTTATGAAAGCAAGTGTTATGAAAGTGTAATGAAAGCAATAAAAATTAAGTTTGATTACGATACAACATAAGAGTCATATCAAAGGAGTGATAAATTTAAAAAAGACTGACTCCTGTATGCAGTAAGATGAATTGTGCCATTATGTCATATTGGGTGATTATATAGTACGTGCATGTCATGAATAATGTTAATTCACATCATCAAGATCGATAAATTGGCTCCAACCTTCAAAATATTTAAATCCTTCCGCATCTTATTAATTCACTTTGTTCCTTTATTTTTTTTTTAAATCGGAACAATTATTTTAGGAAAATTGTTTAAACTATACAAAAAATAAAGTTATTTTATGACAAATTAAAAAATAATGTTGATATTGTAAGTTCATAGGTTTTAATCAATTTGATAAAAATTAAAAGTATCTATTGATAGATTTAAAATTTATTTGCTAGCAAAAAACAGTTGAAGTTCATTTTAATGTAATTACACATAATTATGCGAAATTGGAACGTTTGCTTTTGGCTATAAATATTTTCATTATTAAACAATAAAAATCGATACGTAAAATTGTTTAAAACAATGAATTTTTCAATGGTATACAACTACAACGCGGGAAGTTGGCAGCTAATATTTTATATTTTTAATTAAATAAATAATTTAATTGTTATGTGATTAAAATATAAAATATTAGCTTCCAACATCCCGCATTGTAGTCGTATGCCGTTGAGAAATTCGTTCTGTTTTAAAAAATTTTGCCACGTGTCGACTTTTATTGTTTAATAATGAAAATATTCATAGTCAAAAGCAAATGCTCTGCCAATTTCGCATAATTATGTGTAATTACAACAACGCAACGAGATTTATATTTCGCGTTATAAAATTAATCCAAAATAACGCACGTTAACCTCGAATTATATTTTCTACAGAGAACTTTAAAAGAGAAGTTATTCAACTATTGTATTGTATTTTACTCCTGAGAATTTGTTTATTGTTAACTCAGTCAATTTTCATTATTAATTTTTCCTTCATTATTAAATAAAACCAGGAATTTGAATAAAATCGATACTATCCACTTGACCTGCTTTTTACGTAACGAACAAACGTGTTCACATTGTTAACCACTTGTGTTTATTACATACTTGCATCACATGCAATCTTTCGCTTAAATCCATTTTTCAATTTATTATATTTCATAGTACTAATTTTTTTATGTTGTTTCTCAACTAAATTCTCGAATCTATAGAATATGCTTATAATCTATTTTATATCAATCAGTGTTGTTTACAAATTGTTTTTAACTTGTTGCTCGAATCCAGGCAATAAAATATTTATTATCTGCCTATTATTAAAGGCGGTTAAAACGAAATATGTCGGTGAATCATTAGTGCATATTGTAGAACGAAAAATAGCAATAAATTATCAATCTTACGTTTGCATTTGAATGTAATACAATATCTTGATCGTATTTTATTTCTTCGACTTTCCATAATTAAAAGAGAAAACACATGTTTAAAAAATTTATTAATATTAATTTTGAAATTTTAATAAAAGATTATTAAATTCTGGAATCATTGAAATCTCGCAGATTATAAATATGTATATTATGATGACTGTTTCAGTGATATTGTATTAATTTTTGAATTCTCAAGGATTTTCAAGTGCTTCCACATTATAGTCCATCCAAATGAATGCACGTGAAACAGATGAATCAATTGAACGTCAAATCGAAAATAGTTATATTGTTGCTACTTTGTGTTTCGCATGTGCGATTATTTGAGCTCTCTCTGGTTGAGCTTTTCGAGCATAAGCAATACACGATGATAAAAATCTACTTTTAAAACTTTTAAAACAAATTTACTCACGCAATTGTCGATTTGTTGTCGGGATACTTGGCTATCGAAAGAAGAAAAATAACTTTTTGACAATGATGTGAATGGTCGCGATTATTTTGATTTGTCGCTTCTTTCTGCTCTTATCTTTAAAATTTGATCACTGCTCCTTTTTTTATTTCTGATGAAAATTTTTCTGAAAATTTTTTAGAACTTTACGTAAGTTTCAAATTTTTTCAAAACTGTTATATAATTGTAACTGTTTAGAAAATTTCTCAGATTTTTTAATACAAATTGAAATATTTTTTTAGAAGGGTCAAATAAGTCTACATTTTTTTCTAAAATTCTTCATCTATGTGAATTTTGAACTATTCTAAAATTTCTGATAAAATGTTACAAAATTTGAAGATAGATATTTGAAGACGTTTAAGATATTTCTTCAGAGATTATAAAATAAGAAAATCTTAGAATATTTTAGAATTCATATATAAAAAATTTTAAAAAAATAGTAAACTTATCCAGTATTTCTGCATTTTAATCTATAAAAATTTTGAAGAAAATTATTTTACTGTAATTTTTTCTACAATTGAAAAAAATATGTTTATAAAAGATTTATTAATTCTAGACTTATATAGCTTATTATAAATTATAATAGATATATTTATAAAAATTATTTTACAATGTTTTAACATCCAATAGAATACATGATTATCCTGACAAAAATAAATATAAGGGCATTAACATATAAGGGAAAAAATAGTAAAAGCAATAAACGAGGTTTTTGAGGGATGAAAATAAAGAGAACGACACATAAAAGGAAAGGTTTAATGATTCTTTTATGTTTCGTTCACCTATAAAAGTTTCATTTACACTTCTGTCATTCTCTACGCTTTTTATTTTTGTCAGAGAGGATACGTTATACAAAAAATATTATATCTACTTGTGTATGAAAATATTTCATTCAAATTGATTATTACGCTAACTTCAAAGATACCGAAGATACGTTATATTTTATGTATGAAAATATTGAGTATCGATTATTACATTATTAACTTTATAATGACTAATATTATCTACTCTTTTATTTCAATTTATAATTACATTATACTTTATTAATGCTTAATTAAAGTAATTACATTATACTTTATTAATGCTTAAGAAGTTCTTGTTGAGAAATAAAATTAGGTCGCAATTTTGAAGACTGATTTTTTCTTTGATGCTTCTCATCAAAAGCTTCAAATTACATAGCAATCAAGAGTTTATCCAGACTTGTATAGCCGCATAATATACATAAAAAATATTGCATCCAATCGCATTTCTATTATAAAAGCCCATAAAATGTAATTGAATAATATTTATGCATATATACGTTTATTACAAGTTTGTCTAGACAGACCCTATTACATCTTATAGATAAAAAAATATATATCTTCTCGACTTTATTGCCTTCCAGCGGGGTTTACACCGACACGACGACGAGAGTGAGGAAGGTGGAATCGCGCCGACGAGTCCACCGCCGACGTGTGCGCAGTGAAACGAACAGGGCGAACTGCGACGGGATTGCTGCACCCCTTCGAGTGACTTCGGGATGAGTGATAGGTAGCCCCACTGGCCTGGCGGCGTTCTCGTCACCGATGTCGCGTCGTGACACCGACGTTCACGTTTCGTTGTACTATCGACTCGCGAGGGAGATGTAAAACGCATGTTATTAATCGCGACACGAAAACACATCGACGTACGCTTGACGTGGGATCGATGTTCAACGACGGGCGACCTGTGGAGAACGGATATGAAAGGGGAATGAATCGGTGCGTCCCTTGAGCTAAGAATATTATTATAGGGAGAAATCTTTAAAAGGAAAAAAGATACACACACACACACACACATACATACACACACACACACACACATATATATATATATATATATATATATATCACATACAAAATGCACGTATAAACATCAACGGGGTGCAAGCATATTATAAAACATGAAATCGATACTTGTGATCAGAAGTTCTGCAGAGTGAAAACGTGAACCATAACAGGATTTAGGAAGAAAAGAGACGCTCATGGACATGCGAGTGAAGTGATTATGTGATGGATGTTCGAACGTGTCGTCAAGGGTAGATCTGGGTCATTGTGAATGGGTTCCTCAGCGAATAGAATGAAATAGGATTTTTACATTTTACCAAAGAAAACAGATGAAAGGTTGAATTACAAAAATTGATGCAATTGAGTATATTACATTGAATACATTGAAACTGCATTTAGGTCATTGAAGTTTTTTTATCGAAGAGCGACACAGAAAACAATTTCGGACACTTGGAGAACTTATTATATCTCAACATTAAGTGATTCTTTTTCAAAATATAATATAAATGCATAAGTTTTAACATAACGAGAGACATGATGCGTTAATTCATAATTTATCGATAGAAATAATTATATTTACATGTAATAAGATTAATTACCACTTCACTGTGTGATCTAATCATGATATAAGTATGATATAAACGGCGCAAGATAATTAGCGGAGAAATTACAGCAAAATTGGATCAAAACTGATGCGATATCTCCGCGATTCGCACACGATGGCATTTATTGCGTTGAGATAACAAATCTTCCGTATCATCTTTCGGATTTAAGGATACATTGATGAATAGTATCGATGGTAAATAATATGACGCGTATTATTCCGCAGTCGATGACGTCAAGTAACGAGAGACATGTAGACTATTCGATGTGAAGAGACTGGGCAACGAAAGTGGATGCAACAAAATTTCCCAAAGGACGACGAATAAATTTCCCAAAGGCATCGACGATCGTGTTACAGAGATAGAAAATGAGAAATAGGTTTTCGTGACCATAATAAAGCTTTCTTAATCATTTCTGAATAAATACACGCATTATCTGTTTTTAAAGTCATTTCCGAGAAGTAAGGAATATGGAAGATAACTCTTTATTTATTATTTCATAAAATTAAAATCTCTTCCAGTTATTTTAACTTTCAACATTTATCTTACATATAAGAGACTTGAACGCTGTGATAAATTTAAATAAAATGTTAACGAACTTTATATGAAGAGAGAAAAGAATATGTGATTGATCGTGCATGTTTCGAGAGATTCTTAGTGCGCTTTCCTTCTCAAATTTTCACAGAGACTCCCTAGGATCTTTTTTTATACCTAAAAAATACAAATGCGAAGACATTTTTCTTGAAAGAGAAAAGAATCTTCGAAACTGAATATATCGATTTTTCACTTGGAAACTTTAAACTATCTCAACAAATAGGGCGGATACCTAAGAGACGACTGAAGGGATAAATCTCAGAAAAAGAGAGAGGGGGGGGGGGAAAGGAAGTGAAACGTTCCAAGGGGTTGCTTATATCGAGTGCAGGGTTGACGACAGGCACAATAGAATCAAGAAAGAAGTCGAATAAGTGACGTTTCTCTCGATTGAGAAATAGAGATATCGTTGGAGAAGCTGCGTAGCAGGTTGATGCACATAAAGTGGGGACGTTGTGGAAATGGGTCAAGAGTGTCTTGACGATGGCAGTGTGGCAGCTTCTATTTAACGTATCTCACTGTCGAATTGTGCTTGAAATCTATACATGTGCCATATCGAACGCAATACAGCACGAATTAATACTAGTAACAGGTCCTTTTGGACAATAAAATTACAAATGATAGTGCTGCAACATTAGTGAATCGTAATAAGTGTGTGTTATTATACGAATTTTAAATCGCGTGACTTTTTCTACGATTTAACGAAACTAAATTAACAATTTGCGCGTCTATCGCAGATTAAATTTGCAAATTAAATTTACATCCTTATAAGCAACTATTTTTTTTTATTAATTGATGTAATACAGGCAATTAAAAATGTATAAATGAAATTAATTTAAATTTCAGCTTACAAATGATGCGAACTACACTCGCGTCCTCTTTATTTCACGATTGATAAAAAATCCATAAATTACTCTGGATATTAATTCCGAGATTAAAGAATTTACAACGATGCCAAAGAACAAATTGATCTGTGTGATGTAACGAACGCGAGATCATCCAAAAAGTACAACGAGAATCACGAAGAGAAACCCAAGCTCGATGCATTCCGCGGTGCATCGCACGAGAGATGCGTTTATCGCAGCAGAAGCGCATCCGGTCATCGTCCACGTGCTGAAATACGCGAGTTGTCAATGTGATCGTGTCGTTACCGTTTCTCTTGAGAAGACTTAGTCTCATCTCAGATTGACGAATTCAACGAGTCTTCAGTCACTTTTTATGATTTACGGATCGCACAGAACTAAAGAGTCAGCAACCACCACGGGGATCGCTTGGCTTCACAACATCACCGTTCAAGGTAAATCATCCCTGAGATCTTATTTTATTATTATAGTCTTGTTTTAATTATGTAAAAATTGTAAGAAATTTTATATAGCAAATCTCATATATTTTTAACCAATTATTTTATTTTGTTTTGTTTTATATA
>NW_017259375.1:719597-724976 GCF_001594045.1 Atta colombica
AACAATCTATATATATACATATTAAATAAATAATTAAAATTTATTGCATGTTGATTAATTTCTTATCGTTTCTACGAAAAAATCATTTAATCATTAATAAATTTACTTTATATTTTATTATGATTCATTACACTGTCCATAATATAATGATTTATTAATAAAAAATAATATGTACAATAAAAATAATATGTAAAATAATGATCATTACATATTTGGAAGTCGATGGATTAATTTCATCACATAGTAATCACCGTCTGTAGTTTAATAATATGTTGTTTAAATACAAGTGCATCATTATGCTTTCTCGAGCTATAAGATCAGTTTCTTATCAAGTTGTGTCTATATTTTTTTAGCATTATCTTTAGTCACACAGAGCGTGAAGATTAGGTGATGTTGTAAAACTTTACACGCGAGCGCGCATAAAGATTGATCGACTGTGTCCGATACTTGCCCTACTCTCTCGGTGCCTATGTAATACATATATTGCGATGATCGCATAAAGCTTTACTTTCACCGTCGTCAAAGGGAGAACTATGAAATTCAACCTATTAGCATAAGAGAGAGTTCACGCAAAACAGTTTCGCCCACGTTTACGTAATATTCATCGCTATTCATAAGGTATACGACAAACAGGAAATAATTTAAATTCGAAATTTTAATGTATATAATCACAGATCAACGATAATTAGTTATAGTTTACTTATTTTATGAAGCACTCTTAATAATCTTATCTTAATAATCAATAATATTATATTCCTGTCTGTATTATATGAATCAAGAAAAAGATTTTTTAATTAATGCTGTAATAAAATAAAGAAAATTTATAACCTACAAACCTAAAAAAATTACAATAAAATTATATAAATATAGATTTTTATATTTATATAATTTTATTATGTTGATTTATTCAAACTTGTTTGTAATCAAAAGACAATTATTATAAAAGAGATGAAATTAAGAATTTTAATTTTTTCATTAAAAATATGTAATTTATTGTGGAAAAAATAAGATATCCAATAAATTTTTTGTTAAGAAATTCAAAAAAGAATTTTGAAAATTTGATTTAATAAGCCACATGATTTTATATATAAATTCTTTCATAAATAATCCTTTCATAAATATCCTTTCATAAATAAAACATATGTTGTGAAATAAGATCAACTATTTAATTATAGGTGAAATGAGCAGTAGTGGTGGATTCGGCGTCGGCGTCGGCGTCGCCGGCGTCGCCGGCGGGCCGACCCTCGCGGCCGCTCAGCAAGGTCAAGGAGTGGCCGCCCTTATGGTGATGCTTGCCGTTCTGTGCTTCATCTTTGCTTATTGCTGTTGGGGTGCGCCTTTCTGCCGATCCCTGTGCAGACGACATTGCTGCTGTCGTCTGGAAGATCCTGATCCGGATCCACGGTTCGGCGGCAGCGATCAGGCCATGGTAGCAACGCCGACAATCATCCTCCTGCCACATGGCAGAATGCTTGTTGTCGACGGCACAATTTTCACTCAGTTCCAGACTGATCCTACAGGTAAAATTTAGGATTTCTAAAATTGAGGAAAGCGACTACGCAGTAGAGCGAATTAAAATCCATTATTTAGAAAATAATGTAAAGAATTAAAAAGTAAGAAATAAATTTGCTTGTAAATTAAAGATGATATTAAAGAATTTCTTGAACTCCGTTCCACTTGGCATTCGCAATGCTCTTTGAATCATTTCTTATTGTTTATCAAATATTAAACAAAGACAAATGATCGCCAACATTGTGAGTGCCAAATAGAACATATCCTTGATAATATCAATCCGCATATATCAAATATATTACGTATAAAAATGAGCGAGAAAACGTTAAATTTTGTAGTTTTTAAGTGAAGTATCTGCAATGAAAGAATTTTAATACAATCTACGTTGATGATCGTTTCTTAAATATATATGATTTGATAAAATAAATTATCATATAAATTATAAAGAGTCAAAACATATATTTTGCTGTAAAATTCTTGCCACAAAATTTTGATGATTTTCTTTAGAGTAAATAAAACAAGTATAAAATTCTTGGCAGGTTTAGACTTGGTGGAACTTGGTGATAGTGTATTGCGCGCTCAGAGAAATCCACGAAGCGTAAATCGTCATCAGTTACAGAGCAGTCAAGGCAGTATCCTCGAAATGGATGCTGAAACACCTAGCAAAGATAGCTTAGGTTCAGTCGGATGTTTCCCGCCGCCTACTTATGAGAGTATTTACGGGAAAGAGGAAACTGACATGCCTCCTTCATATTCTGACATCCTTTTACATAGGTACATTATTTTAAAATAAACCAGAAAATTATTTTTAATTTTATTAATTATTAATAACTATTTTATTAATATTGATTATTTTAAATTTAACTCAATTCGCAGATTCGCCAATTTACCACATGAAATTGATATGCATAGTTACTGTCGTGATGGCAAAGAAGAGATTGAGATGCAGAGTCTAGATAACTGTTCGCATATCATTGGTAATCCATTAAACTCGATACCTGGATATCATCCTTATGCTACGGTGACAAGTCTATCTAGTCTGCAGAGCTACCCGCGACGGAACGTTTCGCGCAATCCGTCCATTATCAGCAATCCATTAGACAACTTTTACGTGGACAACGAACTTAGTCTCTATCGACTCAGTCGAGAGACGATGCCGCGGGTCTCCAGTAACGATGCGAACCTCGAGACCTTCCGCGCGTCTCACGACGAGATATCTTTCCGCGTTCCGTTCGACGAGAACGAGAATCATCGGCATGCAAGCCGTAACAATTATCAAGTCGCCGGCAATGAACTGATGAATACGAGGAATCGCGCCCGCAGCGCTTCCAGATTGAGCCAGGATAGTCGCAGGAGTTCATTGAATCGCGATGGAGACCAACATCAAGTTTTTGTTAGATTGCCTGATCCCGAAGAAATCGAGGCTGCGCGAGATAGACGTATCGATGAAGATCAGCGAATGTACCGCGAGGATCAGAACGTAAGGAATCTGCATCTTGATCATTCCCAATTGCAAGATGAAATCAATCGCAATATTGTTGAGGATGATCCCAGATACTTTGTAAGGAATAGGCGACTGGAGAATGAAGACAGAAATCAGAACGAAACTGAGGCAGTTCAATATCCCGACGAAGAGGCCGGTAATTTCGGCGCGCTCGCCGATATTCGCGAGAGCAGAGTATAATCTAGACTTTTAATTGTGCGTTCACATTTTTTCGAGTGATTGCCAAAAGGGGCATTAACCGGACATTGTCAGAAATGTTTTAAAAGTACGTAGAAAATTTCGTTCTTCAAATCAGACATAATTCAAATTTGAAGAAACGTTTATGACCAAAAATTATTTTCATCTTCATCACCTTTATTAAGAGCTTGTTAAGAATGTGGTAGCATTTCAGTTTATAATTAATAACGTCTTCTTTTAATTTCGTGAAAAGGAATTTATTTCCCTTTATATCATATAAATTTGATATACGGTATATAACATCTCGCACGATAGAGAAAGTAAGTTGTGTGACAATTTAACAGAAATTGCGACAAGTTTCTATTTTAAATTATAAGATATTGTTTCAATCATATTTACACACAAATAAGTTGATATCCAAGATTAAGAATTATGGAAATTGAGTCGAAAAGTTATGATTACAAGATAAATATTGCATTGTGCAGAAAATATAAGACGATGTTATAACTGTATATGTATATATATATGTGACAATATAATTGTACGCGACAGTCTAGTAAAATTCGTCACACATACACGTACATACACACACACATGCATATTTCTAACAAATGATCATACAGTATTGAACAACGATTTTTTCTTGAAAGTATATAATGTATGGCGACCAGAAAAGATTGGAAAGAGAAAAAAGAAAACATAAGAGATAATCGCAAGTTCGTTTGAGATATATTGGATAATGTGAAATATTGAAAATACCAAAGTACAGTTTTTACAAAATAACGTAGATAAAGATTTCAATCATGCTATAAATTACGTTACATAATCGAAATCCTTCCTGATAAGAAAACATCGATCACAAGAAGTCATCACAAAATTCGAACAGTTTTAAATGTGAACATTTGTATGGGAAATATTATGTTGAAATCTAACAAATGAATCATAGCAAAGTTAGTTCCGTCCAGACTTTAACAAGCGCGCTTAAGTTTCACAAGCATCACCCACAACTATTTAATCATGATCATGAGCAGTTTCCTTCCCTTTGATATTTTATAGATAAGCTAAACAGATATCATGCTCATTAAATGATATTATACCATTTAAAAAATAATATGCTTCTTATATTATTTATAAAATACACTCTTCTCACTATTTTTGAATGGTACTATCCGTTGGATACATCGAACGATATTTAATATTTGTGAAAAGTGATAAGATGGAAATGTCTGACAAAGAAAATTTGACAAAGAAAAAAAATGAAATAATATAACGAAAATTAAGAAAAACAGTTAAGTGAAACGTATTATATATTAGTGGAGTTTCAAGAACCAAAGAAAGATCTGTATTGAAATTGGATTATCAGATACAGCAAAGTATCAAAACATCAAATCGAAGCATATTTCAGAAAGTGAACAGTGTTGGCTTTAGATACACTTCTTATGTACACATATATACGTAAGGTAATTATAAAAGGAATATAAAAGTTATACACACGTTATCACTGTTACCGTGTATCATAGGGACAAATCACTGACCGAGAAATACTGAGAATAAAATTCTGTGCGTGAAGCGTATATAAATACTGTGTGCCTTCCTAGTTTTTAGATTGCTAAATGAACAATATATAGATAACAGAATTTTTCGTTTTACAATAGCTGATTATTTCGACCAAGCTTTTTTCTTTCTTTATTTTGAATCATAATAAAACGATAAGAAGCAACTTATTTTATAAGATATAATGTTATTTTATCGAAAAAGAATATCCCCTTAAATATAAACGATCAATATATCAATAAATTAATAAATGATATCGATTTAAATTTTGTTTCTGATAATGAGAAATATACTTTACATTGTACATATATACTGTTATATTTAATTATGAATACTGAACTGTAAAAAACGGAAGGCAAGGCCAGTTATACTCTATGAATGCACAAATCAATAAATTTATATTTAGGTTTTGGGGGGGTTCCTGTTTAGCACTCTCAGATCGTCAAAAACGAGAAAATGCAACAAAAAATCTTACAAATTACATTATATTTTAATAGAAATAGTTTTTAATAAAATATTTGCAATCAATAGCGTAGATTTATATTAAGATGTACTGAAAACTATCTTTTTGTTTCAGGGAAAAATTAAATTATATTTATATCTATATATTATTAATTTGATAGTTTGTCGGA
>NW_017259375.1:725076-726941 GCF_001594045.1 Atta colombica
TAAAAGAAATTTCCGGTATAGTTTACAAGTCTATCTATTGTACTTCAATGAAATATATTTTCATTTTAATATATTTTACAAGAATTTTTATTTCTATTTTTTCATTTCTGATGTGATAATTAAAGATAGTAGTGGTGAATAAACAAAAGTCTCAATTCGCATTATTTAGATATTTAGACAGTCAACTTATAGTCAACGGATTCCAATTCTCTCAGATAATTTGATTTTATAAGAGATCTATTGGAAAGTTGAAGGCTATGAGCAAAGGAATAATCCGTTTCGAAAATCCATAGTTAATTTACAATTCACAATATTTATATGTTTATTCCAATAAATATCAATGCAATTAACTATATACACAACTGATATCGACATTTTTATGACTAATTATAGTTATTTAAAAGAGTCGTAAATAAAAAAAGACAAAGATCTTATTTTTAATCTACATCGCTGTTTATATCTTCAGGAGCTGAAGAACCCTCTTCTTCTATGTTCTTCTTGTCCCAGTCTTTCAACTTAGCCCCCATAACAAAGTCATCTCGAAGAACACTCCACATTTTGTGATTCTTAAAACAAATATTTCTATTGTTATACACAATTGTACATTGCAATGTAAAACAAAATGTACCAATATCAATAAACACAATTATATATGGCCTTCATATAAATGCATTAAAAAATTTAATGTTCATAAAAAAAGGTAAAAGAGTATATTACTATTATTTTTCTAATATTAATATAAAAATATTGAACACGTTAAAAAAAAATATCAATAATAATTAATTTATAATATTCAAAATATTTATTTATACTTTCTTATATGTAAAAATTTTCTCACTTTGTCTTTATCATCTGTCTGCATAACAGGCTTTTCAGATTTAACACCATTATCAATTGGTATACTTTTACTGCCACCCATAAGAATATCAAGGAAGGCGTTTTTGTCAATATTCTTAAATACTTGTTCGCGTTTTCTTTCTAAAGGACCCACTTGTGATAATTTCTTTTTAATTTCCACTTGTTGCTGTCTTACTGCATTAAACAGTTGCACGACTCCTCTGCAAAATATAACATGAAGAATTTATCAATATATAAATGACAGAAAATTTACAAACCTAATACCTACTTTGTGGCTATTTTTTGCAACATTCTTTCATGCTCCCGATCTGTAATGGATGGTTTTATTCTAATACCACTGTTTTTTATTATTCTTAATTTAGTCGGTGCAGTATTCAATGTAACACTTGTCTTATTAATATCTTCATCTGATTCTGTTTTGATCTCTTCTTTGATGCCATCAATCTCGAAGGGAATATCTTCTTTCTCTTTTATTTTTATATCGCACAACTTTTTTGCCTTGGCCAGTACAAGTGTTTTTTTTCTCTTCGGTTTATTTGTTTTTAGAATCTTTTGCATAACATCAGCCCAGCCTGTATTTGTAGTAGATTCGGCATCATATGATGCCTCATCTGTGTCAGCCTCCATTTCTTTACTGTCTGATTCATCTTCTTTTTCTTCATAGTCACTGTCATCTTCATTATCACTCTGTGTCAATGCCATACCAGTATTGTTTACTTCATCTATCTTCGATTGCACTACAAGATACAAATTCAACTCGGGACTTTAAAAAAAAAATTGATTCTTGGAATACTAAGACCGATAATAATATGTTAGAGAATGGTATGTGACTCCATGAGAGAGCATTTGACTTATACAATTGACGATCCTAAGTTCAAGTCCTGATTTCCATCAGATGATCAAAAAATAGAGATTATAAATGAAAGAATATATAGATTCCATATTATGTTTTAAAAACTTATTTTAATAAGATAAAAGAATAACAAATTTAATATATTATATATATA
>NW_017259375.1:728632-729570 GCF_001594045.1 Atta colombica
TATATATATATATATATATATATATATAAAACAGCACTTTCATCGCATTCAAAACAACTATCTCAATAATTTCATATCAAAATTCCTTCGCCTCGTACTGATTAGTATCCGATACAAAGAAGAACAATCTTCATAATGGAAAGCGAAAACTTAATGTATTCTGATTCGATATAAATTTTACAAGATTCATTTGCAAAGAAAAGTTAAGCAATCCGTCAAATAGTGATCTTGTTACAGAACTGCAATGTGAATCCCGAATCTTTCAGACTACTTAGCGATAGTATAAATTTTGATAGCATGTCAATTATAATTACAATTATTATTTTTATCACATCTTTAATATAATATTAAAATTCGTGAGAAAAATTCTGCCACACGTGATTAAAAATCATCTCTTATTAAAAATAAACATATAGAATGATTTTATTATGCAATAGTGGTTACGAAGGAATATATTTAATAATAATAATAAAATACATGCGTTATTGTAATTTTTTGTATGTTGAGTACAAAAGTTTCTCGAATAACTAACTATTCAAGATGAGCCGAATCCGATAATAACGGGATCTTAAAGAACATTTATATTGAAAAATTTATTATAAAATTATAAAATTATAAAATTTAACAATTTTTTATTTTTCAAAAATTACAATTATTAATGTCCCGCTAATATGAAGGTACCCATTCGACTTATCTTGAACTTTTTGTACCCACACATTTAAAATTCAACTCATGTAATCACGATAACATTGTTAACTATAAAGAATTGTGAAAAAAGTTATATAAATATCGACAAAAATTAATATTTGTTCAATATAACCTCATAATATCTGCATGTATTTTATCATAAAAAAATGTATATACATATAAATTAATAATTAAAAATATTCTGCAATGGCGGGATGTCCAATACCTAAAAATGATTGTAAAATAACAGT
>NW_017259375.1:729670-733409 GCF_001594045.1 Atta colombica
TTTTAAATAACAAATAAATTAAAAAATTAAATATATACGTTCGTAATCACATTTTTATTAAAGCAATCATCAAAAAATAAGCAAATTATTTGTATAAAACTTAAATTTATTTACTTAATAATTTAAACAAATAATCATTCTATCCATATTAATTATACTAAATTCTTATTGTCATTGAGACATTACTAACATTATTACTAGTGGAAGAACATTTAGTAAAATTAAGAAAACGACGAAAATTGTATCCTAAAATATACCATATTGAATTAATTTTGCAACTTAACTTTAAAATATATAGCAATTGTTATGTATTGAATCATTGATAAAATTATTACTTCCAGAAAATGATGAAAAAACCCGGGATTAATTCCAATCTTGTACAAGAATCTGGACACCAAACTTTGCGAATGAACTTTATGGAAATCGACGAGGAATAATCCATGATGAAAATAATTACGATTTTCTATCGGTATAAACCACGTATTCACTAGCATTTATCTAACGCGAGAGATAGCGATGAGATCTTTCCATATACATATAATAAATTAATTACTAAAATATATTTGTAATTCTATAATGTTAAAAATATAAATATCAAAAAACAGACAAGGAGTTAATATTTAATCATTGCCTCAATCAAAGTTCAATCTTTACTGACTTATTTAATAAATATGTATACTAAATACAAAGAAAAATTGACAATTATTACATAAACAAATATTTAATTAGAAGTCACTCAAAATTATTAATGAATTTTTGATATTCAAAATAAAATCCAAATTAAAAAAAAGTTTTAAAATTAAATATTTGTCAAACTCGTTAAATCAATAAATAATTTCTGTTATCATATATTTCGTCGATTTTGTGTAATTTATATCAATAAAGCAACAATAAATTTGATTTACTATGACAAGATAAATGCTATCTGTAGATAAATATTCAATACAGATATACATTTCAATAAATATATCGTCTATTAGTAATTATTATGTAAATTACAAAAGTAAATATAATGGCATTTATCTGGACAAAGTTTACATAAATTTTATATCACGTACCTAATTATACATATGTACATTTATTTACAATAAAATTAAATACAATATTAATGCGTTACACAATATTTATACATGAATATAATTTTCCAAAAAAGTTTAATTTCAGGAAAGCTAAAAAGTCAATGAAATTTAAAATTAATTTGGTTTATTCTCGTAATTGATAATTGAAACAAGATGCTGATAATTAAATAAAATTTAAAATTAATTAAAAATTTTATTGAATTTTTAATCCCTTCTTTCCAATTATCAAGTATGTATAGATATTTCTATGTATCCCTACCTATATATTATCTATACAGTTTATTATCTATACAGTTTATTGATTAGATTTATTGTATAATATTTTTTAGTTTAATTATATTTATTTTTTATTTTTAAAATAAAATTTAATTATCCGATCGCGAAATTTATTTGTCATTTAATTTGTAATAATTTAATTTTTTTAAATAATTATCCCTATCTATCTTCATACTTATTGTCCCTACCTATCCATAATTATTATCCTATCCGTATTTCCATTTATTTATACCTATTCGCATATTCTATCTCAACCCGTGTGTTCCTACCAACATTATTTCATTAATATGTAATAACATTGCAAATATAATAAGGCTGTGTTTAGCAAAGAAATAACTTTGCAAATATTGTAAAGCTGCTTTCTTTACTTAACGCAACATCTAATGCCTAACTGGCATTGGTCTAATGACTATATGTCCTATCGCATATTAATGAATTCAGCGGGATAATTTAATCGCAATCATACTAAATAAATAAGCAATAAATAATAATAATTAAAACAGATTTTCAATTTTTAAAATACAAAAAAAATTAACAAATAATAAGGCTAATAAGAGTAAGCGCAAATTTTGTAGATAAAAAATCTACAAAACTTACACTTGATTATCTGCACTGACTCTTATTAATTCTATTGTTTATTGATTATTTTTGTATTTTAAAGCAATATTTCAAAAAAATATAAGAACTCGCAATTTGCAAGTAAGTACCCTCCCGAATAATTTCAATTTATCTTTATACACTGAAAAAAAATAATTTGTTTAACTAACTACACACATTTAGTTATTTGCAGATTTCATTATTTTATCAAATTTTATTTAATCGTAGTCTGCTTAACGAATTGTTCAACATTAAGCAGACTATGATTAAATTCAATTAAATAAAAATGCAAACAACGAAATGTGTCTAGTTCGTTGAACAAACTTTTTTCTCAGTGTATATATTTCTTTTAAAAATTCAAATTGGTGTTACACATCCTACTTCATACTCTTAAATATTCTTCTTTCTTCTGGCCAGATTGAACTCACCTTTCGTTGCTCCTGGCCAATATTCTGGCTTCATGTGCCAGAAAACAACAATAAGGAGAAATACTCCTTTTTGTTGCCGATTAATTGCCGACAATAAGCATAAGATTTTACGCTTATGTACGATGCGCGGAACACGAACGCATCGCGAAGGGGCCATCAATGAAATATAATATTAATGAAATTGACTAAATTGTAATATGAATAATCATCAATAATAATAATAATAATAATAATAATAATTCTATTAATATATAATTAATAAATGTCGCGTTTATTCTCTATTCGCGTTTATTCTAAATTAAAAATATAAATATTCGACTAAAAATAAATCTAAATTTAAAAAATTTGTAAATCAATAATGTTTTTATTTTAAAAGTCTCGAATAAAAGACTTAAACTAGATTAAATTTTTTAATATAAACATTACTATATAAAATACAAAATTTTAATTTAAAAATAAACTGAAAATTGCTAAATCGATTATCATTTCGATAAAATTCAAGACCCATGTACGTATTTTTAACGATTCGAACGATTGCTCATCTCAAGCATGCGGAAAAATTCAGATGAATGATGTAAGATACAAAAGGAATAATTTTCCCTCACATCAGTATTCCTATCATATTTTATTACTCGAATCATTTTTTGTATTATTATTTCAAAATTAAATATTTTAAATCATGCAAAACTCTGAACGCAATTTTAAATTAATTATGAAATAAAATTCTTTTATTTTTTTATAAAATATCTATTGGATCTTACATCATGTTACTATTTTAACTGGTATAAAATCCAGTTACTACACATGGATAAGTTATAAAAGATTAGGCTAAAGTCAGTGCATTGAGATAAATAATAATAATTAATAATCATAAGATATGTCTTTTATAAAAAAGAGAGATCAATAAATTGTATGACATAAGCTCTACATTAAAATTTTCGTTATTATTTCATTAATAACATACAAATAAATATGAGAAACAACAGAAGGAATTTTTTAGAAAATAATATGTATTATACATACATATATATGTGTATGATATTGTTTTTCTGCACTAATTTGTATAAAACTTAATCCTGAATATTTGAGAATAAGATAGGAAAAACAATAAAACCTGGAGATACTAGTTGTGTCTCGGCGCTAAACCAAGCGACACTGTCATTATTTATTACGTAATATAACGAATTTTTCTATATTATATATTTATTATATATTTTATTCTACATTCATTATATATTTTATACATATTTATATTTTTTAATTTCCTGTATATTTCATATATTTAAAAAATACGAGTTTATTTTCTTTTATTTTTACTTCCAAGTATGATAAAATATATTATTTTAATACAAAACATAT
>NW_017259375.1:733726-734122 GCF_001594045.1 Atta colombica
TTTATATAATTATATATAAAATTTTTTCCCGGATAGGTGTAACATAAATTTAATAAGTGCAATACACAATAAATGCCATAATGAAGAGGTATCCAGAATTAAGTTTATCCTAATCTATTATGTCTTATTCATTTTAAGGCAACGGATGTATGGAATACAACTATACATATATTTATTCATATATTTTTATTAAATTGAGGCATATGCATCTATAGATATATAATATATTACACACATCCGTTACCCCTACAAAAACATTAATTTATCACTCACCAATCTGATGCGCAACAGCGGAGTTATATCTGCAACGTTGCTACGATGATTCTGTAACAAAAAGAATATAACATCCAAATTAAAACAGAGCAAAAAATCAATTAAAAAAATATTTATTAAATA
>NW_017259375.1:734193-737941 GCF_001594045.1 Atta colombica
ATATATATATATATAAAATTATACATTTTCTTAAAAATACATATTTATAAAATTTCAAAATAATTTTAAAATAATCCTTTTTTTCTAATTATCATTTTTAAAAAATAAGACGACTTAAAAATAAACAGAAAAAAGATATTGATGTTACATAAAAAAAAAATGATATTTACCGCAAGGTTGCTCCGCCGATGCCTGATGCCTCTCTCAGACCTCCTCCTCCTCTCAGAATTGGGTTGACATCTTCTCGCACAGGACACTCGCGTAAAACACTCGCGTAAAACACTCGCGAATAATACACTATAAACGCGCGCGGACTATATCCGATAACTTGAACGACACTCCCGAAATAAAACGCGCGACGCGACGAACCGGCTGCGATTCGTTCATTTTCAAGTAAATCGGCGACGAGGATACGTTAGCTTCCCCGTTGGATTTTTACACAAAGAGAATGATTTTACGCAATATCTAAAAATTTATCTAGTTATATATTCAAACATCCGAAAATTTTTAGATTGAGAAAAACCATTCTTTTCGTGTAAATATCCTCTGGATACTGAGCTCTCTCACCACGTTAAAGTGTATCCGTGAGAGGGAAGATAATCTGAAAAATATAATATATAGCTATTATCTATATTACTATACAATTACTATGCAATCGGTTAACTTTTAGAAACGAATATTACGCAATTCGTTATCATTGCGAAATAAAGTCACAGAGCAAATAAAAAAGTTGAATCTTTTATTTATACATAGATGATGTCTGTAAAACATGATTAGAATTTAGAATGAAATAAAGATTAAAAAAGAGAAATATTTTTTTTATTATCGATAAATAATTCCAAAGTTACGATTAATTTTTAAACGGATCGTATAACGAAAGCTACATAAAAATATTATTGCTTGAGAGTATTCATTTATTAATATTCCTTTTTTATGACTCGTATGATACAGACAAATAGCTGTGTCGCTCTTGTTCAAATTTCTTTTTGAAACATATAATCACGAAAAATGCTAGATATAATACGAAACGTTGTATTTTATATTCACATAATACGATTGCTAATATGATAAATTATTCATAAAGTATAATGTTTTGTATTATATTTAGCATTTTTCGCGATTATGTTTCAAAAAAGAATGTAAAGAAAACTGGCATGCGACGCAATTACCTGCTTGCATGAGCTTTGGTAAAAGAATAACTGCGTCGTAACTACGCATAAACATGACGCGTCGCTCTACCACCCCGTGCCACCCCGTGCCAACCCCACTCCAAGATCGCGCGCCGATCATCTAACTGTCGAAATATTAACGTTAACGCATATTACAAAATCAGTAAAATAATCTATTCATTTTAATATTCTTCGATGAATATTACGCAATGCTTTATTATACAATTTTTGTTTTATTTCTTAAATTGTTACGCACACAAATCATCTATCTTAAGCCGGTATTCGTAGTCAAAGCTTATATTCAAAACCGTCTCAAGTACAGTCTTAAGAAGTCACGAATTAACATCTTAAGATATAACTTAAGACACTTGAAATAAGAATAGAGTATGAATACCGCCATTAGATATTTCTAATTTATATCTCTAAATATATAATATGAATGCTATTAATATCCATTACTATATTCAGTCCAAATTGTTTTATAATGTAAAAATATTTGTATTTATCTTTATTTAAAGAATGTAATTTATAATTAATCTTTATTTAAGTGTAAATCATTAAAAAAAGTAATAAAGATTGAGATATAATCCTTAGCACGCACAATGCACCTGCGAGTTAGTAATCGTATACTGTGAATATTCATAAAATACAATGTTTTGTATTATCTAGCTTTTGTCACGATTATATTTTAAAAAGAAATTTGAGGAAGAGCGGCACACGGCGCAGTTACCTGCCTGTACGAGACATGATAATGGAATGTCTGAGAGTAAACATGATCACGCGCTGCCTATTCGCCCTTCCGTATCAAAACAACCGACTCAAGGCCACAGCGTCAACCGTCTAACTGTCGAAAATTAATGTATTTTACAAAATAAGTAAAATAACATATTTTTTACATTTTATTCTCTTACATTATATTCTCTGATGAACAGGTTTTAATGCACGATTTACTTTGCTTTTTACATTCGTTACGCAGACTATACTTATCTCCTCAGTCAGAAATAACAATGGAATTGGATATCAAATCGATGTCGATTCGACGTCGAAATCATCAAATTCATTATTATTTCTCATTGAGTCATAAACATTTTAGATATTTCAATCGTGTTAGAATAACCGATTATTATATTAGTTTGTAATAACTCTTAATTCTGCAGTCATTTATATCTTATTCCGCATTTTTACTTCCGCATTATTACTTCATTATACCTAATTAGAAACAAAATACGAACACGACAGACATTATAGATATATATAAATTACATGAATTACAAATCACTGTTTTATTTCAATAGGTATTATATTTTTAACTCTTAGTGCTTAGAATTCAACAAAACTTACATTACATTATGTATTCGAATATAATTTACTCATTACTTTTTCGGATTAAACGACTCGCCAACCAACTTTACTGTGAATTGAATTCTGAGAAAATTCAACATAAGAAATTATTTTATTAATTCCGCGACGAAGTACTAATTGGATTTTAATTTATTTCACATAATAAATTTATTTCACATATAAAGTCTAATAATAAAGTCTAATTATAATATTGAGTTATCCGGAAAATTCGTGCCGATTTTGAAGGAAAATTGAAACGCAGAAGATTAAAATTTTTAATTTCATTTATTAAATTTAAATCTTTTGCGGCACGAACTTTCCGGACGACCTAATATCGATATACACACTAACTATGGGACTCGGTCGTATTTAAAAAATAAAGATATTTAAAATATGTATTTTTAATAAAAATATAAAAGAGATATGTAGAATTTATTATTTTAGATAACTTCTTCTGACCTATTTCTTAATTATATTTTAAATAAGTTTTCGGAACTTATTTTATATTTTTTATTTTAAATAAATCATATCAATTAGGGATCAGCCCTAATGTTAAAAACAATTTTAATTAAAAAATTATGTATTTTTAATAAAAGAAATAAAGCAGTTATTTAATATTTATTAGTTTAACCGTTAATACACACTTTAGTTTTGAGCAACCTTATAACTTGAGCACCTTAATGTAATAATAATTTATCAATTCGTGATCATAAATATTTAATTTTCGTTTTAAGATTAATGCGACACTCTAAAGAAGATCTTAGCAAAAATAAAATTTTTAAGTAATTTTTTTTTTGTATAAAATTTCAAAGTAATTAGTAACGGGAATGTAGTAGTTTTCTTATAACTTTCGAAATAATAAAATAGTAAATAAAGGTAAATGAGAGTATAACACAGTTGTTGTAGCGTAATTAAATAATGTTGCACTGAATAACTATTATTTAATTACGCTACAACAATTGCGTTATAATCTCATTTACTTTCATTCACTATTTCAAAGTAATTATTAAATAACTCTCCTTTTAATTAATTTCTAATTTTAACAAGTTGAAAATCACTTCAAAATTTTATACAAATTTATTTTTGCTTAGATTTTCTTTAGAGAATACATATATAATTATTTCAGAGAATATGTATAATATTAATATTATTTATCTAAATGTATAATATAATATTATTTATCTAAATTAAAGTAATTTTATCTAATTTAGATAAAAGGAGAGTTACTTAAAATTTAG
>NW_017259375.1:738041-741718 GCF_001594045.1 Atta colombica
TTTAAATCATTGTCAAATAAAATGATTTAAAACCAAGCAAAAAAAGATTAATTTTATACAAGTAAAAAATAATATTTACCGCAAGGTTGCTCCATTGATGCCTGATGTCTCTCCCAGGCCTCCTCCTTTCAAAATATGATTAATATCTCGCACAGGACACTCGCATGAAATACTAGCGAATAATAAAATATAATCGCACGCGGACTATAACTTGAGTCTGATAACTTGAACGACACTCGCGAAACGTGCGCCGCGACGAACCGGCTGCGGTTTATTCATTTTCAAGTAAATCGGCGACGAGAGTACGTTAGCTTCCCCGTTGGAGTTTTACAAGAAAGAGAAACGATTTTATTGAATATTTAAAAATTTATCTAGATATATTACATTTAGATATATCCGAAAAATTTTTAGATACTTGAGAAAAAATGTTCTTTTCGTGTAAATTTCCTCTGAGTCCTTCCATCAAAATCATACCCGTGAGAGAGAAGATAATCTGAAAAATGTAATATGTATATAGTTATCATTTATATTATTGTGCAATCGGTTAACTTTTAGAAAAATGAATATCAGGTCTGCAATTCGTAATCATCGCGAAATAAAGTTAGAGCAGATAAAAGATTAAGATTATAATTAAAGTCTAAAATGAAATAAGCTAGAGATTAATAAAAAAGAGAAATGTTTTTTTTATTGTCGGTAAATAGCTCCAAAGTTACGATTAATTTTTAAATGGATTGTATAACGAAAGGTGCACAAAAACAAAAAATTAATTAAATTATTAAACTGTATTAATTGTGAAAGCAGGAATTGTGACCTTTTTGCGGTGAATATTCATAATTAACATTGCGTTTTATGATTCGTGTATGATACCGTTCGTACAGATAAGTAGCCGTGCCGTTCCTTTTTTTTTGAAAAACATAATCGCGAAAAATACTAGATATAATACGAAAGTTATATTTTATGAATATTCACATAATACGATTGTTAGTATGATTAATTATTCAAAGTTTCGTATTATATTTAGCATCTTTCGCGATTACGTTTCAAAAAGGAATGTAAAGAAGAGGCTACCTGCCTGTACGAGCTTCGGTAAAGGAATGACCGCACGGTAACTACGCATAAACATGACGTGCCGCTTCGTGCCACCTCGTGTTATCCTGTGCCTTCCCCACTTCAAGGTCGCGCGCCGATCTAACTGTCGAAATATTACCATTAACGCATATTACAAAATTAATAATCTACTCGTTACGTTTTAATATTCTTCAAATATGAATATTACACGATACTTTATTATACGATTTACGTTTTAGTTCTTGAATTCGTTACGCACACAACTCATCTATATTTTAGGCCGGTATTTATAGATATTCAAAACTTATATTTAAGACCGTCTTAAGTACATTTTAAGAAGTCACGAATCAAAGAAACGTATTAGTGTCTTAAGACATTACATAGGATAGTCTTGAAATAAGAACCGACTATGAATGTCGTTCTTAGATATCTCTAATTTATATATCTGTAAATGTATAAAATGAATTCTATTTATATCCATTATTATATTTAGTCTGAATTGTTTTATAATTTAAAAAATGTTTGCGTTTATCTTTATTGAAGAATATAATTATTATTAATGTTTAATTAATGTTTAATTTATTTGAATGGAAATCATTAAGAGAGTAATAAAGAGAGTAATAACATTGAGATATAACTCTTAATACACACCTTAGTTTTTGAGCAACATTACTATTTGGGCATCCTTACATAATTAATCATCAATTTGCGTTTGTGAATATCTAATTTTCACAGATTAATGCGCGATATCCGGAACGATCGTATCACACATCCATCTCCCTCCGCGGTTGCCGAGCGAATGCCGAAGTGATGACGTATTCAACCACCGCGCCGAGCGGCACGCTTCCCCTCACCCTTCGCTTTTCGTTGTACGACCTTTGACCTCGCTTTTCGCCGTTTAGATTTAAGCCAACTATTGCGTATCAAAAATATTAACGGTTTATTCAATTATTCGCATTTTGATAAATGGATATCATCGTACATTTCGCGTTTTGCTGTGTGGCATCTCTAACATTTGTTCAATTCTATATTATTTGCGCGATTCTTGTAAACGTAATTAGTTCGCGTGAAGTATTTTTGATATTCCAACATTATGTCTTAATTTTTATTATTCTTTTAAATGATTCAGTATTAAATAAAGATTTATAATATTCTATACATTAATAAAGGTTGATAATATTCTATATATTCTTGATATAAAGATACATGCAAATTTTTTTAATGTTGCGAAACAATTTGCGCTAAATACAACTTTGGTAAAAAGTATTAAATATCTTGTTAATTATTATTTAATTTTTCAGTTAAAAAATTAATTTATGATACTATTAATTAATTTATGACACTATTTTTTCTTTTATAGTTTGGAATTTCAACTTTAAGATATGTTAAATATATCTTTCCTTTAAACATTTTTATTTCAGAGTTTTACATTTTTGAATGAAAAAGTGCATTTTTCTCATTTTGTTAACTATATTTAGTTACAACAATTTATATACATTTTGTTATAAACGTATAACTTTACATATTTTCTAAAGATGTTAAAATATAAAAATCGTTTATTAATTTTTATATAACTTGTAAAAGTGATGAAAAAATTAATCCAGAACACGATCAAACCCAACGTGTTTTAGAAAAAAATGAGTATTGTTGTATAGTTTATATCCATATTTTCAGAGGACAGTAGCGTGCGGAAGCATTTTGCATTTACAGAAAGAAGACTCTCATATCCTCTCTCAGCAGGCCTGCTGCACAATTCTTTCATCATGGTAAAAAAGCTGCATAGCGACGTTATAATAATAAAATTTGCATTAAGAGTTACAGAATAGATTCTGCAGGAGAGTTTCTCTGTGACTAGTGCTGCCATCCAACAAAATACTTAACAAATACTTTTTGATTAACAGTGGATAACTCGGTTATTATATAGCAAAAATTTCGTGAAGAACTGAAAAATTCTATATTTCATAAAAATCAATGATAAAATAATTGATATTTTTTTCTCTCTCTGTCTCTCTATTTCTATTTTTTATACCTAAAAAAAATATTTTTGTAAGTGAATTATTTTTATATTACATGCAATTCTATAATTTTATTATAAAGACTCATCAGTTTTTTTCATGATGAAGGAAAATTAATTATCGATAATGTGACAAACAATTAGAACGTGAGAGTTAGATAGATATTATTTAATTATTTTATTTTGTTCTCTCGTATTTCAGATATGCTTCTCTCTATGTTTTCGATGATACAGTATTTTATACACATTTCAGATTCCAGATTTATATGTTATCCTTGTTCTATTTAACGCGTCATGCAGATTGACAATACATGTCATACACGAGGAACAACAAATTATTTTTAGCAAAGCCGAACTCTGTCTTCCCACACTCAATTGTGCATGTTCATTCTCGCGCAAATTATACTTCAGCTAACTATTCCTAAGCACGCTAAATATTCCTGAAATAGGTATTCATGAAAGATTTCTAACATCACCAAAAAGCATTTCAAGAGCATTCTGGAATATTTCTAAGTATTTACAAAATGTAAAAGCAATATTCAAATATCGATTAAAAATTCCATTTATAATATATTGTTACATATTCAAAGAATGA
>NW_017259375.1:741818-748376 GCF_001594045.1 Atta colombica
AATCACTTTTTAAACAAAATTTTCTTCTATGAAGAATACATAATAATTTTATATGCTTTTATCTTAGAGTCCAAAATTTTAGGACTAATTTTACACACGAAATAAAATGTCAATTGCTGTAAATTTCTGGCTTGCGTCTCGCACAATCACTCGACAATATATGATGTGGGTAGTTAAACGTAATCCAGTGAGAAATGACAATGAAATCGATGTCGAAATCGACATTGATTCGATGTCGATTACTTTATCATTTCTCACTGGGGATCAACGGGATATAGCTACTCTTCCCTTAAAATAGTTAGAAATTTAATTTTTTTTCGATTTTAGTATAAAATCTACTGCAGCATTTCCTAATTTTACATTTACTTTAATTCTACGAGGATTTTTTTTTATTCCTTTCAGTCAATTCGAGATTTTTACGACTGTAATCTCAATAATTTGCTTCATTTTAGCGATCCTACGTTTTAATTCTAGATTGTAGTTCGTATATTATTGTTTTGAAATATTTGACACACTGAGTAATATGAATCGAGCTTTATGAATATTCAGTATTAATCCTAAAAAAAAAAAGTTAAATGAGGTGTCAACTTCGCGTGGCACCGTAAGTTTCAAGAAAATTAATTTTTCGCGCGTATGATAGTATTAATAATAAGTACGCGTTTTATATACATATAAATTTCAGCGTTTAAACGTAATCTGTAATTAATCATATTTAAACCTTATTATTTCACAAACTATTGCTTAAAAAAATTTATAAATAACTTTTTTTATTTGATTTTTTAAAAGCTTTTTTTCTCAAATAAAAATATCAGCATAAAAATATTACAAAGTAATAAAAAGATGTCTTTTTTTATATTTTTTTGATCCTCTATTAGTTTCTTTAAAGATATAACTAACCAAACAGATTCAAAGTAACGACAGAATAATGACATATAATATATGTACATTGATATTAAGTCAAGAACGAGAATGTGTATTTATCCAATTTATGGATTTGACGCAATCAAACAATTGACGAACGCGCACAATACAAGGAAAACTCAACTGTGCGCGTCAAAATTGAATTTAATCATTGGTGTATGTATAATTTAGCGGATTTCCCGTATTTAATTGCTAAGCAAATACGCTGTGAATAAAAGCATATTTATTAAAAAACTATACATATTTTTTTATGTCTCCATGTAACAATTTCTGAAAAACTCTTGCTGCGGAACAAGTTAAATAATGAAATTAAATAATCGCTTTGGGGAGATGCAATATATAATATTGTTGCTTTTCATTAAATGATGACGATTTTTAAATATGGTTTTTACATATTTCTCTTTTCATTTTTTTTAAATACAAACTTCATGTTATATATATATTTTTATTGCATTTCTATGCAGCAAAGGTATATGTGAATTTACATAATTATTAAATCAACAGAACTATTTTTAAAAACTAACAAGTAAAACTTACATCGATTCAAATAGAGCTATTGATAGTAATAATCTCCAATTTTTTAAAATAAAGTGTCAACTTTACAGAGACTCAAAAACTACTGCTTGAAACAAAAATATATGTACACATGATTTTTTTACTTAATTTTTCGGAAATCTTAAGAAAATTAAAGAACCCAATAAAAATCGTATTCGTATATTGTCTTAATTATTCTATAATTATATTCACCTTGTTCATCTCTCTATTCTGCATGGAAATTTAAATTAAATAGAAAAGAAAAAAAGGAAGTGAAATAGCTAGAAGAAACAACGTTGTTCTTTTTTTTCTGTCTTTTATTAAAATGTATGAATGCATTTATAATGCAAAAATGTGCAAATAGATTTCTAATAATTCTAATTACTTCCGCCACTAAAAAAAAAGAATCTACTCCGTGGTGCATCTTCTGCACTTCCTTCTCTCTCTCTCTCTCTTTCTCTCATAGGTTTCGATAGTACCCGATCATCATCCGTCTCTTTTCGAGCGTTTGGAAGGGTAATCCAGGGTAATCCAGTGCAGCTGAGAGTGGCTACGAGGAGTGAGAGGGACAGACGACAGATACGCGAATCACGGAACGTCTGAGCGTCAGTCAGTCGCTGACAGTCAGAGATCGTTTATAGCTAGTCCTGATCTGTCATTCGAGAGTTTAGTGCGGTCGATCCTGAGCAGAGTTGAGCGCGACGACGCGCGTCTCGCAAAATGGCAGAACGAAGTCGCGCGGGTTACCTCGCGCTCCTCTACCTGGCCTGCTTGGTCGCACAGATGGTGCGGTCGAACCCGGTGAACATCCCCCTGAACCGGGTACCGTCGCAACTCTCGGAGAAGGCGTGGAGAGCCCTGAACGATCACTCTCCGACGCATCACTTGTACGCGCATGGCAATCTAATAAACGCGCAGGAATTGGTGAGTCGTGTACCCACTCGACGTTGCGCGACTTCCACGGAGATTCAGGATATTTCGGGGAAAATCGGGGGAAGTTTCGATTGCATGCCCCCTTGCAGCGCTTTTGTTTTCATTTTTGACGCAGTCGTATGAGTGTCACGATATAGACAATGCTGACATGAACATGAGTCAATGAGCTAATTTCTTTGTTTGGTGATGACAGCAACGAGAAAGACCTTGCTTGCAAATATAATGCGTCTCAAGTTTGCAACATGTAGCGTTGAAAGGTGGAGGATAATTTTTTCTGCTGCGCAGTTTAATTTCTTCGAATAAATAATTAAATATTTGCAGAAAGTGAAGATGAGATTCCTATGAACATTTAAGGTCGTCAGATTATTATCGATGTGATGAAAATTAAATTGTGAATTAATTGCTATTATCAATGTGATGAAAATTAAATTGTAATGAGGTCAAGGATTGAGCAATTGGATTATATTATTATTAGTATAGACATAGTAATAATTTCTTTTTTCTTCAAAATAATTATTTGGGAATGTCACAAAGAAGTTTGATAAAGTTCTAAAGGTAACAAGATTTTTTTTATTTTTTAATGCAGTAAAGAATGAATTATAAGTATTGCATGTGTTTGATTCTATTTATAGATAATCTTATGGCATGAAAGACATAAGACTCTAATCAAGGAAGATGTCAAGTAATTGCATGATTATAATGATTTTGATTTGTTTTCTTGGAAAGAACATATTTAATGAACGTTCTTCTCTGAGAATCACGAGATGTTTTTATCGATCTTAAGGAGATATTATTTACTGAATTCTTTCGAGAATGCAATGTTTTACGTAATACTCAATTGATGTAAATAATTGACATCATTATTTAGAAAAAAAGAAATATATCAAAATTGCAATTTGTTTTTAATAAAGCTAAAAAATTTTTAACTGTTCTGCATTCTGTCATTATTTTATTTCCTTGATAAGGATGATATTAAGCACAACTGCTTCTGAAAAACAGGGATAAGATAATATTTCGTTTTATTTCTCTGATCATGTGACATATATATCAATATGCGTATTGCAAATGTATTAATGCGTGTCAAGGTACATACGTTTCTATGTATATATTCGGACGCAATGATAAACTGAGATAATAATGGTCTGGGTTATCAGGCCAAGTTGTACTCAGGCCAAGCTGAAGACTTAGCTAAAGAAATGTAGAAACTGATATTACTGCGCAACAGATTTTAAGTACACAATATTATGCTTTCTAGTTTCAACAATAGAATAATTGCTGCAATAACTAAAATTGTAAACAAGATTTATTATTTTAGTCAATAATAATGATATCAATAAGTCTGTTTAGTTTTAAGATAATAATTTGCGTTTCATTTCTCATGTAAATAACTTTATTATTATTGCAGGATGAACCGCCTTACAAAGTATACAAATTCACGTACGATTTGAGTCCAATATGTGGAACAGAGTCCTGTCCTAGGGAGGCCTGTACTATTGATTTGAAGCAAGACGAGTACGGCGACATAGAGACACTGAATGATTCCATTCAGTGCATGTACTTCTATCCAGCTGATGCGCAGAATGATATGTCACAGGAGCAGCAGAGTTATCAGGAGCAGGAGGTCACTCAGGAGAATCTGACCGAACAGGTGAACAATAATCGAAGTGTGGAACTGGATCACGAGATTCAGGAGACTGGCGATGAGAACGTTAGACCGTTCATTGCTATGCGCGCTTCTGGGAACAACTATTGTCCAGGTTGTCCGTACGAGTTGAATCCGAATCTACCAGGTCTCCTAGCCTTCGGCGACCAAGCATTGAGATCAATGGACGAGCAAACCACGAGCGATTACAAGCACAAATTAATGAGCATCGTAAGAGTCACCCGTTCGGTACCGGTCTCATCCAACGTGATAGAATATCAGCTGTTATTGCTGATAGGCGAGTCTGAATGTCTCAAAAATGCCTTAGAACAGGAGCAAGAATGTCCATTGCGAACGACCGTTCCAACCAAGTTGTGTCTGGTCACATTCGAGCAACGACCTTGGCAACAGTCATCCCTCAAAATTACTAAGAACAACTGTACAGATTCCGAGAACATGTCCAGTACCACTTACCAAACGCAGAGATCAAATTTGGAAAGCGAATCCTTTGTGACAGTCAAGTATACCGAAGGACAACCGTCCCACACTGAGATGGCCGATGTGTATGAAGGCTTGAAGGAAATTTTGGATAATTATACCCTCGCGCCTTCGACTCCCTCAAAGGAACCCAAGGAAGCTGAAGTTACAGAATCTGCTATTATGAAGATAGTGTTGAATAAGAGTCAGGACGACGAAAAAATCTCAGGTTTTACGGACAAGGCAAAAGAATTCAAAGAATTTTTAGAGGACTTTGATCTACCTGTCAAAGTGGAAGATGCTACACCCAATACAGGTGGAGTTATGAAGGAAGTCAAGGAAGAGAAATTTCTGCGAAAGAAGGTTTCCGTGGAGGATCTGAAACTCGAAAAGATAAAGGACAGAGGAAACGTTAATAACAGAAGGAAGCGTTCGGAGCCTGTTCCGAACTTGGTTGGTGCTCCCACAACAACGTCCATAAACAATCCTGATGTTCAACTCTTTGCTCAAAAAGCTTTGCAAAAAGTTTCCGCAGAATCAGACAGTCCGAACGAGCCGCTCATAGTAGAAATCACCGAGGCGAGTGTCCAGGTGGTCGCTGGTAAACTTTACAAGATCAAAGCCAAATTGGGCGATAGTGATTGTTCAAAAGGCGTCAAGGATAATTGCAAGTTGCTGGAAGGAAGCGAGGTGAAAGAGTGTCTGATAGAGGTGTGGTCGCGACCATGGCAAGATAACGGTTCGCCTGAGATAACGGTCACGTGTCCTCCGCCAGAAAATAGCAGAAGGAAACGGTCCCTGCGCGGCATTAATTACAGTAAAAAAATGCTGCAAATTTCCGAGGACATGAAGGCCGAGCGGTTATTCGACAACTTTGTGACGACTTACAATCGGACATACTCCTCGTCAGAGGAGAAGAATCTGCGATTTAAAATATTCCGCGAGAATCTCAATTTCATAGAGATGCTGCGTGAGAACGAGCAGGGAACCGGCATCTACGGCGTAAACATGTTCGCCGACGTGTCGCAAAAAGAATTTCGCACACGTTATCTTGGTCTACGACCCGACTTACAATCGGAGAACGAGATACCTCTGCCTAAAGCTGAGATCCCTGATATCGATCTACCACCCAGCTTCGATTGGCGACAAAAGGGCGTTGTGACTCCCGTGAAGAATCAAGGCCAATGCGGTTCGTGCTGGGCCTTCTCGGTGACGGGTAACGTCGAGGGCCAATATGCAATCAAGCACGGCCAGTTGTTGTCTCTATCCGAACAGGAACTGGTAGACTGTGATGATCTTGATGAAGGCTGTAACGGTGGCCTACCCGATAATGCCTATAGAGCTATTGAGCAGCTGGGCGGTCTCGAACTGGAATCAGACTATCCGTATGAGGCAGAAAACGAAAAGTGCCATTTCAAGCAGAATTTGGTAAAGGTAGAATTGGCCTCCGCTGTCAACGTCACATCGAACGAGACGCAAATAGCACAATGGTTGGTGCAAAACGGTCCAATCGCCATCGGCATTAATGCTAATGCCATGCAATTTTATATGGGTGGTGTCTCGCATCCCCTCAAATTCCTGTGCAACCCCAAGAATCTGAATCATGGCGTGCTAATCGTCGGATATGGCACAAGTCGTACGTATCGCATTAAAATACCTTTCTAATTTAATATTGATCACTTTATTATTGGAAAGACAATAATTAATTACTTATTTAGAATACTAAGAGCACTGAATAACAGTTTTTAATATTTACAATAAGCAATCAATTACTGCCTTTCATTATAAAAAATTATAAATTATAAATTAAATTGGTCAGAATCAGATTTCTGTAAAGATAGTTTTAAACACGGTTGAAAAATATTTGAAAAACATAGTAAAAAAAAGTAGAGCTCATATTGTATTTTCTTTTCCACAAAGATTCAGAGGAATTAATTTTAATTATCATCTTGGATATTTATGATTTTACAACTTAATAATCTGATATTTTTGTATCTATTGCTAATACGTATATGTATATATAAAACGTATATATATATATATATATATAT
>NW_017259375.1:748391-750592 GCF_001594045.1 Atta colombica
ATATAAAACAGAAAGAGAGAGAGAGGGGAGGAGAGAGAGAGAGAGAGAGAGAGAGAGAGAAATCAAGAATACGTATTTTACTAAAAATCAACGTTTTTAAGAGATGTTACATTTTTTCATACATCTTTTCGAAGGTTTACAACTTAATATTGAGTGCGATGTATATAGATGACATATATTCAAATATTCTTTCAGGCTATCCACTTTTCCACAAAAACCTACCGTATTGGATCATTAAGAACAGCTGGGGAAAATCTTGGGGCGAACAGGGATACTACAGAGTTTACCGCGGGGATGGCACTTGCGGACTTAACACGATGGCCTCTAGTGCCGTGGTTGTTTAACGCTGCTACGTTAAATAAGTTTTTCATGACAATTAACTTATAATCGTTTTAAACGAAGTTATACATTATACATACATATATATAGAGATATCCTTTTCTACTAATTAACGTCGATTTTGAAATTGTATCCATTCGCTTGTCAAAGATTTAATGAATGCAGCTTGATCACATTACCACTCTACACTATGTATTATAGTATTTACTCAATGACGTTCAGCTTATGCAAATATCTGGCAAGCGGATGAATCGTCTGGAGCTAGTTAAGTATGTGTTGTGTAATTTAAGCTAAGTTCAATTTTTTGCATATCTATATATTAGGAAAGAAAAACGATGTTCAAGAGAAAATCGTTTACGACAATCCTATTCTGTTGAAAAGATCGAAACTAAATTATACAATTCGCTAATGTTTTGCAAATCTCTTTATAAAATAATACGGATAATATATATATATATATATATAAATATTTAAAGTATGTTAAAATATGCTATGATGTTGAAACTTCAGCAATAGAAAGTAGTTTTAATTGCGTGTATAAAAATCAGTAAGTAAAAAAGAAAGTGTACCCCCTTTCCCTCCCAAGACACTTTTATATTTCACAGTTTTTAAGTTTGTTACAGATCGTCACATTTTCTGAAAAATTTTATAATGGATTTTTAATTTCGCTTAGATTCTGGAAAATAGTTTTATATGCGATTTATTAACTGAAACAAAAAGCGAAAAAAAAAAAAAAAATTTATAAGTAAACGAAACAAAGAAATAAGTAGAAATCCGATTTTTATTAAACGCAATAAAGATTATTATGCGAAACCATGTCAATTTAATATACCTGAAATCAATACAATTAATATATTCAAAACGTAAATAAAAATTAAAATCCTTACAATAATGTATTGAGAAATATATTTGAAATTTATAAAATTTTGTTTCCGTAATTATGCTAAACTAATTGATAAAAAAATTGATAAAAAAGAAAAGACTAAAATTATTTATTTTCATCAAGTTTTAATTATAAGTTATGCTGATGTATATTAGAAAAATTTAAATATATATCGAAATAATTGTGAAATTATGAAAACTATTATTTTTTCATCATATTATTATTAGTATTATTTCAAACAATCTAAAAGCATTTTTGATATTATTAAATCTTTAATTGAATCCTATACTTACCGAATATCGAGATGTAATCGATAAATTCTATATATGTCAAAATAATCTTCAATAAAAGAAACTGGTTTAAGTAACAGAGATTTTCAACATTAATTAACGAAAGATATTTCTTAATATTCTGTGCTGAACAGAGCTTGTTTGAAAAAATAGAGCTCGATGTGAACAAATTTAATAAAGAATTACAGAAAATTATGATCTGCAGTGATCAGGAATTTTTTCGTAAAATCAAGTAATAATCGATTTAAATAAATCGATGTTTTACATAAATTTGAAAGTGTGTCATATACCATAATATATCCAACATGATGTATCGTAAGATTCAATACATTTCTTAAATGTAACTTCATTGACATTATGCAACAATCATTTCGGAATCTATAATTTATTAAGAATTGTGGATGTAATTCGAGAAATCCATCTTCACATTTAACGCTATAAAGCCGCAACGCTTTGAGTTATGTGAACACACAAAAGGTTCTGTGAAAGAACTATACACCACTAACAGGAATTTTACTTGTTCATTGTTTTAGTAAAAATTTAATACCTTCATATTTTTTATGATTTAAATTCTTTATAATAATTTATATAAGATAAAGATATTGCAATAAAACAATTATTAATCAACTATTATCTATTATCAATAAAACAATTATTAATCAACTATTATCTATTATTAATAACTATTT
>NW_017259375.1:750692-762008 GCF_001594045.1 Atta colombica
CAATGTAAACAAATAAAATTCTGTTAACGGTATACAGTTTATTCATATATTAAATATTCATGCTAGATATCAGTTATTGATATATAGAGAGAAACGCTTGACACATAAGCTTTCATATGTCAAAGGATATCAAGGTACTTAAATAATTAATTCCTTCGTCTGACTTCGAAATCGACAGAATAAAAGCTAGAGAATGTACAGTAGGACACAATTAACAGTATGATAGTCTTAGGGACAATTATGTGACTGATATTAATAATAATTGTAAGATCCCCACTGGTTGTAAGGTCCATAAGCCTGTGGTCCACCTTGACCATACTGCCAATTTTGATAATTAGCATAATTGGGGTCTGATGGAGGTGGATACTGCTGATAACCTTGTTGATAGCCGCCTTGACCACCATATTGTCCGCCCTGAAATTGTTGTGGTGATTGATAAGGACCGCTCGGACCGCTGCTATATTGATATGAAGACTGCGAACCCACGGATGGTGAAGGTGGTACATTCGACTGGTCGGTTTTCTTCTTTGGAGGCGAAGAATCGCTGTAATCAGCAAAATAATTTTTTATCGAAATTTCGATATATTTCATAAATGTAAAAAATAAATTATATATTGTGTCAATTTCAAGTAAATGGTACAAACTAAAATATATTAATTATATTTAATAGCAATATTTATATTTTAATCTTTTCATATTAATGTATTTACTGCTATTCTATTAAAATATTTTCATTATATTCAATTGATTCATATTCAACATTTAAAACTACTTTATAAGATTAATCTCTTTAATAATATCTTCATTTAAGTTTTCTATGGATATTTACGTTTTATTATCGTCACTCTTCGTCTTCTTTCTCTCTTTCGCTTGCTTGATGCATTTCTGGAATTGTTCGTGAGCCTTCAACACTTGCCGAATGTCAGGACTGAAATCTTCTAGGAATTCTACTTTACGTTGCGCAAAAAGTACTCTTTGTTCAAGATCTGCATGTTCTCTTTCTATAAACATATCCATGTAGCCTACTATTTCTTGAGTATCAACGGGCGTTCGTTGCATTGCCAAATCTATTAATTGCAGATATAGCCTGGGATTGTCTTTATCTTTTTCTGTGGCCTGTATAAAAAATGCAACATATGTTGTGTTAATAAATATATATTAATATTTGAACATAAATCGTCGTAATACATAGTCAAGAGAAAATTAATCTTTAAACGTACCTTCATTAACACCTTAATTGCCTTGTCGACATCATCCTTGACTTTACACAAAAATCGCGCGTATTTTACAGCAATATTATTAGCAATCGTTCTATTCTTGCTATTGGTAATGTAATTTTCATATAAGATACATGCTTTTTCTAAGTCTCCACGACGGCGTTCCAGGTTTATTCGACGGTACGCCACTTGTAGCATATTTGGTAATACATTATCAATGTTCTCTAATATGGTGGCAGCTGTCTCGAAATTATCTTGACCCTCTTCAAAGATAGCCCATTGTAAGTGCAAATTCGGTTTCTTTGGATGATGTACCATACAAGCTCTCGAATATACATCTCGGATTTTTTCTGTGTTATCTCCTTTCAGCGATTCCAAATAGCGTACAAACTGTACAAATGAAAAAATAAAAATTATGTTATAAGGAATGTTCCTAATTATATGTTTGAAATAACAAAAAGCATACATGTAACAATATTGATTGATGTCTACTTACTCGCATCCAAAATTCATCATAAAGTGCACAAGCTATAAGACACCTCTCGAATAAAATGATTATCCGATTTTGATCCTTTTGTTCAATCTCGAAATCTAGGTACTCCTTCCAGTTTTTCAACTGACACCGTTCCAATGGTTTTACATGGAAATATGGTCTCTTTATCTGTTAATTATACATCATATAATCAGATTATAAACTAATTGTCTTAGATTGTTAACTAATTTGAAAGTGCTTCAAAGTGAAATTAATTAATGAATCCAAATCTTTTAATTTGGAATATACTTTTTTACTTACAACATAAAACATTGTAAAAGATTGACTTCTGTATTACAACGAATCCACATTTACTGCGCGATTAGGTAGAGCTACGGTGAGGGATCGAAATGAGTCAGAACTTTTTTTCCATTTATAGCAGTGAAACAATTCAACGTATTGAAATTAAAAGAAGTCTCATTTTGCTAATAACTAAACTATTAAAGTGTGATCATAATGAATATAATTATAATCAAATATCATGTACCCCTTCTTCGTACGTCCATCTCGCTGCAACCGCATTGACGTTTGCTTTATGCATTTTGCGCCTGCTGCTAATAATCTTCTCACGGATGGCACGAGTCTCCTCATCAGTAGGTGGTACTTCGTGAGGCGGTGGTTCCTCGCCGGGTGGTGCGTCATCTGCAGCGGATGTCGTAGTGGCATCATCTGATTTGAGAAGGGCCTTTACCTCAGCGCGTAAGGCAAGAAAATCGTCCACACTTAAGATACGATTTGGCAAGTTGGACGACACAAATTCCTGGAAGGCTTCGAAGTGGGAGGTGTAACCAAGAGTAGGTGTTGATAATAAACGATCGTACAGCGCTGTCACTCTGCTCAAGCGTTTTCCCTCTGATTCCCATTTTATGTAGCTCTCCCAAAGACGATCCGATCTGGTAAATTGTTATATTATTTTTTCAATATCTGCTAATTATTTGTTAAAGTACACCTTTATCATTATGAAGAAATCGTTCCTTTATTTACTATGAGTACTAAAATCTATTGTTCACGTTACACATACTAGATTTTCAATACTTGCAGTAAATATAACGAAATGCAGTCTGTGTATAGCTAAAATACTAAAGAAATTTATCATCTTTCTATGAGCAATAATATGGCTTATTTACTACAACATAACTCAAAAAACAAAGTTTTCCAGAAAATGAGTTTCAGAATCATTAAAATATTATAATATTAAGTTTGTTATGCAATTTTGTATCATAATTAATTGTAGGAGGAAATAAAAGTATATTTCTTTTTAAGTTTAAGTATGTTCATTCTTTTTCTTTATATTTTCATTTTTTTTTCTGCAAACAATTCAAATGACAATTTTTTGTTATATCGTTGTTGCAGCAAATGAGCGATGTAATACAATGACATATAAGCTGATAAAAATGTGTCTACAAATATATATCTAGAAGAAAATTTTAGATTTGTTACCTAAACTCAAGTCCACAAGCTTGTATGGCTCGTTCGTACTGCTCCCGGAGCTTCTCTTCATCTTTTTCATAGACGGTTTTACAGTGGTTGATGTAATGGAGCCAGAGGTCGACGCTTAGCGAAATAGCTTTCAGACCTTGATCGAATACCTGCGGTAACGGATTCGTGGATCGTATTTAGAACAGTTTACAACTGGGGGACTTATCGGCGGGTAGATCTTATACCTATTTTGCTTTTAGCTTTCGTTAAGCATTACGGTCTTTTTTTAGCAACGTATACTCACATATCGTTCGCGTACTGTAAATAAAGAGATTTAATTAACACAGAGATTGCAGAGCATTGTGCATTCACCTTAAAAGTCAGGGAGTGTTCCGATCTGGGCGCCACAGTGTCTTCCGCCACTCATTCTTGCTCCCATTCTGGCACGTGCACGTGTCCTAAGTCTTTGTCTCTGACTTTGACTTAACACCCAACCCGACATATCTTACTTACATAAAGTAAGAATAGCGCATATATCTTATGCTTAAGAGTTTTACAATACTTTCTGTAGTAAGCTATGTGTACAAATGCTTACAGTAAATATAACATAGTTTTCTTTCATCACGATAAAGGCGCTTCGGAAACAACTAGCCATCTCGCTCGACTTACGTATCGTACGATAGAGTACTTGATGTATTCGATATATCGGTAAGATAGTAAAATATGTAATATAGCATTTTTGTAGATATCGCAGAATATTAATTAAATAAGTAACTATTTTGTAAACGAAGAAAGTCGAATAGGTGCCGCAAGACGTGCTATGCTGTTGGAAGGGAAAACCATATTTATGTGCGTGCACACTGCCCACGCGTCTTCCTAACTCGAGCTATTTTCATTAGATTGCGTTAATTATAATGATATCATATAATGAGAGATAGCCTAACGAACGTAATATACGATCGGACTCACCGTTTGAACATTTTCGGGGTTGCCCTTCTTCTTCTCATAATCGGCGAACTTTCTCCAGTAACCGTAGCAATATGGATAACGCTCCAAGAATTTGGTGTAAGCTTCGCGCGCAGCCTCTGCATCATTCTGTAACAAAAATAACAAAAATCGAATATTCCAATTCATTGAAAAGACTTCTGTATATCACCAGGAATATTATCAGATATTTCTGTAATCACTTGTCAAATACATTTTAATTTGTTTTAGTATATCTTACATTAGATAAGGAAAACAAAAGAATATATACTAAAGCAGCCAGAACTTTAGCGTCTATTCTTTTTGTTTCTTCTGTCTCAACGAAACAATAAAGAAGTGTTTAAGCTCATGAACTAAGTTATTTAATAAGTATAAAAAAAGATAAAAAAATAAAAAATGTATGATAGGCTGATATAAATAAGACAATAGATATGAGAAACTATGTCCTCTTTTTAGCTTTTTATATATGCTGAAGAGAATAAATTATATTTCATATTATATAGATTATATATAAAAAAAAAGAATAATTAACATAGACTGAATCTTGAGTAAAACTTTTAAATAATTGCTTTTAAATAATCTTTTATTTACTTCTTGATCCACGTATTGTAAGAGATATGTCCATCCTGTAAAGTCAGATGGATCTTCATTAACGGCTTTCCAATATTTTTCTAGTTCAGGTAATGTTTTCTTTTTTGGCGATGCTGGCTTGATTTCTTGCTTATCTCCCGCTTCTGTATCGCTCGATAAGGCAACCTTTTTTGCCGGTGCCTCGTCATTGTTTTCAGATGTCGGAGAACTGGGATCGTATTCTCCTTCCGCATTTAATTTACGTTTAGCTAAAAATATAAAAGAGGAACATGTAAGAAAATTTCTAGACTGCCATATTTTATGGTACACTGTTAAATCTAAAGTGTCAAATTTAACTTGACGTGAGTCGCCACTGTTCTTACAATATATTTTATACCAAAATAATGGTTATATTTGACATTATATAGTATCAAATTTAATTGTTTTGATAAAAAAATTAACGATATACTTAATAGGAAGTGGCGACTCACATTAGATTAAATTTGACATTACATTTAACAGTGTAAGGGCGCGTTCATACAGAAAAGAAGAAAGCAAAATAGTGGTAGTTAATCAGAATTCGCGCTGATAGTAAACAGTAAAAAAAAAAAAATCGAAATTGTCGACTATCAGCGCGAAGTTCTAATTGGCTGCTGCTTTTCTGCTTTCTGTTAAGATGGAAAGATGAAATGTACTAACTTCCGCCTTCTGCTTTAGTTTTCTTTTCCAATGTTTTTATTGACTTCGCTCCATGCTTTCTCTTCTTATCGCTGTCTGGCGGCAATTCATCTTCAGACACAGATTCAGTTTCGCCCAAGTCTGCTGCACCAGCAACCGGCAGTTCTTCGTCAGAAACGGCTTCAGTCTCTGGTTCCTATGTATTTAAAATTATTTATGTTATCAATCTATGAATTAATTATTATAGAAAGTATTATATAAAACAATAATAAACGATTTATATAAAATCCATTCAGCTGAACATCTTTTCTTCTTTTTTTCTCCAATGTGAACGGTACAAATTCAGCTGAAAAAACTGATCATATATAAAAAAATGTAAATGGAACGCTTCTGACCTTGGCTGCAGCTTCAGTCGGCAACTCGTCCTCTGACACAGCCTCTGTATCAGGTCCAATTTTCTTTGTATCATCTTCAGTTATGTACTCTTGAATTTCTTCAGTTTCTTCGTTTTCTTCGTTTTCAACTGCAGTTATTTCTATACGCGGTAGAGAATCACTTTGTGACACTTCCATTTCGGGTTCTTCTATCTTATCCATCACTGTTTCCACTGCTTCTATAGTTTCCACTGTTTCTACTGTTTCCACATCTTCCGATATTTCTTGCTCGTCAATTTCCATAACTTGGATCCTAGTACCAGTATGCATAGACATGTTCTCTGAACCATCTATCTCCTCTGCCTCTAGAATCTCTTGCGTCATTGTGTTGCCATCTTCATTGATAACTTCTTGAAAATCTATCAATACACGTTGTTGATTCGAGTCATCATTACTGTCTTGACCTTCCATTTCAACATCTTGACATTCCAACTGGACGTCTTGACCTTCCACTTCGATGTCTCCACGTTCACCCAATATCTCTACTTTATCCATACTACTTTCTTCCATAATTATGCCCTCTGATCTTATATTGGAATGCTCCTAAATGAAATAAGTTTTATGAAATATAGTATCATAAAGTGATAAAAAAGTAATGTAATTTTTAGAAACTTGAATATCAATAAAAATGAGAAAAAATATTGCATAAATTATTTACTATTTCTTCAACATCTTGTTCCATTTCTTCATTTTGATCCATATTCATTTCTTGTATATTAGCATCTTCGGAATCCTCCAATTGCAAATGCAACGTGGAAGAATCTTCGTCGCTACGTTGTTCCACAATAACGTCTGTCACACGTTGAACTCCGTTCTCAGGCATACTTTCTATCACCTCCTCTTCCAACATAGATGTAGTCTCTTCCTGCAATGACAATTAGTTGTTTACTATTTTCTTTTAATATTAATTTTCACAAACAAGTTATTCAAATAGATCATATTTATATTGTAGACATAAAATATTGAAAGTTACATTATATGTTCAATCGTTCAATATAGTTATTTAAGTTTATTTATAGTTATTTAAGTCAAATAAACATTACATTATTATTGTTCTTCTAATGAAATATATATATATATATATATTGGATTAAATGACTTATCCATTCTTCTATAGCTTCAAACATTTACATCAATAGAAAATAAACAGAAAGCTACACTGATGCTCAGCTACTTTGCTTCAATTTTATTGCCAGATGATGAAAATAATATTATTTACTGATGATATTAATCCATATCAGTGCAATCGATTACAAAAGGTTTGACTCTTACCTCAATTTCTTCAATCTCATGGACCTTTTTGGGAAAGCGCGTTGCTCGGGCGAGAAGCTTCTTCACAGGTGGTTTCTTAGCTACTGTTGTTTTTCGGGCCCGACCCGATCTAGTGCGTCTCACTGAAAAAAATTACAACGAAATATTTACTAATGCTCCAGGTGTATAAGACGCCGTCTCGAAATGGCGGTTTCATGGGTTGGGCGGCCGCGCCGGGCGGCACGTCCTTGGAGACAAACAGCTCCTCATCTCCAATGACCTGATGATCGATCACGTATCTCAAAGCTTCTCTCTTTACCTGGTTCGGCCAAAGCGACCTCGGCTTCGTCACCACTCGCTGAGGACATCGTGCTTTCGCTGCAATTTTCGGAATGTGTGAATCGCAGAACCTCACAGTTACTCAGACAGAATTCAGATGGAAAATGGCGACGCTGGCGACGCAATATTTCCGAAACAGGTTTACCAATAACAGAGAAAAACCTGAGAGAGGCTATGTCTTTTGCTTGTCGCCTGTACATTAGCGCCAGTACGTACATTTTCGATTTAGGAACTACATAGTTACGTATTAGCGATAAAATATCGTAAATAAATGTAATGAGTCTGTACTAAATCATGTTTTAAAAAATATTCATTTTTTTAAAGTATAATATAAATTATAATGTCTTTATCTCTTCTTCTTCCTAATTAAAATAAATTTTAATTAAAATAGAAAATTGTAAGTTGTTTTTTTTAATAGTCATCATCTGCAATAAATAACGACTAAATACACGTTAACATAAAGCACGATCTGAATATGTACGAGATTTTCCGGAAATAGAGTAACACACGCTCTCAAATTCCGAAACAGACTAAGAGTTTCTACGCGTAGCATTTATATACCTTATTGAAAAGCTAACGGTGATCCAATGAGCGCTCGGATATAGCGGCCACAGCGAGGCCGGCGCTTATTGGCTAGCTTGAGAGTGGTGGGGTTCGAGGTTTATCGGCTCCTATAAATAACGCGTAATTCGTACTCTCCCGCTTTTGCGATTCGACCAGGGGACGGAGTTACGTCCCGTAATATTACGTTGAAATAGTTCGCACTTCGCATTCCTGGCTTCGAGTCAATTATGGATCTTTCCTGCGAAAGAAGTATCCTGATCCGAATCCTGATTTCCAGAAATCCTAATTCCTGCAGAGAATAAAACGACGGCTCGAAAGGATCGTTTGAATTATATATTAACAAGGTAACTAATGAATTATTAATATTTTCACGCGACACGAGAAATGTTAAAATCCGATCACTTTTAGTTCTCAAACAGTTTAAAATATCTTATGTATTAATAAAATATTATAATGTTATTAATGTTATTAATATCGCTATGTTTTCAGGGGCGTGAAATTTCTAACAATTTAATGCGACACGAAATATAATTAACTTTGTATTTATTTCTTATATCGCGTAATATAGATCTAGTAGCACATTGATTGTTCGGCGATTTTTTGCGCGAAAAACGACGCCGCTTCATTAACTTGATGAGATTGCGGCGGACACTAGACGAATGAGACGAGTGATATGACAACGTGTCTCGTCCGTCGATCTCCGCCGCGATCTCATTAAAATGGCGAAGCGTTGTTTTTTGCGCGCTGTCAATTTCATGCATCGTCAAAGTTAACGCGGCGTACTACTTTTGTGAACGTATTGCGAAAAATACTTTCGGCGTGTCGTTTAATTGATAAAAAAGCTTATATTATTATTGTACTTTTCATTTGCAATATGAGCACCAATTTGGTGCTCATATATTACTAATAATTAACTTAAAACGCATATCTCAATATTTGTCCGACTGAAGGTGTATTATGCGAATAATTGGCAAAGCAACTTATCACAAATGTCGCGAATATATAGTTATAATATCAATACGCCTGTTCTGGATATGATCCTGAACACAAAAAACATATAAACACAAAGTTAAGAGCAGAACGCGTCGTAATGTCGTCCGCGTCGCTTTTGGTACGTGAAGTTGTTCGTGGTCCGTGCCGAAAACGAAACTTTCTCGCTATCCTAACGCGTTCATATTTCATTTACAGGACGCGACAGCTTGGGACAGATTGGTTCCGGATGAGATGGCGTCTTTACTGACTTAATAGATAAGTGAAACTTGCATTTATTTAGTAACTTTTTTAATTCTTTCACTGAAATATTGCATAATAGATATCGTGCGCTGATAGTTCGATCGAACATGCATTTCGCAGTACTTGTTCGATTGAAAACCAAAATATGTAGCATCGCCGCGGCGATGTCGTCGCATCGCTTTTGCTGAAATTGATCGCGTAGAGAATGAGTCTCTTTATCATCTTATATTAAATGCAATTCAATTCAAAGCGTTTTATTTATGAAATATCGCGGATATTAAATGAGTAATTGATATGCTTTGATTTTTCCATTATCATATAAATATGATTAAATACACGTTAAATTAATTAATATCGAGACTATTGAATAAAATATGATAAAAACACACAATTATTATTCTAGTAAATTATAATCATAGTTAATTGTAATTAATAATTTATTTGTTTTTGCAAACAGATTTGCACGAAGAAATAACAATACACAAAAGAATAAGTGAAATAAAAGCCGCAATGACAGGGATGACGGCGCAAAGAATCGTGAGGTGGGCATTTCATAATTAATTAATTTTATTATTTAATATTGATGAAAGTAATTATTTATATGTAATACAGCATTTTAGATTTATGGAATTGCGTACTGCATATGTATGTAATATAAATAAATAAGACATCAAATAAAGTATTTTATATTATTTTTTAAGATTTTTTAAATATTTAGTAAAATATTTATAATTGTGAACAAATATATATAAATATTTCAAAATATTTAAGATATTTATAATTAATATAAAATTCATTTTTCAACTAAATTTTATATCAAAAAGATCAATTTCAAATCACAACTAAAATTACTTGTATACTTGTATACATAAACTTGATTAATAAAATTGTTCTTCAATATTTATTATATTTTAGATATTATTTTTATTTGAATATATTTATATTACAAATTAGTGTTGTAAGAAGATACTACAATTTCGCTATTGCATATCGTATGAGTGCAATCTAATAAGAGGATTCGTTAACTTGTGAAAGGAGGTAAAGAAAGAAATTTAAAAATCTGAAAGAAGGAGGAAACATAGGAAAGGCACTAGTTACCGGTAGAGCAACTTTATGGAAAGCTTTATTGTTTACTTATAATAAAATTAGCCCTTCCTTCTCATTTATTCGGATTATTTTATTTCAATTTAAAAATAATAATTAGAGAAAACAATTAATCTGAAATATTGAAAAAGTTCATTTTCATGAAGATATATTTTTTGAACAATGAACAACTATTTCAATATTTGATTGAAAAATAAAAAATTCTGTTGGCATAAAAAATATCTTATAAATCATTGATTATTTTGAGCGTTATTTTAATTTATAATTTATCCTTATATGTTACAGAATCATCATAGTTATGGCTGATAACACTATTAGTACGCATTGGTCGGTGAGTGATAAAATATTTTATTAATGAGGTAATGAATCTTGAAATTGTGTCAGATATGTATTTATATATTTTATAGTTGTTAGACATTGTTACAATCATATCACACGAGTGAATATCGAATATAACTTCATAGATCCATTGCCTTAAAATGAAAAAATTATAAAACATTGTGACAAATATTTAATCTTGGATTCCTTTTTATTATTTGTGATTTTAATACGGAAAAAATTTGCGTTTCAAAAATTTTCCTGAAATATCTAAAAATTTAGATAGATACAGATTTGAAAATAATTATGTTGTATCATCAAAATAATTATATAGAAAATTTAAATATAATACAGACTGTAAAAAAAGCAAAGCTATACAAAATTTTGATATTTTAGAAACCAGCTCGGGCGTCCTTTTATTTATTTAACTTAATTTTTAGAATATCTGATTAATTTTTAAATATTTCATCAAAATCATTCTTTCTGTGTACTATTAAGCCTAAAATTATACACCTCTGTACGAAAATAGATAAAAAAATAGAAAATAAAATTTATTAATGTTTATTCAATAAAAATAATTTTAATAAAATGAAGATTCGAAATTAAATTTTATTGTAGATTTTATTATAGATAACTATTATTTATTTGTATATTAAAAATATTTAGTATATTA
>NW_017259375.1:762294-767359 GCF_001594045.1 Atta colombica
TTAAATATTTTATAAATTGGTGCAAAATAAATAATATATATGTATAATACATATACATAATACACATATGTTTGTATATTTATATTTTCTAATATTATGTGAAATATAAATACTTCCTTATAAAAATAAAAAATATTACAATTATTTTAATTAACAATTATTTTAATTAGTTTAACATATTTAAGTTATTATATATGCATATAAACGCGTTATTACATATAAATAATTTTAACTTTTATAGAGTACCAATTTTAACACAATATTTTGTAATTCATTCATCGAATTGATTGTCGAATTAATTTTACAACAAACTAAATAAAATAATGTGACTTGAGATCCTAGACATATTTACATAACGGAAATTTTTAAAATTATTATAATGTTGATATTAAAATTTTCTTATAAAAAACAGATCTTTGATATTTATAATTAATGTATACTTTTAAAAGATTTTAATGCAAATAATTTTTAAAACATATCGAACAATAAAGAAATATGTACATGGAAAAACACAACTATAAGCGTTGGTACATCACGCGATAAAATGCACACAATATATAAATATCTTATAATTATTACTAAAATTTATTGTAACTTCTTAGATTGCATGTCATTTTTTATTTCTTATTTAACGCAATTAAAAAAGTATACTATTAGAGAGATTTTCGGGTACTGATAAACCGACGGAAATTAAATTGAACAAATTAGAGAAAAAATTGTTAATACATATATCATAGATCTATTTTGTCATAGAGAAAAAAAAATTTGTCTTCAAGCTACTATAATGCTCACGCTACTTGAGTACACATAACTTTTAAAATTTGTTCACTTGCTTCTTCACTTGCTCACATTAATGAATATGAAAGATGATAGTATTGAGATTCTCCTAAGTAATTTTAGTGTAGACAATTAAACATCATAATCAGACACATTTATTCACGAATCCAGCTCATTAGATGATTTGACAATACAAATAAAAAAGTACGCATTTATATTACGAAAAATCTATAAATATTCGCGGAAGAAGAGAAGAAATGACGATGTAAAAACGAAAAAAGAGAAAAAACGAGTTATAAAAGAATAATAATGAGCACACATTATCGTCGATAACGAGTATTACAATATGGAATATGTAAAATAATGAATAAATTCTTTTCTTTTCGATTATCAAATCAGATATATCCAATGTCTATTCATTCAAGATAAATACAAATAGGTTTTTTTACATCGATGAATATATTTATACAAAATATTTCAATTCGATATCGACAGCTTAGCATACACTCAATGTATCTTTGAAAGGATTTCCTAGAATTTCTATTACAATACAAACATTTCTTATTTCATTTCTTCTTTTTGTAATACTCCTTTCATCACAGCTCTCGTAATCATACAAACAAAGCAGATACTATCAATAATGTATGATCCGCATATTTGTTTGAATATACTAAGCAATCTCAATCATTTATACAATTTTAAAATTTCTGTTACCCTATCCAAATTATCACGCTGTAAACTAACTATTATGTTAAGTGTATTACACTATTATAATTACAATTAGTATTATAATATCGATGTTATAATACTATTAATTAGTGTATACTAACATCATGACTAATCATAAGTACAACTTTTTGATGCGTTGCGATAAAAAGAAGCAGGAAATTACGGTGGAAAAATAATAAATTTTAAAACGAACACTCAATTATTCACATGTTGGAAGGATTATTTTTAATTACATTCTCACTTGTTCTTTTTTGAATCTCCTTTTGTAGCATTTCCTTCATCTTAGCTTTTTCAATATCTTATTCCTTTCGTAAATTGTCTTTAATTTTTCGTGTGTCATTTAACATTTCTGTTGCAGCTTCCTGGCACGTGTAATAAACGATGCGTTATTCGGAAATATTTTTGGATTTTACGGTTTTACTCGAAATTTGTAGAAATACGGGATATGGTCCAGGTAATGAGATCGTTGCAATACATGCTCAATTCTTGCCACGTTTACCGGTCTGTCGAGCTCATCTCGTAAGATCAGCGTCCAGCAAGCCAATAAGCCGATGTATTAACCACGATTAACGCACGAGGGATGTGGGCAATAGCGCCCCAGAAAGTGGATTGCCTCACGTCGCGTCTATCAGCCGCGTGATTTGCACACTTGATGTGACACATACTATTGTGATTCGCAGAGTTCTTGTGTGTCGCAGAGTATTGTGGTTATGAAGACTTCGTCGTTAGACGCGTATCAAATGTGATACGAGAAGCTGATCACATTCGCAATGATCTCACTATCGGTGCCGTGTCTATTAAATCGAGCATATTACATCGATTACATTTCGTTTGCTCAATCCGCACTTTTGTTTTGCTCGTGCCACGGAAGAACTGCAACAAAGACGAAGTGATTCACTACAAATTGATAAGATTTTTATGTGTGTAAAATGCGATATTAGAGATTTAATGCAGAATTATAGAATTTTTTGTATTAGTAGTATGGTAACCTATTTTTTATAATTAATTTTTTGTGTTTGAAAATATTTATAGTCGCTGTAATTAATTTATGTCGAAGTCATTACTACCCGGAAACTGGATGTAATACATGAAGTTCTGATTTAAATTCTGTGTTTGTAATAGAAACTTTTTGATTTTCTGCAATGCGATAAAGAAATGTCCCACCATGAAAATATTATTATTATATTTTTTTCATCTATATCTTTTCAAGGTTTTTATTTTTCACTTATATTTTTTGTTTTCTTCATAGATTACTCAGCAATTATAATTTTTAAAAAATTATAATTCCTATAATGCAATTACCCTTCATATTATTTACATTTTTTTGCCCACATTTTGTTTTTATATTGCCATTTCTTTGTTTCGTCAGTTTTTTTTATGTTCCTTCTCCATAATCGATTAATTATTTTATTAGTTTTTCCTCACAGTTGAATTATTTACACTTTTACAGCTTTATAAGCTATGTTACCACACACATTACCGTACACATTAAATAATAATAAATAGTAAATGAATTTGAACACATGAATTTTATGAGTGACTGTGAACATTTTTCTTTATTTATGTACTTGCATGCCGTTATATTCTAAATATTCTAATAGGCGGAGTATTTGAATGATTTTCTTTTTTTTTCTTATTCTTAATTTTAAAATTTTCTCTCTTGCATTGTCTTACTTCCGGTTTTGTTGCTGGTAAGTAACAGCTTTGTAATAGCAATTTTGCTGACGTCTAATCATTTGCAAGCTACTATTTATTATTGACTATTGTATTATATTTTATTTTATTTCATTTTTTTTATGTCTACTATAACTTATTGTATATTTTATGTCTATTACTTTATTAACATGTAGTCTTTTTCATAGTGCTTTGCAATGAATTAAATTAAATTAAATTTTTTGCTGTTTTTTTGTATAATTTGTTTTACAATATAATGTACATATTTTTAATATACTATATTGTGTGAAAAAGTAATCTTGATCAAATAAGAAATACTATCATATATTCATATCCACGCATGGATTTGTAGATATAGTTATATTTATTTGTGCAGTAATAATTATTATATTACATATAATAATTAATATATATATAATCAGTTATTATATTATAATAAAGCGCGAAACATTTGTTTCTTTGGGATCTCATGTTATTTATTTTATGTATTTTGTTTGATGTACTTTGAAAATGCGTATGTATTTTTATATTGTCATGATCAGTTTTGCGTTGAAAAATGTACTATTATTTTACTATATATTGATTTTTTTATTACTTAGAATTTTATTAGCTTTATTGTAACATACGAGCAATAGACATATACATCGACTTGCGTATTTAATTTGAATCGAACGTCAACATAATATTGTCAATGATAATAATCGACTAAATAAGGATTTTTTCTTCTTTTTGATTTTTGATCAAAATGCAATTATATTATGGCCAGATTCAACTAAGGTAAGTTCAATTTGATCCGAAGAAGGAAAAAGCAATATGACACAAAGAATAAGGTAAGTGGTCAATATTGATCACATGATGTATAAGGTAATGTACAAAGTAGTTTATTTATTTGCTTAATTTTTTCCTATTTTCTCATGTATATTTTTCCCTTTTTTGTCATATATGTGCGAGATTGAAAATATCTTATTTAAATTCTAATCGAGCACGTATTGAAACTGCAATTTTTCTCAGATGTCTTGCTCGGGTAGATTTCGAGTATCCTGCTGAATTCACTAATAGAGAATTAATAACTCGCGTATCGCGTATCGGTTTTAATTAAAGATTTTCTTTATTAAGTTAAAATATACGATATATAAAAAAATGGATAGAAGAAAATGTGGACAAATAGAAATATAGATTGGAATACAAGTAGGTAGGAATTAGGAACAGATGGAGATTATAATTTTATAAGATTGAAAAATTGTATGTATAGACAAAATAATAATTTAAATATAATAATAACAAAATAATAATTTAAATATAATAAATATGAGGATATATTTATTATTATTATATAATAATTATCATATTAAATATTGAATAATTTTATATTATTTGAATGTAATAATAACAGAGATAATATTGTATTTATCGTTGTTATATTTATAATATCAATTAAAAATTATGTTATTCATTTTTAATGAATTTTTAAAGAGATATTATAGCATATTATTGTAAATACTACATTATATGTATTATATTTGTAATTCATGTAATAATAATGTTATGTTATGTGTATGTTATTGTACATACTATGTAATTTATGACATTTATGTGATAATAATTGTAAATAATGTTAATTATTGTAATCGGATGCGTTCAATAAGACAGAGATCAAAGCATATTTGATAAACATTCATTTTGAGAAATTTTTAAAAATGTTTTTGTTAGATATATCAAAAGATTATTAATAAATTTGGTACATATTTTATTCAAAATTTCGTATTAATGGTTATAGTTTTTGTAGTATATCTATTATAACACATAATTATAGATGTAACTGTGATGTGTGTGTGTGTGTGTGTGTGTGTGTGTGTGTGTGTGTGTGTGTGTGTGTGTGTGTGTG
>NW_017259375.1:767459-795392 GCF_001594045.1 Atta colombica
AGTGAAGCTGCCCTTGTGTTAAGTGGATTAGTAAATTTTGTACCGACGAATCGAATCGTAGTGATTTTTAACATGGAAAGACAACATTCGTCATTTTCTATGGAATCCATCCGAAATATCTAGTTCAGTGCCTCGATGAATCTGAAGATTTTCGTTACAGGACTGAAATTAATCTTGATTCTTTTTTAAAATCCCTAGGAGCTGTGATTTCGACAAGTTAACAAAAGCAACAATGTAGTTTAATTAATGTTTTTTTAAATTGAATCGCGAAATTAATTAAATAATTTCTTAAGAGAAGAGTTTATACTTTATTTAAATATTCTTCCATTAATTAATACAATATTAATGTTGCTTTGACAATAAAAAGATTTAGCGGATTGAATATAGCAATTGTTATAAAAAAGAATGAATTACATTAAATAAACTAAAATCACAAGTTTGACGATTTCTTTGAGAAAAAAATATGATTATAAATGAATATATTTTTTTTATTTTAATCTTTAATTTTAATTTTTTTTTTAAATTATTTTTAGGAACTGGACATCCCTCTATTCCAGAATATTAATTAATTTTTACATATTCCAGAACATTTATTTAATTTTTAAATATTTTAGGTTGTTTTATATAATAAAATACGTAGTGTATATATTATGTAAGGAATTTTTAATTCTTATTCATCTAATAAATTTTTTCAAAAAAATTTATACTTATTTCAATAAATTATTATAATGATATAATGAACATAACTAAAAATGTGTAGTACTTAATAAATTCGAGACGAATCGATTGGGTACTCCGATATCAGTAAGATTTTGATAATTTTTAATTATCTAAGTGTTACATTTAATATTTAGCTAAGCTTTTTTTTTTACTACATTTGCTGAAATGTTATAGAAAAATAAAAAACGACATGAATCTTATTCCACTAAATATTTGATTATGAAATTATGATGTCTTATTGTTATTGATTCGATTCGCCTCGAACAGTCGATACCTGAGAATTTTTGTACTCACACATTTAATAAATTATAATAAAAATGTACGTATTTTATTATTTCAAAATGTAATCATTTGTAATCACTTTTTGATATCATTCTATCCATGTTTTTTAAAAATAAAAAGATGTATTTAATAATGAAAAAATATATTTTCTTGTGCAAATCTTGCTCCCATATATCAAAAAACTGATGAATATCGATTAAATTATCATCAAAATTTTGGAAATTGCATTATGCAAAGAGGTGGGATAAAAGATAACGATTGTTAATACTCAACGAAACACTTAATTTTCCTTTGTGGATTAATCCCATGGAACTCGAAATAAAGTAGAACTCATTTTCTAGCATGTATAGATGCGTTCTTCTTTGTATCGAATACCACTCAAAATGTTATTCAGTGGAGGGACTTGATTTGATTGAATTGTTGCCGGTTATCCTCTATTGAACGCGATCTTTGATAAAGTAAAACGGGAATTAAAATTTATAGATGCGATTAAATATATTACCTGATGTATTTGATTATATTATTAAAATAGATGCGATATTGCAAAATCTTATCTAATATATATCTTTTGATATATATTATCGTGTAGAGAAATAATAATAAATATAATTATATGAGCTTTGAAACGGGAATAAAAATTATTTATTAGAATTGTGTACTAGAATTGATGAGATTATTTGTCACATATTTTTTTATTTGATCATTGTCGTACACTAAAGCTTTGCTTATTTTTTGTTTGTGCATTTTGTTTGAATCTTGTGAAAATAATTTCGGTAAAATGTCAATAATAACTGACATTCTTTTTAGTTGAAAGATATATATAATAAATTTATTAACATTCTTTTTTTGGTCTTGGTTACTTATATAAATTAAATTAAGTTATATACTTTATTGCTATCGATTAATAAGAAACGTAATAGTCATTTGTCGATCATATTCACATATTTCACATTGCATCACATAAAATATAAAATTGTTTTATTATACGCATTCCGAACATTTTGTATGCAATTTTACATCACAAAGATATTTTACATGTATTCTTGTTGTATATTATGTTATATCAATGTTATAATATAATTCTTTTATATTATGTTATATGTAATGTAAAAGAAATTATATATAGAATATGTAATATAAATAACAAAAATGTGAAAAAAATCGTAAAATGAAGTAATTTTAGTTTAATCGAAATATCATTTACTCAAATTTTGAAAAATGCCTAAGAAAGTATCCAAAATTGTTTTTATGATTTTTTATGTTTAGATTTTGATATGCGCGTTATTTGAGCATTGTCAAAATTTCTGTCAAAGTTATCCCGATTTTTCAAACTTTATTTTAGAGCAGTATGATGTGTAAATCCTGAAATACAATAAGTGCAATAAGTCTTAAGAAACTGAATAATCATAGTCGATTGTGAGAAGAATATTCGGTGAATTGGAAATTTTTATAAAAGGGTTATTGTACCTCTTGTGTTTCAGATCTAAAGAAAAGAGGATCACCAAATCGAAATCGGCGGGAGTGCTGGAGAGCTTCTACAAAGTTAATCCGCTTTTAGCAGATGAAATTTTTATCTCAAGATATTGCTTTATTTATAAAAGAAATTATAAAATATAATTTAGATAGAATGCATGTAATGATATTGTAATGATATTCGATAAAAACAGAATAGCCTTATAAAATGACTTGATAAACTATTATATATTGTACTATTATTATTATATATTGTAATTTTATATGTATAATTTTTCTAGATCGGATTCGGCGGGGAGGGCTTCTATAAGATTGGTCCGCTTTTATCAAATAAAATTTGAATTTAAATTAATTTAAATTAATTAAAAAAATATTACTTCATTTTTATAAAGGAAATTGTAAAATCTTAGATAGAATGTATAATAATTATAATGATATTCGATAAATGCGGTATTCAGTAAATGCGGTAAAGTAACCTTATAAAGACTTAACTAAACTATTATATATTTGTAATTTTATATTTTATTTTTTAAATTATAACTTATACGGAGTGCATTGTATTTTAATATAAAAGAAAGTATTATACAAAATAAATTGTACGAATGAAAAATGTTAAATTAAAAAATGAAAACGTATGTGTCCAAAGTAGAATTAGAATATTCTTGCATTACTGTTACTTTTGTAATAATGATTTAGTAATTACGTTGCAATTTTTTATGACAGTAATTATAACGTCAGAATTTTTGAAAAGTAACTCGTTATATTAATCGTATATGTGACGAGTAATGAATTATGTATTAGTAGTGCATTATTTTTTATTAATAAAATAACGAGTTATATATTTTTCAATAAATAATACGTATAATTTAATAACAAATTACTTTTCAAAAATGACTTTCCCAACTTTAGTCTTTATTACCGTTGTAAAAAATTGTAATGTTATTACCAATTCGTAATGATAATGATCTTTAATGCATCATTTTGATTCCCATAGTTCAAAGAGGACTGTCGATTAGAATCGACGGGGGTGGAAGGGCCTCTACAAGCAATTTTTGTTTATTGCCAGATTATCTAAAAACTGTATAAGTAATTTTATTGTAATATATTTTATTGCATATTATGTTGTAGCAAAAAAAAAAAAAAAGGAAAAAGAAAGAATTCAGAAAGTATATAGTTTATATTGGACAAGTTCAAATTGGCAAAGCGGTTAGGTTTGCTTGCCAAATAATTAAACATTATTGATTGATCTATAAAAAAAACGGTATTTTTCTTTCGAACTGAATATCATCGGAAATATAAAAGATGGGACAAAAATTTTTAAGCAACAGTTGATTTCAAAAGTAGGACTTTAAAGCTGTGGAAAAAATTTTTATTTTTTTTTTGTTTAACAAAATATACTCATTATCTATTTTTTTCAAATTAAACAATTTTTTTTATCGAATTAAAGATTATTTTTTCTGACTTCAACTATGTATAATAAAGTTATATTACAACCCAGTAAACAATAATATAACAACAATGTTAATTTCTCATTAAACAATATAAATGAAATATAATACATGTATTATATTGTACTCATATTATTGAGTGGGAAATTATAATATCACTGTTATATATTATTGTTAATTGATGTTTACTGAAAACATATCATTTTCCAGAATTCATTATAAACGCTTTCTCCGTATACACTATCCGGGCTCATGTGCGTAAGTGATTGTCGTTGAAATAATAAGATATATAAATCGATGAATAAGGAAATTAACGTAATTAATATTTTTAGTATTACAGATTGTAAATAACATTAAAAATTATTTAATTTTTATTACTTCTCTTTAAAGTAAGTAAAACTTTTATTCTTTATTCATCTCTGTACATTATTTCTTTATAATGTCTTAAGATTATTCTCTTAAAGTTATTTTTAGTATAAACTTTAATATCTTATTTGTCGTTTACATAATAATTTTTAAATGTACTTACAATAAAATAATCTTTAAATGTTTATACAATAAATTTATATGTCGCACGTATCATTTACTCATTATACTCATTATAATAATGATGAAAAAATGTTTTAAACATGATTTTTTGCATGAATATTTTACTACAGCTATATTGCAACCCTCGATATGTTGTTGAAATTTTTTCAAAATTAAATTTACTGGATTTTCAAATTCTTCTGGTCTTTCGTTTACATAACCACTTTTAAACTATGAATAGTACGAATAGTACGTGTGATATCGGGGATGACAATTAATTGTGTATCAGAGATTACATTTTTATTATATTATTTTGTTCATGCAAATTTATATTACTTTCCAATAATAAAATATCTAAATAATAATATCTAAAAACCTTTTAGCAAAATTTTTCCAAATTTTGAATCCGTGAACATATAATGGTTGTATTTTCTCTGTAGTGCCTTTTAGTATAATCATAGTAGTAATATGTTTTCCTGCAGATGTCAATCTGAAATGATATTGGGATAATGTCCAGTCCATGAATCGATAAGAAGAACGCTATTAGAAGCAAAATAAGCTTCTTCTAACCACCATTTTAAAATGATCTGTAAGAAATATAAATATTAAATTAATAATTTTTGTATAACTGTGTTATTAGATTCTTAAATAAAATAAAAAATATAAAATATTGTATATCATAGGAATGTCATAGAAATTACATTATTTCGTTTATGCAATTTATATTTTAATAGTAGAACAGTATCTGAAAATCTGTTATGAAAGGAAATTTATTTAATTACCTGAAGTCATTTTAAAATGATCTGTAAGAAATATAAATGTTAAATTAATAACTTTTGTGTGACTGTTATTAGATTCTTAAATAAAATATAAAATATATCATAGGAATGAGTTATAAAAGGAAATTTATTTAATTACCTGAAGTCATTTTATTAGATGTCAACGCTTTTATGACAACATTTATTGGTAAACAAAATTTCTTGTACTCTTGATCCAAATCTATTATTGGCTTCTTTTAAAACACTGAATAAAGGTGACAGTAAATTTCCATTTCACATATTATTTATTGTGCATGAGTGTGTGAGGATGATATAGATTTTGGACGACACGCTCTACTTTTTTTACTCTTTAATAAGATAATGATCTTCCAGAATAAATTTCCAATTGAAAACCACTTTGATCAGAATTAAAAACATTTTCTGATCCAAACTGATCGATAAGTAGTTTCACTGTTTTCAGAAAATCATTGGCTGTTTTTTGCAAATTAAATTTTCTATTGCTTTTTTAGTTACAAATTTTATAATTTTTCTTGAAATAATTTAGTGAGATTTCTTGAATCTTGATACCCAACCATGAAATGCTTTAAATACAGGATTTAAATTTTCTATTTCTTCTTGTAAAGCCTTTTTAGATTGAACTATGAATCCTGATCCAACAGCTGTAGTAAATTTATCATGCGTAAATTTAGAGATGTAAGATAATATACGATTTCCACCTGATTGTAATTATTTTTCCCAACGTTTTAATTGATGTTCAGATGAAACTCTTCTACATTTATTTTGTACTAATTTAGAGGATGATTTCTTTTTTTGTTGTTATTGTTTTCCTTATTGTCTCATTTCCAATATTCAACAGCTCGTCTTTTATAAGAACTGTCAAAGTCTGCGTCATCATTTGAACATTTGAGGATGAGAATTAAAATTGTCTTCATTCCATGTTTCTTCATCATCTTCATTATTTCAAAATTATGTAATTTATCAGATTTTTGATAATCAAGACAGATTCCTTTTGTTACTTTTCAATTCATTATAATGAAAAATGCTATATCCAGCAATAATTTGATTTTAATTCTATTTCTGTTTCAGTTACTAGTATTCCTGAGTTAGATATATTGAACTTACAGAAACTTAAAGTCCGATAACATTAAGCGGATTAATAGTTATTTTCAAAGATGAACTTTGCTTTATATTCTAATATAATAACAATTTAACAAATTGCACAGATATGATTATAGCGAAACAACTGACTGAATGTAAAACTGCTATATGAATATATTGTTCATTTATCATATTCTTGAATGTATATACATGTAAACTTATATCATAAAAATTATCACACACTTATTATCACTGATTGCGTTCAGCAGAGAGCAGTTTTGCAATACATTGCAATATTATTTTTGAGAAATATGTCACGATTCTAATACGATACATGGCTTTTACAAAGTTATATCTTATATCACAAATTCTTCAGATGTGATATTTTCCAATTCAGTTAACTTCTAAATGCGACAATTTCCAAATTCATTTTTCAAAAATTTAATTTCAGATAATAATTTTTTATTATAAGAAGATGGATTTCAAATAAAATGTTTTATTTTTAATTTTTATTTATGGAAAAAATTATTATTTCGACGATAATTATTTACGTACATGAGCACGGATAGCGTATACGAAAACGTTTTATAATTAATTCTCGAAAATATGTTATAATATAACTTTAATATACATAGTTAAATTTGAAAAAAAAATTTTTAACTCTATAAAAAAAATTATATTAGAATTAAGAAAACTGTGGCATATATTGTTAAACAAAAAACTAAAAAAAATTTGTTTCTTCACAACTTTCAAGTACTCTTGTTGTTTAAAAAATTTTTTTCATCTTTTATATTTCCGGTATTCAGCTCGAAAGAAAAATACTGTTTTTTTTTTCCAAAGAGATGTTTAAACATGAGTTAGTATATATATATATATATATAAAAATATGTGTCTCTTAGATTTTTATGTTTAACAACATATTTCACAGGGAATCAAATCGGTGCCGGATACAGTTGTGAAACTATCCCTTGTTAGTGAAATTGAAACATATCGTAATTAATTTCTATTTTATATTAATAATCTTTTTCACCACTATCCTTGCATTGTTCATACAATTGGCTTTTGTTTCTTTCTATTGCAATATTTTTTGTTAAACTGCAATTTGCAGTTTTATGATTTCTACTTAAAGATTTAATTAAATCACAATATATTATAGCGTTCAAAAAGATAAGCTTCAAAATAAAAATAATGTTCTAAGGCCCGGTTATACCAACGTTATTTTAATTTTAAGCTTAAAACTCTCTTTGTTCCTATCTCTTTTCGATTTTAAAACGAGAAAGAGTTTTAAGTTTCGTTTAAAATCAATTTTATATAAATTGGTGCAATCGGATCTAAAGCGATTAAAAAACAAATATTTTCTGCATATCGTAATAAATAATACATATATTAATCGTTCTATGTACATATATGTAAAACATAGTATTCAAATGCATGTTCTACAAGCACATAGCTTGATATAGTTCGATATTGCAGCGTTGTACAAAGAGTAACAAGTCACAGTTTCAGTCTCTTAATGTCTTCCGGTCGGAAGTCTATTCTTAGGGAAGCAATACGACGCACTTCTGACGGCGTTAATCGCCATGCTATCGCGTCCGCGCCGCAATAATCGGCTAATTCCTCTATCTTTTCTATACTTAGAATAGTAGCGATCTGTGTTAAACGCGCAAATTTGTCCCTCACCGACCAAGATGTGGCGGCTGCTAAGTAACTGGCCAATGATCTTATTTCCTTGTCCAGTATCAGACCTCCTGCCTACAACATACAGATTTATTCTGATATAAATTATATTACACTAAATTAAATTTGTGAGCGTATCGATATTTATAAGAAATTAGATAAAACATTAAGATAAAATTGATAAAATATTACACAATTAATTAATCATAAGTAGAAATATAAATCATTTAAATAGTAGTACATTTTTGTAGCCAATTTTTATTTATAATTACGTAACTATATATATTGCTTATATTTGTCTTATATTTTTATATTTTTTTATTTTATATTTTTTTATATTTATATTTTTTTTTATATTTTTTTTTTTACTATGAACTATATAATTTACTAATTAGATAAAACTATTCCCAATAGATTACTATTGAAAGATTATAAGAGAAATAATTAAAATCCATATAAGTACCCGATTAAAAGTCGATTTCAAAACTATTTTTTCTAAACGAGCTGTAACTTCTGCAGTTAGAAGTCCAATAAGTGCATCGTAGTTGGAAGTTGTTAAACTATCCTTAAATCCTCGAAGTAGACCCTCTAGGTTTGTGATTAATGTCTGCACAAATGGCTCGTCTGTTTCGTATCTCAATAATTCATCCTGCATATGAATTCATTATGTATTTAACCATTCGTTATATACATTTAGAAACACAAAGTTTATTTATTCTTGTAGGATATACCTCATTGATATGATGATCAATAGATAGAAATGCATCGAGCCACGGAGTGACTCTAGGTTTTACGGCGCTGACGCGCAACTGTTCTAGACCACAATCGATGATGCCTCGTAAAATCAATATAACTCCCTTTAAACTGGACAAACAACTGTCAATTTTGCCTCTATCCTTTTTTTGCATATTGGGAAACGTTGCGTCTATCTCTGCACCAAGACTCTTGCATAATGTTTCCACATATTCCGTGCTCACATCGGTATTATTTAAGTATGCCTAAATAAATATGAATAATTATAAATATAAAATTACAGAGAAACGTATAATAAAACTGTTTAGTAATATATATTAATATGTTATGAAAATAACATGTAAAATCGTAGATTAAAAAAATGTTACCAAGAACATAAGACGGGCGCATTCTGTATCTGACGTTTGTAAACGACCATGTTGTATACTTGTCTGGAGAGCACTGTACGCTTGCGCCAGATCCAGGTAGCCTGCTGGATAACCCTGACGCAATCTGTTCCTCAATCTATTCGCAAATTCGCCTTCCAAGATGCCACAAGCCATATTAACGACAGCACAAACGCCGTCTATACTCCAACTCGACATAGCCCGTCTGTGTAGACATTATATTCATTATAATTTTCAATAATATACATATCGTATGCATAAATTTGGCAATATACATACCGTACGCATTTCTGTACAATGAAAAATACATCGTCAACCATGCTGGAAGTTTGTTGATCTGGATCTAATGCATCCATTCCTAAAGCCTTATTCACACTCTCCTCGAGAAAATATCTCTCTAATGCAAGATAGGCACCAAGCAACTCTTGCATGCCATGTGCCAATTCGGAGTTGTTTATTGTCATTTCAAATTCATTAAGTAACTCTGTGCGTTGCGCCTCATCTGTGGTACTGATCTCTATATCATTCTGCAAAACAAACACATGAATCTACATTGCTAATTTCTTATGTAACATACCGATAATCAAATACCTTAACTCTTCTTTTTAAGAAACGTATGTAAAGTTCTGCTCTCGAATGCATTATAGTAATTTCTCCTAAGAGAAGATCAAGCTCCTTAGGATCAAGTCTTTCAGGACTCGGTTTTCGCAAGTACTCATTTATCATTTGTACATTCTTAGATATACATCTATGTTTCGTAAATACTACAATAATTTTCTTGACTTGCCTATTTGTAAAAAATATAAATTAATTTTTTTTTAATATGTAGAGAAGGTCGTCTACAATTTGATATGCAGTTTATTGTATTTTTTACCTATCACATTCCTTCTGTAAAATTGAAATTGTCATTAATAGTCGACCAGGACCATAATAAGTTTCAATGATCGGTTGATGCACTTCTACAATACGTGCAATCCCTTCGAACAAGAGAGTCATGGTGTCGGCAAAAATAACAGCTGCTCTCTTGTCATTACTTTTAATTTCTAGTGCTGCTTGTAGATTCTTCTGTGCAGTCTCATGTAGCTATAAAATGAAAAATCAAACGTTATCTTCTCAATAAGATTTTAGCATATATAATTTTACACAATATTACATACTTTAGTGCATAAGTAACTGCAAAACTTCTTTAATCCTTCTAAGTGCATCCCCAACAATGGAAATATCTTAAAAAATCTCTCAACGGAAGCCAGATCCTCAGATTTCACAGCTTCGTCAAATTTATGTGTGACAACGGCTCTCAATTCCATTGCAGCCTGTTGCAAGGTAACCAAGGAACTGCTAATACTAGTATGATCCCCCGATACATCTTCGGCTGTTCTCTCCAGTAATTGTTGATCCATTGCTAAATAACGATGAACATGTGCAGCACCTTGCTCATAATCCTCATTACGCAGTGCAGTTGCTACTCCTTCACTGCATAATTGCAAGTCTAATATATCATTTATTCTACTTTGACACTCGCATACTCTGCTCTGTAAAATAAAATTGTAGAATTTAAGCATTTATAAGACTGAGAATTCTATGACTTATCTAAAAATGTTTTCATTGTAGTGTGACATACTCTTGCTAAGTCCAACTGTCTCACTTTAGCACTAACATTTTCAGCTAATTCATTGGTACGAGCGATCATATCACAAAACTTTTCTCCTTCTGTTCGTATCAGTACAACATTTGGCAGTACCTTGCCAATATTTTGCAGTTTTGCTTCCACGTGACATCGTCGAGTAAGAATTGTATCCAGATTTTTCTTTATAGAAACCTAAAAATTTACAATTTTTTTCTATGAAATATATAATGGCAAATTTTTAAATGATGCTTCTTCACATATAATGCAATAGATCTAGAGAAAATATCAAAGAAAAATCTTACACAGAAAAATCTTACATTTAGTTCTAAAGAGATATATCGTAGAAATTTATGCTGCTTATAAATATTGTATAATCAAATATTATAATAGCAATTCGAACCTCATCTTCAGACAATTTGTCCAATATTCGTTGCAGATTTTCTTCGTTTACCGGCAGATCCATATTATCAGTAAGTCAATTAATTGGTGACGATTTAATTTTATAGTGCTGAGGCACTTGATATTTTCCATATGTTATGTATTTCACGCCCACGTTGTCACATTTGTAAACAATAACTGACAATAACTACTGGTAATGATAAGAATGAGTATCTATAAAAAATAGTATAAAATCTGAATTGCGCATGAGATAAAGCTAGAAACACAATAAAAAACACAGGTAATAGGAATAGGAAATAACAAATTTCAACCTATCAGAAATCATATATACTAGAATGGATGTTTTCTGATAGGTTGAAATCTCTTATTCCCTGTTTTCATTGCCTGTGTTTTTCATTGTGTTTTTCTGGCTTAATGATCGCGTTCAACAGACTCAACTGTTGCAGAGTGAATCCGTGAACGCTTGCTACTATTGGTGTATTCTTTTAGATCATCCAATAGCAGCGAGCGCTCACGGATCCGCTCCGCCACATATTATACACGAGGATTTTTTACCTTGTTAAGTAGACCATACCACAGTAATGTCCGTATTCATAGTCAGACCTTGTACTTAAGGCTTCCTTAAATTTATCTTTAAGGATCCTCTACGTAGGAAACCAACCAATCACAATCAAATATAAGGAGAATACTCGATTAGAATTAGTCAGTTCCTACTATTTAAAACTTCACGACCTATGAAGTCTACGACTTCTATGTAGAGGATCCTTCAGATGCTCAGTAGCCAATGAAATAATTCGTAGAGTATCTGAAGATATCTGAAGATAAATTTAAGAAAACCTTAAATATAAGGTCTGATTATAAATACGGGCATAAGTCGAAAATGGAGGACTTTTGCATTACTTTAGTAATGCATATACTAGAGCTTTAAAACTCGCGCTCCAAGGAAACATAGTGAATATTGCTGCGTATAGCCAATAATCGTGCTCCTACCATACCACGTGACGTTACACGAATCGCGCTCGTCGCGCCTCCGCTGTGGAAGGGATCAGGAAGGAGGGTGGTCAGGCTTCTTCGCACATCCCATAGTCTCATACGCGTATTACCGTACTGAAAATGGCCGCCAGCTGTCATTCGCTTGTGAAGTGTGGCTTGTTGTGAAGGAACACGACGCGGATTCGTCACGAGACGGTTTCTCTAAGCGCGTAACACACCGCGGGGATGCGATGTACTTTTGTGATGACACGCGGCTCGTTGGCTAAGATCACACGAGATTGTCGTGAGTGAGGGAAAAAGAGAAGAAACAAACGAGCGAGCGACAAAGTAGAGGAAAGAGAAAAAAAAGAGCGGGGAACGAGAGAAAGTGTACGGCGGCCCTCCCCTCCCCCGATGGTGTTACTTCCACAATTCCACGAAAGTGCGGCTAGTTTGGCTGTTTACAATTCCTATTTCACGTAAAGTGTGTGACTAGTCTGTTGCTCGCGCGATCGCGATAACGCCACCGTAACGCGACCGAGTTCGGAGTCGTCCACCGCAGCCGCCTCCTCCTCCTCCTCCTCCTCTTCCTCCTCCTCCTCCGCTTCGATCCGTTTGCGAATCGGTCTCGCAGTAGTCGCAGTCGCGGGGCTCTCCCGATACTCCTTGCCCCGCGATACACGGCCTTCCCTTGGGAGTTCTCTCGATTTGCTTGTTTTACACTCCTCAGGGCAATTAAGGTAAACTTTTATCGGATAGCCATAGTATTCTAGATAACCTTTCAGATACTGTTTGATTTATGTTCACTTGTCCGAGTCTCTTATTTTTTTTACACAATGATATCTATACTTGTGTTATGTGTTTGAAAAAATGATTATTCTAAAATATATGTATATATGGTTTTTGTAAGTATTGAGTTTTTTTGTATATAGTTTTCTAATAATAATATCAATGTTATAATAAATGTGGAATAAAGATAATTGTAAATGCAATAATTGCATATTGCTGATTATTTTATTTGAAGGATTTGCTGTAATAGTAGATCTATAACAATGTAGCCAAACATGTGAAACTACAATAGTATTTTGTTCATCATCAACTTTGGAATTCATTTATTTCATTTTTATATAATATTCGTTAATCCAGTATTGCAGCAAGTCTTTCAATTCATTTAATAAAGTTTTATATATTTTTATTCAAATCAGTGATGATATAAATTTTTATGTTATGAATATTATTAAATTATAAACATAATCTAATATAAATTTATCTCTTTATATTTAAGGAAGCAGAATGGGTTCCAGTCAACAGTTCTCTCTTAGATGGAACAATTATTTAAAACACATTACTTGTGCTTTTGAAACATTGAGATCAGATGAAGATCTCGTGGATGTTACTTTGAGTTGCGAAGGCAAAAAAATCAGGGCACACAAAATGCTATTGTCAGCATGTAGTACATACTTTAGAGATTTATTTAAGGTATTGCGTATATTTCTGATTCATTTATTATATGTTTAAATGTAGAGACATTTTTATAATAATTATTTGTTATATAGGAAAATCCATGCCAGCATCCCATCATAATATTTCGTAATGTAAAATTTGACGACTTGGCTGCCTTGGTAGATTTCATGTACCAAGGCGAAGTGAATGTTATTCAAGAGCAACTAGCAAGTTTTCTCACCACGGCAGAACTCTTGGCAGTACAAGGTCTTACAGACGGCACAGGAAAGGATGACAGTCTAGTAGAAGTGAGTTATTATAAAGTATATAAAATAATTTATAATTCCAGAAATATTGATCTCAGGTAGAAAAGCAACTGAAAATGATATGTTTATAAGTTCTCTCTCCTTCCCTCTCTCTCTCTCTCTTTCTCTCTCTCTCTCTCTCTCTCTCTCTCTCTTTATGTATTGTAGTTATAATAAATTTTAGAAAGAATCATCAATTCACTATCGTATTTATTCCTAATTGCTTGAAAGTTATAGTCTTCGATTTTGTTACAATTTTAATTGAAAAAAGGAAAGAAAATATAAATTCCTTCCTCAATTCTGGAGATTTGGATTTATTTATTTTTTTTTTTAAATTTCTTTTAGAACAACATAGTATTTGTTTATTTCCTTAATTAATTAATTAATTAAATTAATTAAGTTCATATTTCGAATATTTTATTTATATCTTTATTGAATATAAATATTTTTTTCTTACTGAAAAATCCTAATACTGTATAGGATAACAAATTCAGAAACTTGGTTTTTTAATAGCTAACTATTTTAGCACTGTAATTTAGCATCTTATTTATGTGTCATATTACTTTTAAGGATGACATAGAAATTCCCAACGAGCCTGAAGTTCAACTGCAGAACACTTCCGGTAAATCTATGGGGGATAACAAGAGAAATAAGTCCCCGTCGTCTCCGATGCCATATCATGCCGTTGAATTACAACCCGAAGTGCCGCCAAATAAAAGGAGAAAAATTCGAGAAAATATGAATGTGAACGCGGAGAAGAATTCGGCAGGAATCAACGCGAAGGATTCCGAGAAAACGGCGGAAAATCAGACGGGACCGGGCTCCGATCCGGTCGAAATAATTCCCCTCATGCCGAACTTAAAGCTGGAGATGCCAGAATACTTGGAACAAGATGGTAGCAGTTGTAGTTATGAAGATCAGAGTATAGGCGACAATGCCCTGAATAAGATTACTATAGACGATACATCGTCGACCACGCCTGATCATGAACAGAAGGTCGACATCAGTCAAACATTTTACACGAGTCAATCGGCATCTGATAGTTTGGACAGCAAACATCAATCAGATGTTGGTAAGTATCTTCGTATGTGATAATTTCTAGAATTTGCTAAAATATTTTTTACCTAATTTATCTTGATAAGTTGTCAATTTTCAATCTTATCTATTTTGATTAATTGTCAGTTTTTGCGCAGTTTGATGATTTTTTTTTTGTCTGTTAGGACATCTACTATCTAAACCAAGCACTTCGGGAGAGAGAGCAACACAGGATGCGGTACAGGGTAAGTGATTATCTATTTTCTTGTTATTATCTATAAATTGTATGATATGTTGTTTTGCCATTACAACATAATTACGACATGAAATTGCAGTAGATTGAACGAATTATTAATTATATTTAATCATAGATTATTTAAATTAATCCTTTAAATCAGTTTGAAAATTAATATTTTTAATTTAAGCTATAATGTAAAAAATAAATTATTAAATCGCAAATTGGAGATTGTAATATATTGGAGCGCGCAGTAAATTATCTTTAAATTTGATATTTAATTATCGTCTATTCAAGAAATTATTTAAATTATCATACAGTAACAGTAATATAGCGACAGTATAATGGCAATACAACAAACTTTTAAGTTTTGTATCCACATGATCCACATACTTCAATACGTTTGCAATCTTTTAATATTTAAAAATATGCATCTACCTGATATTTTGGATAGTAATATTATATATAAGAAATTTTATACATTAGTTTCAATTATAAATTGCTCTGTACACAAACCTGCATTCTAACTTCAGTGGTGATGGATTAATTGCATGTACTGTGGGTACAAAACCAAAACAATATTTTAAACATCTTGATACATGAAACATTAGTATCATAGGAGTTACTTGGTTTCATGGATTAAGATTCTGTAACAATTATTTTATATTATAATAAGAAGGACAGGACATTTCCTTTTTATTGTGATATTATGATCTATTAAGTTTGAGGGGTAGTTAGTTGATTGCGTTTTCACATCAAACTGTACGGTTTGGTAGCTATGCAGCTTTGCATTACTTATACACGCACACAAATGATAATTAGAGAAAGAGATTAGGATTAAATCCAAAGACAACGATAGTGTAAGATTTACACATGAAACGTTTAGTTACTATTACTTTACAAAACGAGTATTTGAAAACGAATATTTTAGATCTTAATCATAATTTTTTCTTCACGTGGACCTAGTTCTTAGTAGCATGACAAAATACATATTTAAAGATAAAAAAAATTAAAAAAATCGATAACGCTTTTTATAAAAATGGCATTACGTTTTATCTTATAACATATATTGCTATTAAAACTTCATTAGTTTTTGCAATATTCTGTGAAATACTGTCAATTGTTTTCTCTTTGACCTGATTACTCTTGCATTATTAAACGGAATCAGGTTTGCAATCTTATTATGAAAAGATTTCTGAACATTAATGATAAATATATGTATGATACATTCCCTGTTTTACTACAGGGAAAAAGACTTTCATTTTCATCCGATTATATCGAGATTTACTTTCAATGTACAGAGTGCATGGTGTTTTGGATGTAAATGTATGGTACAGGCACTCGGGTGTAGGTTGAACTGTAGATACTAGTAAGCATTGCCAAGTGCTGTATGTGTGCCGACAATCATCAACATTCCTTTTTTTAATAACTCGATCAAAGCCACCACTATGTTCCTTATGCGCACTAACTGTAAGCATACTTCTGTGTATATACTAAAATAAGAAATACCTTTCGATACTGGTTCAAGGCAACTTCTTCGTAAAAATATCTAATTCGTGTGTATAGCGCGAATCCCACTACATACACACATGGTTTATTTGCATGTAACGTTAATCTTAAATGTACGGGTATATTGATTTTTAAATGTTAGAATAAAACAGTGCAAGTCAAATTTATAGTATTTGCTGCAAGTTTTGGCGAAGTTTATTTTGGGAAATTTTATTATTAATATGATCGAATATGATTTCAGAAACTCTTTTAATAATTTATATAGCAATTAATTTTTTTAGCGAAATGCTTTAAAAAAAAACTCTTAAATATTATTTCGATAACGAATATTTTCAGAAATTTCATACTTTATGAATGAGGAGAGCTTCATCCAAATTTATTTGTTTTTAATTGACAGCCCAAAATGTTAAAATAATATCTTCTATTGATGATATTGCAATATAATTACATCATTATCATTATAAAAATAAATTAGTTAATAATATTTATATATATATATATATATTTTATGAAAATTATCTCGGACATAATTGCGAATTTCGCACGTACTCTTCGAATCACGAGCTTCCTGCGATCATAATGATCGCTGTATTCGGATTAGGGTTCTATTAACTTGCAGAATGTATCGTTACATAGATCGTAAGATATTCGCGCAAATATGAACTAATTCTGAAGCAGTCAGGTGGTGGTGGTGCTCTGGTGACAGTGGCATGCGCGTGCAATCCTTTCTTAATATTTGATAATTTGAGATATTTGATTCAGTTCCCTTTCCCTTCTTGTATGAAGCAAAATTCTATATGGTAAACGGGTGCGTATGGGAAATACAGCGATCAATATTCGTTGCATCGATATTCCTTCGGAATCCGTCATTTTCGGCGTTTTTTGATATTCTAATTTCGATATTAGTATCTTGATGGGACAATAGAATTCTAGAAAGATTAAGCCTGCCAATAGACTCGCATGATTAAACAAGGAAATGTTAAAGGAAATAAAGATGTGGCATGCATAATAGAATAAAATTGCATCAGTTATAAAGCTGTACCAAGGTGTAAGATATTTTCGGATTATTTACTGTTTATATTCATGGTTTCATTTTTAACACATATATTAAATAAATATTTATTGTTTATTAAATATATATTCATAAAGAAAGAACGTGGATGAAAAATGAATCTTACGGGAATAATAGAAACGAAACTTTAGATGCGCGCGCGATTCATCATCTATAAATTTCTCTTGACATTGTATTAATAAAATATATATTAAACACATAAAAAGAGAATTAATTATCTTCATATTTTATATTTATATTATTATACTTTCTTACTTTATGCAATAGTTTAAGTTCATTGTCAATTAATTGCATCTATACATATATTCGAATTAAAATTAAATGAAAACGAATGAATTAAATGAAAACAAATCGAAAGCAATGACGGATTTTGGAAGATTATCGACACATATTTTCCTCGAGAATCTCATAAGCCTGGTGATTGTAAACGTATCTTGACCCGAAATTCTTTGGTTACAAGTACATATGACCGGAGAAAGATTAAAAAAAAAGAAAGAAATAAGTGTTTCGGCAGGTAGGTAATACAAGATCTTAGCAACGATCGCTAAAGCAGAAGCATGAGTTCTTTTAGTAGTCACGACATCAAAAAGCTTGTTCCTTCTTTTCAAGTACTAATGTTATTACGTAAAACATCATTAACGTCTCCGCGTAATATGACTCGTTGCGTTTCGCTTCGAAGTTGATTAGTTACGTGGTCTTTTTCGCCTACTGAATCTCGATTGTGAATCTATCTATGAGTATAAAGCGGCGGATCGTACATTAATCGAACAATACGATACCTTGGATATGGAATATTTAATCAACCAATGTGATATTAGATACTAGACTTGATATTAAAAAGAATAAATTTCCGATATCTATCTAAGTCATTAGGTACATTGAGTTCCCTTATCTTTATCTTGCGAAGAGATAAAAACAGATGCCATTGGATAAATAGATCGAAATTGATTTAACAGTTTTAGGACAATTACAGTTTGGGAGTAGGAGAACTCCTGTTGAACACATAGTTTCTTACTTCCAAGTGATTTCTGTTATTTTTTTATTTCCAAGATATTGAATTGTTCTTGAAAATTGTTTCGTTGACACGCGAGTGTCTCGCCGATAGTTCTGTGGTTGTCGTAGATGTGCATTGTCGAGGTCACGATCCAAATTGAAGAGAAATTAAAACGAACGTATCGAGAACGATGAGTGCTTGTATGGAAGTTTGCGTTTCGCATTTAGAAGAGCATTTAGTGAGCCAATTCGTAATTCATCCTGCCACAAGACAACAACAATGAACCTGCGATAAGACTGTCTTTTTGTTCGCGACAAAAACGGATCTCGTCGGAATATCGATCTCTCGCAAATTGCGCAGCAGGAGGTCGATGAAGCCCACCGTCAAGAAACACGGGAGGCTGGATACGCGAGCATCCTAAGCAATTATGTGCAATCAGCGTCCTAAGCAATTACGTGCAATCAGCGTTCTCGTTTCAGCGTCATCGATCGCACGAAAGAGACATTTCCCTCTTTGAACCACAGAAGGTTTTGTTCTGATAGCCGATAGGCAGAGAAAGCAGTCTTCTTCGGAAGCTCCTGCGACGAACAATGAAATTAGATACACTTGAGACACTTTAGACCACTTGATTGACAGAAAAGGCGATCTAAATTATCTTATGATTATTTCCACCTTTGTACAATTTTGACGATAAATCTGAAAAAAAACTGAAAGATTATTCGAGGGAACGAAGTTTACAGAGATGACCCGGAGTGCTAATCTTTGTGTATCCATGTGTCCTTGCACTAATCGAAGGAGAACTGATATCGCTCTATCCAACGTCTGGAACTGTCTGGAGCAAATTCAGAATCGCTAGTCGATTATGTCGACATATAGGGGTGCAAAAAAAAATCTCGTGTTCGAGTTCTTTTCCTAAAAGGTGCACGGGGATACAGAAGCTTGCGCATTGAAATCTAGCACGTGGCGATGCCACCATATGCGCGAACGCGTTGTAATTCGCGCGAAGTAACAACAATGATCGTGATGAGAAAGGCGCGTTTGATGATATATCAGATCACCGATGAGACACGCACTCTGTAGAGACGGTTTTCTAGCGACTACCGCTGCTGCGATTATGGGATTGTTGTGGTTGGTGCTGGGGATTGGTGGTGCTGCTGCTGATGCTGTTGCTGCTGATATCGTCACGGTTTATTATGATATACGGAGAGGTGTCTTTAATTTTTTTTCATTATTGTATAACTATATAACTAATGATTGCCTGCATGCCCCTACCGCGCCTATTACTTCTTAAGAAAACTGACTAACCCTCAACACGGCTCAACCGAGCCGTGTTTGTTGTTGTTGTTGTTGTTGTTGTTGTTGGCCACAACACTGTGTTTCTCTTCAGGAGGGTTTACGTACGTATCTGGTCAGCCGCATAGCCTCAGCAAAGCGAACGGCCACGGGAAAGTGTGCGTGCACTGCAAGCAGCGCGGCATGGTAACGTCACGCGGCAAGCTCAGGCAGACCCGCTTCAAATGCTGGCCCTGCAATGCCTGTTTGTGCCGCTGGCCATGCTTCGTCGACTATCACAAAATACGCTCGATCCCGCATATCCCACCCCCCTAGCACCAACCCTGTCTTAGCGCCCCATCGGCAGCGAAAAAAGACTAACGTCCATCCGCTCCGCGATCGGACTGATCATATGGGCCGCAAGTGGAAATCGATATGAGAGGACACCTTTGAAATAGGTCCACACACTGAAAGAGAAAGAGAGAGAAAGAAAGGAAGAGAGAGAGAGAGAGAGAGAGAGAGAGAGAGAGAGAGAGAGAGAGAGAGAGAGAGAGCGCTTTGATCAGCCTATATAACGCGATATACGCGAACCTCTTCTGTGTATTCTTTGAAAGCGAGTACTTGCCAAGATATACTTTCATATAGGATCGCGTTACTGAATTGACCTGTGTTTAGCAGGATGTGATTTCGCAGTGAGCATACGTTTTGTTAAAAATTTATTTTGTCGGCTGGAAATACCGTTAGAGTATCGTTGACTTCTGAATTTTTTTGTAGTCAGAAATATTTATTACAATAAGAAAAATACATGTTGATTATGTCACAAATATTTTATTGTTAGATCTCTTTATATCATGACGATATTTTTCTTCTTTAAGGAAGGTTAGAATTCATCAGCATTTTTCTTTGAGTTTCTCCCTTTGCTTTGGCTCTTAGTACTTCACTTAGACCTATATCTATCAATGTAGATTAACTTTAATCTTTAATTTACTCTTTACCTTTTTCTAATTCTTAGAATTAGAAGAGAATAAATGATTAAACTGAGATTAAAGTTAATCTAAATTGATAGAAATGGACATTAGGCATTAGGCAACGTGTACTCTATACAAAATATTTATGCCAAACTAGTATTTATAACTTGCGATGGTTATATTTGTAATATTATGTATTAGAATGCTATCCATACAGCGATAAAACATTGTGTGCATATTGATTACGTAACATTTCATACACATTTTGTGCGTGTTGATAATGTACATTGTTATTTATATTATATACTTTATGGACATGTTGATTGCGATTAGTTGATTGCGATCACACAATGATAGTATAACTTTTTTAAAAAATACTCAGTATATGATGCTACGCTGTACACGAGATAATTATTTCATTCTTCGCTCAAGAGTGTAGTCGAAATTAATTTGACGTTTATTTGAAAATTTTGTTTAAAATTCATTTATTTGAAGAATTAGATGCAAAAACTAAGACATCTTAATGAATGCACATTTTACTTCACGAGCATTTAATAAAGATCATCGCTGTTGTAAATACAATATATTAACCTCAAGACACTATTTGGAATACAAATTTAATTCTAAGTACGAGGTTACAGTTTATGATAAAGCCAATTTAATTTCGACTCTTTCCGTAAGACTTATTAATATGTACAATATATAGAGCCTTATCGATATAATGTATAGATGTCGATTTTATCAGCCTGATTTACCGCGAAGATATATCCAGGATCTACCTACGATCTCGTATAGAATATCGTTACCGTGAAGATTCAGATGTAACCGATTTGTTAAGAAAATGTTAAGTACAAAGAATAGCAATTTCCTATCTATTAGACAAATTAAGGTAGCTGTTTAATTCGTTACACTTGTATAATTTAATTCGTTACACTTATAAGATAGTTTCAAGAAACTCAGTTATACAGTATAACAAGATATATAAGCATATGGTTATATGGTATATAACAAACGTAACTGTCACCCAAATTAATCTGGTGCATTATCCGCTCTCTGCACAGTTCCGAAGATCTCCCAATAAGATTAAGTTCAGCTACTCTGCGAAGTAAGATTGTTTGGATTCTCGTGCTAGCGTCACAGATTTAACTGTAAGACAAATCACATATTGCAGTATTATCGCAAATTTCGCAATAAGTAACTGTGGACTGATTACTATTAAAATATTCATACATCATTTTCATCGTTCAACGCTGAAAAAAAATCAAGTATCTTTTTGTTTAAATGTTTTTTTTATTTTATTAAAAAATTCCAAATATTAGTTATTACAAAATATAATATTGGAGGTAAAGTTTTATTTCATTTAATATGTATATCTGTAATAAATAATATATGAAGTTTTTTGTAATTTTACAGTAAATAATGAAAAGTTTTCTTTTAGAGAAATTAATTTTTTTTTATTTAAGTTAAAATTTAATTCAAAATTTTTAAAAAATTTACGCAAAGACAATGACGTTTGCTCTAGAAAACGAAATAATAATTGGAATGAAATACACAGCCAAGATAAGCGTAACATGTTAATAAAAAATATTACACGACTATTCTTTAAGAACCTCTATGCTTTTCTTAAGAACTACATCAAATGTTTTTTTTAACGATAAAAAGACGAGAAACGAATCCTTCTTTATAGATATTTTCGAATGCCTGGGGACTTAACGAGCTTCTGAATCTTTCTTCAATGGTGTCGTGTGTCTTCTGTTTCCTCTGTCTGATCTGATTAGGCTTGCTCTACTTAGCTTGCGCTTATCACGCACGTCATAGGAAAAAGACGCCAGGAACTGATGGAAGGAGACGTGATATCATCGCCTTGCAAATATTTGGAAGCACTTTCTATCTCATATTTCCTTTTTATTTCATTTTGCGTCTCCTTATGTAAAAATTATGTCCTTAAATTATACGCAAGATATTTTTTCATTGCAATAAGCATCTGTAAAATATTGTAATAATGCAAATGATATATATTCTTATCAATGAAAATGTAATTTTATTTTATTTATGTATATACAATTTGGAAATATTATTTAATATACGATAATAATATATAATTTCATATAAAATGAGGGAAGAAGTATCATTCTTTGAAAAATAAACTGTACATAAAGATTGAAAAAATTTATAAATTACATTCATTTTTTTAATAAAAAATGCAATACAAAATTATATAATTCTAAACGATGATCTCAAAGGATTAACATCTGATAGCATAATTTATTTACTTTGCGAGTTTTGCCAAGAAGTGCTTCCAAGTCTTTGAAGCAGTCTTTGACGACGTTGAAATTCTTCTCTCTGACGATCAGCCAGTTTTTCATGGGATGGGTATTAGAATCTAGCTTCTCCGAGAGGGGATGGAACGACACGCGATGGGAATGCCATTTAGCTCTCGAGATTTGGCTTCGACTGGGAAAAAACGCGCGCGTGTTTTACATTCGCCGGCGTTGTGTGTAGCAATGCGTGGTGACGTTGTGTGTTTGTTGTTTTCTTTGTAGAACATGCCGCGGATGGCGACGACGACGACGGCGTCGCCGAGTTCGTCCCGGATGACGATTACGGTCAGTCCGGCGCTGCGGCGGACGGCCTCTTGTTTCGCTGTAGAATTTGTTGGAAGGGTTTCAAGCACCCCATGTCGTTGACACTGCACAAGGACTTGCACACGGGCCAGACCAGGTGCCCGATTTGCCAGCGCATCTTCAGTCGAAGTTACGACATGAAGGCACACTTGCTGCGCATCCACAAACGTCAGCACACATTCAGTGTGTTCGACGTCCAATCAAATTTTCAAAAGTGATGACTCTCTTTCCTCCCCAGGCTTCTTTTTCGGGTTCTTCTATCGATTTTCTTGCGATGATTTTACGTGAAGTTAATCGTTACGCGGAATATCTCGCGGGAAGATAGTTTAAAAAGATTTCTTGTATTTATATAGTTTAATATTTGTCAACAAATATATTAGAGGCTTAAGTACTTAAAGACGAAAGTTAAACGACTTAAAATAATTAAATTTCAACAGAGTGCAAATAACAGGGTTATATTCCCTGAATAATTTCAAGTTTAGAACGAGCTCAATTTTTAAAGTATTTGATATGTTCGCTGTCAAACAAATTTCGCATCGACAATATAACAACTGCATTACGATATTGTAATATACGTAGATAACATATTATTTTTAGTATTTGAAAATGAAAGAACAAGCGAGATGTACCCTTCATTGTAGTTGAGATTACATTTAAGAAAAAAAAAAGAAAAAGATAAATGAATTATGCATAAGCATTTATGTGCTAAGCTAAAAATTATTACAATCATTATAATCAACAGAAATTCTATCTTAACATGGGCCGAACGACAGTATTTCAGTCTAGTTAAATTGTACAAAAATCTAGTTTCCAAATTATTACATTATAATATTCTAAATTATTATACACATAGTATAATGGTACAAAATCGTATGTCTGTTGTAGAATCTCTAAAAGAATTGGCAATCTACCTGAGTAGATGTCTACCTACTAGATCCTCCTATCTAAATACCTACTGTCTCGAAGACGAGCCTCCTGATAGATCTTCAAGTCCTGTAACACGGAACATATCACGTCATAAGATCCAAAGAAAGAAGGGACTAGCTAGGCAAGTAAAGAAACCCTGTAAGAGATGTTGCGAGAAGAACATTACAGTATTAAAAAACCATAAGCCCGTCGAAGTAACAACGTTTTGTAACGACTGCATTGGCAAACCTCACTTTTGTTTGCGTTGTTTCAACATAGTGCATCACATCACCGATTAAAGTTCCTTGAAAATCTCGTTGAATAAATAATATCTTCTAATTCACTCCGATGTATTTTTAAGATTACACTTTACTTTGATACATGATTTAAGATTACACTTTTTACTTTAATACTTTGATTATATCTTTATTTTTTAATTATAATTTTGTATCAGAAAGACGAATACGTTTGTTATGAATACTTTGCATGAATACTTTAATTTTACTTAATGATCATCATGGCAGCGAACATGTTAATATCGAAAGTTAAGATATCTCGTCGAATTACAGATTGTCGTCGATTGTACACTAAGGAAAGATATATTTCAAATAAAAAATACTAAAATATATCCTTGTAAGATACTTTTGTAAAAAAGAAAATATAGAGAATAATTGAAAAATAGTACATACAGACCAAGATTTAAAAAAAGATTCTACTAATAATGCATTGACAAATATGAATAATTAGAAATTTTAATAAAAATTCATTTACATTACACTACTTTTTGCAATAATTTTAATCTTAATTTCTAATAGCAACAAAGGAAGATGATGTTTTTTATTATTTATAAACAATGACTAAAATTTTCTATTTTGTATATTTTGATATAAAAAATAAAAATCTTGCCAAATTAGTTCTATAACGATGAAATATTTTTTACTTTTGAAACATTCTTTACGATCGGAAAAATTTATATTGATTTAATTAACGTGCCATGAAATAGAAGTGTAATGTTAAGAGTGTTTAAGGATGTACAATAATTTTAATATTTAGGGAAGTTTTAAAGATGTTTATAACACTGCATATAACATTGCAAAGCGATTAGTTTACACTCGAAAATTATTTTGAACCAGCCGTTTCTTGTACATTTTTGAGTGTTAAAAAATATTGCAAATCACACTTTCAAATTTGATCAGCATGAGGTTTCTGAAATAATTGAAGCTTAAATTGCATTAAAAATGATGATGAATTTTGTGTTTGATATTTTTTTTTATAAAGAAAATTTATATTGATAACCTTAAATTAAAATTGAAGTCTTAAAATTCTGATCAGAAACAATAAATATTTTATTTCAGCTTTTAAAATGTATTTTTTTAAATATTATTTTTAAATATTTTTATTATTATTTACTTTTTACAATATTCTGGTAATTTTTATACACTATAATAATTTTTATACAGAAGATTTAAATATAGAGATTTACTAACAATAAGACAGCATATTTCTTGCCTGTAATAATGAAAAACGTACACATATATTTATAAGTTGAAGTTATCGATACATATACAATGTAATGTTTTCATCATTCATAATGAATTTTGATATTTATTGTACTTCTTATTGTATTATTTCGAAAATCTGACATGCTGACGAAATTTGGCGATATTGTTTTCAGAATCCAAAAATTTATGAGAAACATCTTATCTATTTTAAAATAAAAAATTTTTTTATGTACTAATACTATATCAAATACGTAAATAATATTTTTTGTTCTTTGTCTTTATTGATTTTGTTCTTTATTGATTCTAACTAAATCTGTATATTGATTTTAGATTTAGTTCATATCTCTCATTGCACATTTAATATAATTGTTTCTAGAATTTGATTTGTTTTACATCAATATAATTCTATTAATCTAGTATTAATATAATACAGTGTATGTGTATGCACATACATACACACATACACACACACACGCGCGCGCGCGCGTCTCATAAAAACTGTAAATAAGCTTAAGAATAGATTTCTGAAATTATTGAGACAAAAAAGTTTTAATTAAAATGTTGAGATTAATTCTAAGCATTTAAAATTAGCGAATCATATCACCTCAAGTTCGCGCGCTTAGATGCAGCATAAGCCGTAATCACACTACAGGTTACCGATTACGATATGGTTATCGGTTCTATTTTAGCCAATCATGATGCAGCGAATGCGGGTTAGCTACAACATAATTGGCGAAAATAGAACTGATTATAATACAAACTGTTAAAGACGGACGTTAATTTGTCGCCTCCTTGTTAATATCAATATAAGAATTACATATGCGAATATAAGATTGTTTTTATTGATATTTCTGCAAACGATTGTGCAACAAAATTTTCTTTTTTATAATAACATTTTTTATTTTTACACAAATAGATAATATTTCTGTCAGAAATTTGTTATCAATTTACAATAAGATATGAAATTGATGACAAATTTCTGAAAGAAATGTGATTGCACGATGCGTTTGCAGAAATGTCAATAAAAACAATCTTAAAAATAATATTTGCATATGTAATCCTTATATCAACATTAATAAGAGAAAGAAGATAAGTTGCTTAGCAAATAAGCCTACCGTAATTTTAACATCAAAATTAAAAGCGACATTTTGTCATCAGAATGACAACACATAATGTCTGTTTGTTCGCTCGATGCAGCGTTCGTCTTTAGCGTTGTGCCGCACTTGAGCGTGTGAACTGTAAGCAATATGATTCGCTAACTTTAAATGTTTATAATCCAAAAATTATTATAGTTTCAACACTTAGTATTAAACTTTTTATTTCAAAAATCTCATGATCAGAAAAATCAACGATCAGAAATCTATCCTTAAACGTTGTTACGGTATTTACGGAACATCTTGTATATATATCCTGTATATGTCTCATATACATTTAAAGCTTCCAATTATCTCTCGCAATTATCTCTCAAATAATTCGTTATTTCAAAAAATATTTCAAATGAAACTTTGTTACGAGGGAGATATCTTTTGGTGATTACAGATTCTCTTTAGATGATAGAGTCTCTACAAATCTCTAAGATTTCATGATCTTCAGTTTTTTTTAATGAAATTATATATTTTTTTACATAATATGATTTTTGTAATTATTCTACACATATGTAAAAGTATTAAGAGATACACAAAATTAGTAGTTTACAAGATAGATATTCATACTTTATATATATATATATATGGACATGAAATATCAAATAACTTGTAAACTATTAATTTTTTTTTTGTAATCGTACCTTAATACTTTTAGAACAGACTAATGAGATGAATCAATTAATATAAAGAAAGAAAATGCTTATTGAAAAAATTATCATTTTATATATTTATATATTTTATATATATATATATATGTAAGAGATTACTAACAATAAGTGGC
>NW_017259375.1:795492-798736 GCF_001594045.1 Atta colombica
TTAATACAGTGTTATAAAAGCAAGACATACACTTAGAGACAGATACATGTCGGATACTTTACGTTAGAATAATTTGGAGTGAACATGTATTATGTATATATTCTCGCTAAAGTGTTGCTATATTATATATTATCTTATGTGTGTTTGTAATAATCTTACGTCGTGCGTTTCGAAATTTTTTTGTACGTATAGTAGCAGTATTTACATATGTTTAATAAACTGTATTATTATCGGAAGTACGATAACTTCTGATGATACTCGATGCCATCTAATAATGCTACGAGTTTCTAATAAAATGATTGTAAAAAACAATTGTATCTTTTGGATCAACCACGAGCAAGGCTATGCGCAGTCTAATGCATTAATAAACAAATTGAAATGATGAGCGCGCAGCGAGCAACAAATTAGGAATAAAATAAATTAACAGTAAGAATCCTGATTATTTTAAAATGTCGGTTCTGTCGTTAGACTCTCAAGAGCTTACACACAAGCGTTAGGAGAAAAGTTTGTTTCTTTATTGATGTAGGAGATAAAGTTTCGCATGTCTTTATATCTGCAAGCTTTTTGACATTTCGGCACTTCCAAAGAATTCTCCTTTTCGTTTCTGGCTAGAGGCTTCATTGAATATGCTTATGGGAATTGTATCTACTCACATTGGTTAAGAGTTCTTAACACAGAATCTCGACAGTTGTATTAATGTACGGTACACATACTCGACACAAAATGCGTTAGCGAGTACGATGTATGAAGGGTCGATCCATCAGTTAAAATTAATACAATAATAATTAGGAATAGAAATTGCACATTAATGATTTCTTATTATTCATTAGAAATTAGTACTTAGTCCTCTCAAAAAAAACACATTTACTCGTATTACAAATTAATTATAGTCAGTGGATCTTTATTGAAATATTTTTTATAGTCAGTGGATCTTTATTGAAATTTTGTATTTTTAGTAATTGAATCAGCATTGAATGAACATATAATTATAATTTAATCATTAAAATGACAACTTATAATTTATTACAAAATATTATTACATTCAAAAGTCCTTGTAATATCAATTTTTTCAAGTAGTCGAATTCTATAATTTATTTTATGATAGATACAATGTATTTTTAAATATAATCTAAATTTTCATGATGGGTCGTTTCTTCTCATATTTTTGAACGTGTCCCTGACGGCCTGAGACCAAACTTACACTCATCCACAATAAAAATGAAGCATTTAGTGCGATGCAGCGTATAATTATCTAAACTTAACATTTAGCCGTGCATTAATATTTTATAAGCACACATCTCATATTTAATATGTTTCATTCAAATGGTCTTTAAAATTTTGATTTTTTTGGTACTATAAAATCTTTTATTTATTTATATATAGAAAAAATTTTCCGAGGACTCGAGATTTCTCTTATCAAACTTCTTAGAATCTTAGAATTTTCTCTCTTAGTGTCTTTTCATTTTATCGTATAATATAATTTAATAAGGATTAATACATTTATAATGTGATAGTATATATTATATAATGGAGTATTAATATAGTATTTATTGTTATAGTATTTAAAAATTTTGATATAATTTATATGCTATATATCATATCACTGCAATAGTTTATTTAATTTTTTAAACAATATTTTTCAAACCTATATACAAAAAATTTTATCAATGATTTATTATCTTTATTCGTTTATTTCGGTGCTAAATTCTTTTTCAATTCACGTTGTTGAGCATGTTATTGCTCTCAGTCCTTCATAATTTTGAATTACTTTAATGTTCGACTATAAAAGAAAATCTATTGATACCGATGCTTATCGGAATTGTCTCATTATCGTATCTCCGAGCAAAAAAAAAACAACAATTAACACATCGAAAACAACTGAAACCGCGAACTGACGAAGCACAAAAAAAAGACAAGAAAAAAACCAGAGAAAAGCATCTCTTCGCGCACGATGAAATTATTACAATAAAGTATGAGACCGTGTGTGTATGGGAAACACTTTGGATTGTGTGCGCAGAATCAGAGCACAATTACGGGAAGCATCAACCGCAACAACCACCACTACAACAACAACTACCACCTGAGTCACCGCAGCAAATGAGCCTCATTCTCGATGGGGCCAGGCGCAGAACTAAGCTGCACTACGTCGTGGAAAGCGGTCGTTGGGTGTGCGACGTCTGCGGCCGAACCTACAATCGTGGCGATTCCCTAGCTCATCATCGCAGTATACACAGGGGCGACACGATCTGTCCGATCTGTCAGACCGTCTTCACGCGAAAATACACCATGCGCTGTCACATGGTGAACGTGCACGGGGTCAAGTAATAACGGCCGTGGATGTTGCAGGAACGGTGGCATGAATAGAGAAACTCGAGGAACGCTATGCGATCTTCATACAGAATTGGGCAGGATATGTTAGCGTTGGTCTAATTTTTAACGTCATTCGCGCAAAAAATTAGAGCACCCCAAAAAAATTTAGGATGCATCCTCTGCAAGACGATAAACCATATAGAACATATTTATAGAATTGGGAAGGTTATTTCATAAAGTAACGTATTACCGTTACCGTACTTTTTGTAAAATGTACAAAAAAATCTCTCTGAAATTTGCGAATTTTAGAATTTCGGTTTCGAAAGATTCTGGGAATCTTAAGAGCTCTCTTTAAAATCCAACGAATTGATTTTATTGCATTTGTTCATGTAACAGCTTTGAATTATCTTGACAAACTGAGCATTGCTGAAATGAATTCTTTGAGTTTTTATACATTTTACAAAGATTCTTAAAAAAATTAATACATAGCCTAACGTTATCTCTAATTCAAACAATATTGCACTGATGAATTAACATATTTCGATTGATATATAATATTACCATAATAATTCGGAAACAGTTCTTATCTTACGATTTTCTCGCATCTCATGAAAAATGAAATATCTCAGTAAAAAAAAATCGTAGAGAAGTTTTCAAGAATGCATTTTAAAGGAGAAGTTAAATTGTAAATTTGTTTTTTAGTTCCGATTTTATTTTGTTCCTAAATTATATAAAATTAAAAATTTTTTCTATCAAATTTTTTTTACAAAATGATTTTAATTTTGAAATTAAAGTACAGAAAAAAATCTGTTGCAATGTTAAACGCAAAAAATTAATTAACTTTTTGTGAGATGCAAGAAAATTACAAGTTTTCGAATTTACAAACGGTATTAAAATTATATATAATTTTATGTTTATATATATGTATATATAT
>NW_017259375.1:798836-829589 GCF_001594045.1 Atta colombica
TACATTTTATCGTAATGGCAGAGTAGCAATAAAAAAATATATTAATGTTATTAATTAAAATGTATCAGGAAATTATTTTCTAAGTCGATTGCACACAGATTTTTTTATATGAGATTTTTATTGACTTTTCATGTGTTTTTCATATCGATGAATGCGTCCACATACAATATTATTCATTCCGTAGATAACAATTTTGATATATGATCATCGATTATTACATCAATGATTTATAGAAGTATATTTTGTATTTATATATATTATTAAATAATGAATCGCTTTAATGCAATTTCCGGAGAGAATTATTATTATTTTTACTATCGCAGAATTTTATTTTCTTCGTGAATACAAGAATTATCTTGTTTCTTTAATAATTTAAGATATAGATCGATTGTTTTTTTTCAGAATATTCACATTCTTCTGTAAACACGAGAAGAATTTGAAATATGTACATATACGTGTATAATAAGTATAAAACAGGACAAAAACTATCTTCTTCCTACAGCGAACAAAGCGATGTACTTAAGTATCACAAAAGCGGTATACTTTATGCAACTAGACTGATCGTGATTAAGTATAGTGTTCTTGATTAATTGCACAAAGAGGGTTACCATGTTACACCACTACTTGGCGAAATCAGAGCATTATGAATAAGCATAATGTCAGAGCAGCAATTTTTGTTTGAAGCTTCGAGTCCGTCAAATATAGTTATCTAGGATAACTGCTTCTTCTCCGAGCACGAAATTTCTCCGATGTTACTATTCATTTCGTCCTACCTTGAACGTAATCGTGTACTCTTACGAGACGATTATATCATATTGACATCATATACATATACATATAAAACTGTTATTTATGTGGATGTCGTATTTCCGTCTCAGCGTGAAACTTAGACAATCGTCGATCGCAGTCGGATCGATTGATCTTATCGTTGAATATCTAATTGATGTCACTAATTTCATCAGTAAGAAATTTTAAAGACATTAATACAAAATAGACTCTCGATGTACAGAATCAAATTACGATTATTACTCTTCGATAATTAATAAAATCATGTAATACATTGTTCTTGAATTGTACATAGGGATGCATTTAGAAACTCAGAATATTTCATTTTATCGTTCTGAATATTAAATAAGGATAAAATGATATCTGCGTGTACCCGAGTGAAGTTTCTAAATGCAATCCAGTAGTAATTAATGGCATATACGCGACATATTAGACTTGAGGATCCGCTTACGAGGGAATCATTTTTCATTATTCATTTTGTTATTTTTTGTTATTCTTTATTTTATTGTTTTATATCTGGTGACAATAAATTTGCAGAGATAGATTGCGATATTTTGATTGTTGTAGTGAAAAAAATGCCGCCGAATAAATATCTCTCAAAACTTTTTTTATATAGCATATATAAAAAAATTTCGGGAACTTCAAAAGTAATCTTTAAAAGATTTTATTTAAGTTTGCTGTCCTAAAAAAATGATTTACAACAAAACGGAGTTTCTAATTTATGATGTGATAATTTCCGCTGTAATCGATATAATATATTATGTGTAAATTATGACACAACAGAATATATAAAAGAGCGCCGGATTATACATTTTTTTGTACTTTGCATTTTGAAAAATAAAGCTATTATAATCGAAACCGTACATGCATCTTTTGGATCGCGGAGTTATTTTCTCATCGCATAAAACGATCGAATTTCCGGAATCATTTTGTGAAAATTTTCGATTAACGAACGTAATAAGATTTCGATATAACGAATACCCGACAGAATATAATTCTTGTCATAGCGATAAACTTTAATTTAAAATAAAATTTTATTTAATTCGAGCAAGTGGATATATATTTTTTAATTATGAATCACAACGATTGATTAAATAAGAGAAGATAAGAATTTTATTCTAGAATTAATTGTGAAACAATCAAGTTTTTACATGACTCGACGTAGTGGAATTCGCTATAACAAAATTTTATACTATTTTTAACTAAAATGCCTCTCATCATAGAACGTACTGAACATACTTTTTTAAGATTGATTTCTTGCTGTTAGAAATTTGACGATCATGAACGATACACTGAAAAAAAGTCTGCTAATGTATTTTATTTAATACAATAAATAATAATAAATGTTACCAAACATAATAATATGGATTCATATGAACTATAACTATATATTATCATACTTTTCTAATTATTACTGTTTGATAATAAGTAGAAAAATAAGATAATATTTGGAAAATTAAAATACTTTTTTTAGTTTAGTTGCTTTTGGTATTAATAGAACATTTGATTGAATTTTATTTCACCAAAGCTTTAGTAATTATTGTCTATGCTTGATTATTATTATTACGATATTATTGTTATTTAGATTTTTTTTCAATGTACTTCTTTAGACATGTAAATGTGTCATATTTCAGGAATCATCGATTCCTTATGCACACATGCTGCTCTATGTGTGCTAAAGCATAGCATACGAACATATTCGATTAATAGGGATCTCAAAGGAATACATGATTGTCGGTTCACTACACATAACATGCGATTGGCAGTAGATATCGTGTCTGACGAACCTTGAGCCTGATATTCGGCCCTTCAACCACGACTCATGAACTTGGTTCCGTCAACCTGAACTATATTGTGCATGAATATTGAACATTTTATACATGTATTCGTTCTTGTTTCTGTTTTCTTTTCGCTGTTGTTCATATTATGCCGTTGTATATTTATAGTTCACAGTAGCATGATCGCTCCGAGAAATATTATAATTACTGCCATTCTGTGTGTCGCCATTCTCATGATCCCAATCACTCTCTCTCTCTCTCTCTCTCTCTCTCTCTCTCTCTCTCTCTCTCTCCCTCCTGTTTGTAAATCTCACCGTGTGCGTTGCCTTTTTTCTTTTTTTTTTTTTGTTATTGCTACTGCTGTTATTCTCAAATCCGAGTGAACGAGTGGAAAAGTAGGTAGAGAAATGAGAGTGAGAAATTCTTCCGAGTGTACAAGTAGCTTGCTACTGATATGCGATTTTTCTCAATATTCTTCTTAATGTCATTTTGACACCTTTGTACTCGCAGCATCACATGCCATGATCCACGATGAGGCATTTTTCTGATTATATATACAATAATTTTTTAGCTTTAAAACAAAGAAAAAGATTTAACAAAGTGTCGAGATATTTTTTTATTCTTAATTTGATAATATGGATACATATGTTACGGGCAATATAATTAATTCAGGATTTATACATAACGGCTGGCCAATATGGATAATGCCTGTTTTATTAAAATTTTATTAAAGCGGAAATATTGGCCAATCAAAAAGATGTGCATTATGCATATCGACCGGCATTATGTCCGAATTAATCAAATTTTCCGTACACATATACTGGATATTGCATCAACATATTGGTTAGTATGTCATGTTTCCTTTTCTAACAAACGCGTGATCGATCGATTATATTTTATAAATGCGCCTATTAGAGAAGGCATTACATTTATAAAATAATTTGATATACTGTTGTCAATATGTTGGTGTGACACTCAATACATTGTATAAAAATAATTTTTATTTTATATAATATGCTTAATATTTATTAATAATTATAACGTATTCTTTTTGTAATAAAAATTGAATCGTAGAATTCATGGGATGAAAAATGTCACGTCGTCGATCGTGGGGTTATTGTCGCATCTCGAGTACTCGGGTACAGGTGATAAACGATCCGGTAGCGCGTCCCATAACACGAAATCCGGAAGTACTTAGGGCACCGCGAGAGTCGCGCAACCGGCGCCACGACGTAGCATGAACGTTTGTGTCTGATTTAGATTCACACACGGTGGTCATCGAACAGCCGTCGCACTCGTGCAAACTCTGCGGTAAATCGTTTTGGAATCGGGACTCGATGTATAAACACATGAATATGCACAAGGGCACGACCCAGTGCCCGGTGTGCCACAAAGTGCTCAGCCGCACCACGCACATGAAGCGCCACTTGAGGAACCGTCACGGCTGGCTCGGGACGACCGCATCCGTCGCGGCCGGCGGCGTTGAGGCGCCGATCTCTGTGTCGTCGACCGCCCAGACGATCGCCCAGCAGGACGCCGGCAGTCCGTCGAGCATCGACGCGAACGCGACCTACACGACAATACGCATTAGGGAGAGCAGCGTGGAAAGAATCACCTCTAGTCCTATTCCTTAGTGCGAAAACGCTCTACCAAAGAAAGAATCCCGTCGACGCAAAGGAGGATAGATCCCGGCGATCCTCACCATTATTTCAACCTGATTCTTTTATCATCGGGTACAATAGGTTTTTAAAATGTGCCGCACTTTATGCTAATTGTAAAGAGTTTTCTATAATAAGCCATTACCTAAGTTTTAAATTTTAAGTTGTAAGAAAGCCCATAAATGTTTCGGTTCGGTTCCCTCGACTGGGACTCGTCAGTTCTCTTGAAAACTGATAATTAGTTTTAGTTAATTTATTAAGCCAGAAACACATAGAAAAACGTAAAGCAATAAGATGTAAATAGTAAGCGAATTGACCAATCACAATAAAAAATGTATGACAATAATCTTACATTCTGTAATTAGTCGATTAACTTCTTATTTATATCTTACTGTTAAATATCAAAGGAGCAATGATAACCCAATCTCTTGAGTCAAATAACATTTTGTTATTTTTAATTTTCATGTAAATCAAAATGTAAATCAATCCATTTCTGTGATTAGTTTCAAAGTAAATGCATATTAACACAAAGTACGCATATTAACGTATGTGTTTAGTAAATAATGATCTAAATTAGAGATAATTCAATACATTTTTCGTGAGTTAAATAATTTAATTTCATTGTTTTAATTAAATTAACAATTTATTGCGTAAGTATTTATAATATTTTCTTCGTTTCTTTCGTTTAGCGGTGCAATTTTTTTTTGTTTTAATAGAAGAACAGGGCATGTGCAAAGATCGCAGCAATTATTATTTATCGTAACATTAATGACGCGTCGTTGAGCGTCGGGCCTATTCTACTCTAGTCGTCGACGAGGAATTTATGTTATGCCTGTCTTGAACTTCACAACCTAGTCATTCGTACACATACATATATATGTATATATGTGTATCTATATGTGTATAATGCACATAAGAAGGAACACTTACACGTACACATATAGACCATGTGCGTATACACGGACATTTGTTGTAACCAAAGACACGAAGAGAGAACAGAAACGATTTATTTTATCTAGTCAAATTTCTTCGAAAGTTCAGTACTTAATAGCATAAGGAGGAATGTGCATTTTTTTCGTACCATTGATGCGATTTAGCGACGTGGTTCTGCCATATTTTAAGCCAGATCTACATAAAACCCATTCTATATTAGACGCAAGCCGATCGCAGCGTTGATTTCAAAATGCAAACTTCTAGCTTGCGTCTAAATAGAATGGACTTATCACGCAGAACGCAAGCATGTTACGTCAATCAATCTGATGCGTCAATTTTTAAAGTGACACTTCGAGATTGACTTACGCAAGAAGCTTATGACCTGCGACTCGCGTTTTGCTTTAAGCTGGTTCTACATTAGTTGCAAATTGATCGCAAGTTTGTTGCGATAGCTAATATGAAGCGTTAATTTCAAAATGCAAGCTTCAGATTGGTTGTTGCAACAAACTTGCGATCGGCTTGCAATTAATATAGAATCGACTTTATGTAAATCGGAAATCTTTAGATTGCCAATTTGACAATCAGATCTTTTGACACAGGCCGAGCCTGTGATCCACGTGATCGTGGTAAAATTGCTAGAATAATTTTAAAACAATCTATTATCTTAAATTTTGTTACAAAAATTGAGTTGATGTATTTAATTAAGAAAGTAAAAGCAAACTTTTATATACTCACTATATAATACGATTTCAAAATTATTACTTATAAATTAGATATTTTATTCTATTATCTTTTTAATTGATATACAAGATTTTTCCGGATTAAACCATCAACTTGAAATATGAATTTAGGACCACAAAAAGTTTCCTCTGATGTAAGTTTATTCGCAAATACTTCGAGATATTGATTTCTTAAGTTACAAAATTATAGAAATAGTGTTTGAAGTTCTAAATTCATATTTTAAGTCTGGTGATTTAATTTAGAAACACTATGTATGTTATATCAAGCAACAACAATATATATAATATATATACTTGCATTTTTACCATGATCGAAAAATAATCGCTTCAAGTTAATATTTGATTAATTGCCCTGTGCCATTATTTTTTTAAGTATCAATATGCCGAATTTCATGTTTTACATCTCGATGATTGGCTGAATTTTCGTCGTTGTTCGACGCGCCATTACGTTCTCGGGTTCTGTGTTATTGATCCCGGGTCGCGAATTTATATTTATGATATTACGCATACTCACATACACTAGTTTTTAAGGTCTCGGAGACTTTTGCCAAATATCTAATATATCCAATAGTATATACATATATACATATAAATAGTACATTCTGATTTTTTTATTTTAGTATCGCAGATGTAAAGTTAATATCTCGTACTATATTATATTTCGTTTGTTTATTTTGTTGTCGTTATTGTTTGTTCTATTTTTTTACCAGCTCCGATTTCGCGATAGCATTATATGCAACGAATGAACGGTGCAATGAGCTCATTTCACTTTGCCATTAGAGTCTCGAAGCTCATCGATAGTCACGCCTATGTACTTTTACAATTTTTAAATTAAAAACAAATCGATAATCTATTATAAGAATATATAATGTAACTATATTTACAAATTAAATTATTTTATTTATTTACGCATTACTTTACTGTCCATAAGTTAAACAAGTTGACTACCTAAGATTATTTAAAAAAGATATAGATATACACATAAATATATTTGTAATTTATTTATATAAAAAATACAAAATGCTATATTTACAACTTTAGAAGGAACTAAAATTGTATTTAAAAATATTAATATTATAATAATGTATTAAAAATACATAATATATTTAATATTATACAATAAAATTAAATATATATAATATTATATATTGTATATAATATTACATATATATTAAATTAAAATAATAGTAAATATAATAATGTTAAATCTAACAGATTAGATTTAAATTAAGTATATATCATAATATAAACTATATTAATAGATTTGTGGACAGTACTGTACGTTTAGGTGCAAATATAATTTTGCACTGTAGGAGAGAGAATGAATGCGCAATGCTCATTTTTTATCATGAAGTGACTATCGATAAGTACAAGAAATTCTTCCATAAAGAGGCTATTTTTCGTTTTAGAATCATTATATCTACGATTTCTTTTTCGAGAACTTCGAGATATTTATCGATGACCATCGAAGTCATCAAAATCTCTGAACGAAGTGAGAATGTACAAATTGACGCTAGTTTTACAAACGAGAATGCAATTTAGTGCAATTATATTTAGTTCCAATGCTCGTGAATTAGTTTTCTTTGTCTTTTTCACGCTTTGGTGCAATATGATGAGATAAATTTCGTATATCGCAATTGTCTAAATTAATTGAGGAAAAATGTTCGAATTATACGGAATATTTTTCAAATGTATTGAGTTGTCTTTCAGAAACATTAAAATCAAATTTTCTTTAAGGAATGCAGCATCAAAACATTGTTTCGCAATCTGTTTATATTTTTAGTACTTGAAAGTTTTTATACTAATTAATTTCCCGAATAAATGTAGAGAAATAGGAGACGAGAAGTTTAAAGGAAATTAATTTCCATGCGCGAATAAACTGCCTTAATATATATTTTATAAATCGGTTCTTTTGTCATTAATTGCATAATATTCACATACGTTTTATGATACATTGCAGAACAGTGCACCATGTACACGAATAACAATTCGGATGCTGTTAATTTTACGTTATGATTTATGTTTTATGTTTTTAATAAAATTTTCTTTTATTTAAGTTACCATGCGTGGCGTCATTTGTTTTAAATCCTTTAAAAGACGCTATGTAGTTTACATACATGTATGTATACATAACATATATGTATATAATTATCCGTGTTTTATTTATACACTTATATATTCATACGCGTACACGTATGATGTAATTGCGCGTGTACATATTGATTAATCGGCAGTCGTGTACACGCGCGCGTACGAAATATTATTTTGTTACGGACAGAAAAGCGAATGTGCACATTCCTCAAAAAAAAGTCACGAATGCAAAATAAGTACAACATCGCCAATTAAATGTTGCCCTAGACGAATTGATATTTCCTTAGTTGATTATTTATAAAAGAAAAAAAAGAGATGAGACATATATATGTATACATAAAGTATGAAAAAAATAATATATATATATATATATATATATATAATATATCATTACGTAATCCTATGTTTGGCTTATGCAGGCTAAATATAAATGTAAGTGGACATATGTGTGAATAAAGTTGAAAAAATTATGAACTCACATAAGCGAGATTCTCCTCTTTCCTTCTCGCGAAACGTCCGGTTTGCGACATTAAGTCCGTGTCACACTATATTAAGGATTGCAAATTGAAGATTAAAATTCAGCCAAGACCGAAATGGATTAAAATTACAATTATCTAATTAGTCGAGTTCTAATTTTCAATTCGTAATCTTTAATATAGTGTGTGACATGAGATTTACATGATTCACATGACTTCGTTTCACCCCCATTTGAGGATCGTCCTCAATTTAAATTAATTTATTTAATATTTACTGAGCATAAATTGCACGGACAATTGCGCGCGAGATAACGATGACCTAGAATGAACGCTTTTTTTGCGCTTTCGTTTCACGCAACACACATGTGTGTCGAAGTAACACACAGTTGATTAGAAGACAAGCTGCAGCACTGCACCAAGACACCTTCTAATTCACCTAATTCCGCTGTGATTTTGAAGCGAGTACTTAGCTATTTACATGTGCTAATTAGTGCTGGCGCTTCAGCCAATAAAGCCCGATCTAAGATGCAAAACGCGAATAGCAGGTCGCAAGCTTCTTGCATCAGCCAATCTCGAAGTGTTACTTTTAAAATTGACGCATCAGATTGACTAACGCAACAAGCTTGCGACCTGCGAATCGTATTTCTTATGTAGATCAGACTTAACACATTAGAAGTACTATAATCGGTTTGGCAAATGTGAATCAAAAATGGCACATAGAAAGAGATCATATGTTACTTTCTTTTTCTATGAACGCATGCGCAGAAAGTGTTAGAACACTTTCTGGCAATATCTGAAGAAACTGATCAATCGAATTGATCAATTGGCCGAATTGTTCAATTGTAATTTGTTAATTTTCTCTTTTCTCAAGATCTCAGAGTGATTTAAATCTTTGACACAAGGCTTTATTCATCTGTTTATAGCTATCTATCTCTTTTTTGTTCGCTCTCGTTTTCCGACAATGCTCCGAAGAATACTAAGCCAAAGTGGAGAACGTGGAGAATCAGAAGTTGTGACTGCTTTTACTAAATTCTGATTATAGTATCTCTATAACGCACAAACCAATCTCATGCCGATCTCGTTATTTACGATGTGAAATATATAATTAACCGTATTTAATATAATATTTATTACAGTACTTATTACAATATTTATTACATGTGATGTGATTTATTACATGCGATGTCTTATAATTAACTATTAATTGTTAATATGTCTTAGAGGGTGTTGGTATTGTGATGTCTATGTTTCAAGATTGGGCAGAAAATAATTTGATTAATGGCTATAGTAATAGTCAGTAATAGCCAGTAATTAAGCTAATGATTATTATGATTAAATAATCATTATTAATAAATAAATCGACTCTAATGCAATCGACTCTAATGTAATCGAAAATTTTAATTAAAGGATTATTTACTTCTGATGTGAACGAAAATTCTTAGAATAACACTTCTTGCACGAGTACTCATTTCGAATTAGAAACAGTAAAAATGTTTATATTTTTGTACAGATTTCGTTATCATGTTTCCTACTCTTCAAACAAAATAACGTTGTAAGATTTTATCTCGTTTTTACTTTTATTTTTTAACTTTGTGAAACACTGTAGAGATGGAGTGAAAAGTTATGCATTGACAGAAAGGTTTATCAGAAAGATTACATAAAAGTATTATATAATTATATAATTTATGATTTATGTAATCAGTGCACAAACTTGTGCACTGGAAAAAAAGTGGTTTGGTTGCTTTATTGCAATTAATTGGAATTCTGGTTGAAAATGGACAAATTAGAATTTTCTAGTTGAATCTATTATAATTCTAGTTGAGACCAGAATTCTGATTGATATGATCAGAATGAACCTTCTGATTCATTTTCAACAAAAAACTTTTATTAGTCTACGCAAAGAGAAAGATAATTTTTTAATTGTATTTTATTATATTTTTCACAAAAACTAATTATTCAATCGCTATTAATCTGTGTAATCGTGAAAGTAAATGATTGTTTGCCCAAAATTGCTTTCGAGAAACGTAACTTGCGTAATCAAATACGAAGTTGACCAGAAGGACGATATTGTGCATGACAGTTTAACTGTTATACTATGCATAGTGACCGAATCTGACGTTCGGAATTCGATCGGGTGTTGGGCCCGATTAATTATGCTCGGTGAGAGCCGATCGAAGGGAGTAGTTTACACTTCGAGGAGGATCATCAGTCGATCGCGCGCTCTTCGGGGGCGTCCTACCCGGCGCCTGCTAACACATCGGCCAATACAGTGCACGTTGACCCCACACGTATAAGGACTAATGACTATTGAACGCGCGTTCCTCGACATACTGGAGCAACCGATAGCGCGCATTTTAACCCTTTACCTGCGGCAGTGATTTCATCCGATTCCCCACGAGGCCAGCTAATTTGGAAGAGCACGATAAAATACATCTAAGTGACTTAATGACTAAAGTATCGAAATATATTTGAAAATATTTGATTATTTTGATAGGAAATTTCTTGTTGTAGTAACAAAATTGGATGATAATTTTGTAATTCAAGCAACAGTCTAGTTTTAGAAATTATATTTGGTATTACAATAGATAGTGATGTGATAGTGGTGGCTTATCGAAGATAGGTATCTAGAGTCACGAGATAAAGGGTTAAAGTTCACGCCCGAGGTCTCTACACGTTGTCATCTGAGTCTCACCAGTAATCGACTGACGATCCCCTCGTAATGGATGGCCTGTGTTAACGTGTCACCACTGTGTCCCTTCCCCTCCTACCCCCTCGATCTCCACTGTTCCCTTCCGGCCCTCTCCTTTACCTATGATCTCCCAACTGACTGTGTTTCCGTTGATAATTGATGAGGAACCGGCGGGTCACGTGGCTGTGTTAATGTGTTGCAGGGGGGGTGGGACGCAATCGGAAGCACGTTGGCGATACAACTGGTCAGGTGGTGATGCAGGGCCCGGGGCGTTTTCCGTGCCGACTCTGCGGAAACGTTTACAGGCATCTTGCCTCGCTGACCCAGCACCTCGAAGTGCATCGCAACCAGACTACCTGCATCGTCTGCCACACCACTCTCAGTCGTAGAACCGACCTGCGGCGTCACATGCGCCTGAAACACCAAATACCCTGGCAAAAAACGATCCACAGGCAGCGCAGCCCGAAAAGCGAATTGGACTCGTAGATCACACGCACCGCACTCTCTCTCTTTCTGTCTTTCTCCCTCACTGAGATAATAGATACTGATTGTTGTGGCTTTACTATTATTATTGAACGCCCGAATGACATTGCTTGTTGTCCGCTTCAAGCGGATATCTTGTGCGTTTACTGATGCGAGAGTCCGTTCTCTGTGCCGATCGCGGCAGCGTCCGTCATTTTAATACTACATTTCTCGACTGTTTATCGCGAACGTGATCTTGAATAACTGGGACTTGATTAATTAAAATTTTGTTGCCGATAGGAAGGATAAATATTCACATTATAACTTGAACTTAATTCTGTTGATCTGTCAAGACGTTCAGGTCTATTTGACAAAATGTAAATTTATTTTCCAAGATAGTGATAGAAGTTTATTTTCTTATTAATATTTTATGTATAAACTGGTATTTGATGACTTCGTCTTTTCGTTAATGCAAGATTCTTTTATGATAATTTTTTATTTTTTAGTTTTCTTTGAAGAAAAAAATGATCGTATAGTAAATTTGTACAGACAGCAGGGTTAAATAAATTTTACTCAAGTTATAAGATTCTGAAAATAAATTCTCCCGTTTCTGAAGGCTAACTTTTTTATACATCAAAAAAGAAGAGATGTCTATATTTCCATTAGACACTGACATGCGAGAAATACTGCGATTACTTAATGGTAGTATCAAGATGACGATCGTCCAAATCCATAATTGTTCACAGATTGTAAGTCTCTTTTGAAGACGAGGCTCTCGCAGATAAAAATTTGTGCGCCTCTTCGCTTGCTAATTTTTTCTTGCGATACATGCAAGCGAATAATGATTAAACATTGAAGGATGCGTTTCTCTTCAGAAGATACGTTAACTGATTGATACATTGATAGAGATACATTGATTTTTTATTTGATACAATTGTCATTGCTAAACAGCGTTTATTTTTCAAGGTAGTAGAAATGGAAGTTTCACGCTTAAACGCGACGTGACAAATACAATGCATCCTCTTCCTCTTGAAAAATAAAGTACTTTGAAGTGGGGTTTTTTTTTTATAATTTTTACATTGTTTAAGCGACGCTCGATTATTGTTACAAGAGCAAGCTGAGTGGTAATGTGCTTTGTCTGAACGTGTACGTCTTAATTTAGTCAAGGATCTAAATGCAACGGATTTCTATCGGAGTACTAAATATTTATATAGCTTTGCAAGAATTGTGCATCTTCGTTAACGACGCATTTAAATATCCTGAGATCCGCAGAATCGTCGTCGATTCACACGTATTCGTTAATATATTAACGAGTATAAAGAAACGGCGGGTGAACGAAATTGGAGGGCAAGTCGGATCAAGATAAAAAATTCATATCCTGAAAAAAATACGATGGAAATAAAATGTAAGGGTGAATGTTTTTGGAGAAGATTAATTCCAATATCTTCTGATTAGAAATTCAGCGAGTAAGTTTCTTGAACTTCAGCAATTTTATTTTATTTAAAATTTGCCAATTTGTTCATCCGCCGTAAATATGGAGCGTAAACAGCAATACTTTCAGATAATCTAATATTTACTACCATAGGAGTCTCCTTCGTGGAAAATCGCTTTAACCCTAGTAATTTATTGGCGATACATTGGCGATACATCAATCATGTATTATTGCTGAGGATCTATTGGACCAATCTTTAGCCAATATTGTGCCAATAAATTATTGGGGAAGGTATTGCTGTATATTTTAGATACGCTCCGTATGTGCTACGACTTGCTGAAATGTAGTGGATAGTTGCGCTTTATGATATTTAATTTTTTGCGAGAGATGATCGCGAGATGCTTCGCGTTTTCTTCCGTCTCTCAACAGCACGCGGTCATGATTTAGATGCGTTTCCGTGAGAATATTGATGTGTCTAGCTTTGCTGTACGCGCGTATTTATCTTCGCTAAAATGTGCAGTTGGCGATTGTGTTACATTAGCGGATTGCGCCTTAAGGCGTATTAAGAGGTGAGAAGTAAGTGATACGTTTAAGGATCTGAGTATCGTATAGGTCGCAGAACGGAGGCGGCTGATGCGAATGCAAGGATTAAAGATCTTGCATGTAGAAGATTTAAGTACAATTAAGTACATTAAGTAGTACGCAAGAAGCGCAGAGTACGTGAAAAATTTTCGCGCGCAGAGAGAAAAGTGTTTGTATTTGTGACAATAATATTGCAAGATAAAATAATTATAGTTAAGAGCTTCATTTTTATAGTTACTGCTATAATATTATTACTGCTATAATATTATTAATAATAATTATATTTATAGTTCTACATCAAAAAAAAATATATATATATATATATATATATATACACACAGGTGACACCCAAAGCTATACTTCATATGAATTATTTTACTATGCAATTATAATTACAAATGCCAAACACTTTTCTCTTTGATAAAAGGATTTATCAAACATTCTTTTATTGCAAGAGGATTTTCATTGCAAGAGAAATGGAAAATAGTCTTTCCCGAAAGGATACCCGTGAAGTTCTTACGTGCGAACTCTCGAAGACGTTCTTCGGTAAAGCGAAAGGCTTGGTATTTTCATGTAGAGCCTCCGTAGCTGGAATCGCCTCCCCTCCGGATCAACAAGAATCAGCGGTCTTAAAAGATTCTAGTCATTATTATACGGGACATTAGATTATCGATATCTCTATCACTCGTTCACACAGGTCTCTATAACGGATCGAAGTTATTTTTTTATACTCCTCGACGCACCCGGGGGCTCTCTCTTCGCGGCCGTTATGTCTTCACAGGACATCGCAACGTCGTAATCCTCTCTCTTTCTCTTTCTCTCTATCTCTATCTATCTCTCTCTATCTCTGCAGCCACAACCCCCCCTGACACGTTACACGGACTCTGTTTACACGTTTACGTACACTACGTGCCGAAGTTTCTTTGCGAACGATTCTCGGGCTCGGTGTGCACTTAAAAAGCGTGCTGCCTTGTTTTCTTTCGACACTTTTGATATAATTATTTCATAGTGTTCTTTGAATAATTTTTTCATACAGTATAGAAGCATGCAGCAACATTATTGTAACGTTGCAATTTACTGCAGTACTGTTTGGAACATTGCAAATATTGCTGTAATATTGCTGAAAGGATCTGTGCTGAAAGAATCTATGAATTATTATTCCTAATTTTGCGATCGTACATGAGGTTACGTTTTCCACTTGTAATTGGAAAAAATTTAAAACAAGGTTTTAATAACGTTGAATAGTGAACGATAAGAATGGTTTTCGACAGCTTTTAAGTGTACATCTAGCCTCAGCTTCAGCTGTCGAGACAGCGCATAGACAGTGCCTTATACACAAATACCTGGTTTTACATTTTACGCATTGACTTCTCCAGATGTTTACCATAGAACAAGAATATATCTAACGGCGCGAAGCATCCGGAAAGTAGCTGTTAATTCTGTTACCGGCCTCGTGTAAACATTGTCTTTGTATAAATAAATGCGAAAACAGCGTTTCTCTGTTAACTCCGCTATTTCATATTTAGTCATATTACATTTGCGTTTCGTGAAGAGGGAAGAAACTAAGATCTGAAAATGCGGATCTAACAAATGATATTTTTGCCAGACTTACAGATTTCTGTGTTATAATTTTATTATATAAGTTAAGCTTTAGAATTTCATTTAATTTGTTATGTTTTCTTTACTTATTACTGTCATAAACGCTCATACAAGTTTATATTATAATTCATACTTCAGTGTAAGGATTTGTGAAATTTTGAGAAATTTAAATCCTAAGGATAGAGTGATCTTACCGAAAAGAACTATATATATTATTTCGAAGAGTCAAATAAAATAGTTAGTAGTCTTTATTTTTTGTTTTGTTTTTATTTGTTTTCTATTTGCGCGTCATATTACTGTCGCATTATTTCTAGATATTATTTTATTTATTCGATGATCATAATTTCTAAAGGATTAATATAATTTAATATTGAAGAAACGCTGATTTCGACCGTCTGCGAAAAATGCGTCAATATATAACCAAAGACAGATCTGAATATAAGACGTCATCGTTACCGTTGTTGTTGTTATTAAATAAATAATTTACATACACACACGGGAGCGACATCGCAAGCGGGGATACCTTATTTTAGCGAGCGCATTCAAGAGTATTATGCAACAAGTAGTACAATAACCGAATATACGACGCGTGTACATGCACGCGCCCGCATTTCGTTTCGTTTTTCGAGAGTGACACTGCACTTGTGCACCTATAAACTATTTACTCGTAGTTATAAGTGATCGTAATTATAGTTGTTGATCGTAGCACGAAAATCTGCGTCTAGAACGGATGCCTCATTTAACTCATTAAATGCCGTTTAGAAAATCGTACTGCGAGACGCAGTTAACTACATTTTCAACGCCTTGGAACCAAACTATAGAACGACGCGATAATGATTGGCACTTAATGGGTTAATACAAAGCTACATACGTGAAAAAACACAAGTGTCTGAGCTGTACGTGACTATCGCGAAAACTGTATCAGGGATCCTCAAACTCGGCGAAATGAATTTGAATTTATATTCAGATATACTATATTGTCTAAAGCTTCACATAGAATAAAATTAATTAAATCTTGTTTCTATTATTTTCTTACATTAGGAACATTTGAAACATTTACATTAAGAACATTTTTTTTTTAATTTTTAATTTTATTTTATGTCTTTTTTGAAAGGCAATAGTAATCAGTCTAAGTAAAAATATTTTTTATTTTCTTCATGTAATAATTCTAGCTATTATTTTATTTATTTGATGCTACTCATAATTTCTAAAAGATTAATATAACTTTATTTTCTTTATAATAAATGAAATTGGATAAAAAAAACATTAGAAATTAAAAGGATTAATAAATAAAAATTGAAATATATAAATTCTGAACATATAATCATGAAAATAAAATAAAGTGAAGAAATTTTGTGCAAAGAGATTTAAGTATCCCTGCGACAAATAAATTGCGATAGCAAGAAATTGTACAGATTGACAACGCACGAGAAAAGTAAGAGGTACATAAAGGCAAGTGAATCTCGACAGAAAATCTTGCCCAACGGAGCGAAAGTCACATTGGTAAGACGAGATGTGCGATAAAAATAAAATGATCGATGACAGTATAAAATTGCTGAGACACATGAGCTACAATTGTGCAAATCGTATAAAATGAATGTGAAAATCTCCAGTCTTACGAGGAATATCCGAGACGCATGGACGTGTTCGAATTAAAGTTTCGATGCAAAATTCAGGTAATTAGTATCTTAGAAAGAGAGATGTAACAATTTGCAGAGAATTTAATACTGATAAAGAATACATAGAGCTGGATATACTTATATATATATATATATATATATACAGCAAACAGGATACAACATTTTCTATTCATAAATTTCTCGGATCGATGAAAATTAAGGACAAACAATATTTCGAACGACATAACATTGCATCCATCAACATTGCATTGGATTTTCATCAAACTTCATTAAAAAACGTAATATAATTTAATAAATTTATATGAACGAATTTTACATTTTACTCTTCTATAAAAATAGTTCATGTAAATTATCTTTATCAATCCTGAAAAATTATTGATAGAATATGCTGTCATTTTGTATGCTGCGATAAGAAATTGAAAACGCGCTGTCGCAAAAAGAAAAGCTATTCTAATCCTCCGAGGCATAGTTTTACCAAAGCTTTTACGAAAGCCAAACAATTTCATATTTTCTGGTCAAAGGATCTACCGTAGTGTTCAAACGAAGATCGCAAAAAAGTGATTTCGAAGTAAAAAAATACGGCAAAAAAAATTATCCGTCTCGGCCCGGAAGGGTTAATCTCTTTACAAAAAATATACAGCGGATGTGTGTTGCAGCGAGTTTAGAAATTAACTGTAGATATCGTGAGACACTGTCGGTAGCACGAAACAAAATATTGCGTTCTCTATTCAGGTACGTGTTACGTTCGGTATCGTAATTGTGAGCTTGTAACTTAATTAAAAGATCGTGTAAGACTATACGCTTTCAGATGTTATCGCAGTAATGTAAATAAAAGAATTTCTGATGGATATCCGTGTATAGAGAGAATTAATGATTGACGTAATTAATAAGGATGCAACGGCTAATGATTTCTCGGATAATCGGATACCGGATAATTCATTTATTGCTACTGAATAAGCCGGATACTCGAATTTTATGCAAAGAGAAAAATTGAAAATCTAATTGTTTTTTACAATAAAAAAAGAAGATTTTTAAATATTAATCATTATAATATAATATGCTATAAAAATTTAATAACTAATATTTATTAATAAATAATTTTTCAATATTTTATTAGTGATTTTTAATAAAGTTAATTATTCAAAATAAAATTTAATAAAAACCTATTTATAATAAACTCTATAAATTTGAAGAATCAACATCTGTATTAAATCTATTTAAAGCTAAATATCTTATGAGTTAAATTCTTATGAGTAAAATTAGATGCTTTGAAAAAATATTGAACAAAGTATATATTACTAGTCAAATGGCCGGATTGTAAAAAAGTCAGATAGATACAGATTAGATACCCGTTGCATCCCTAATAATTAATATTGCATCACGTTTTATCCCTAATGCGTTAATTAATTATTTTCAGAAGAACCTATTAAGATTTAATTATTTTCAGAGAAAAAAATGGATAAAAATTTCCTCCATCATTATTTTTTTCCCTGGATTTCAATTAGTTTCGTACTTCGTATTGTTTAATTATTTAATTTTATTTCAATAAACTCATTTTATCAAGATAATTTAATTAGTGATATCGCATCATTGCCATTTTTTTCGACGGCAATTGAAAGAGCCTTCATAAATTCAGATCAACGACAAGATAACGATGTGACCAGCCAGGACTTTTACGGAATCTTATTATGACCAGCAGGTAATGGAATTGCTTTTACATTATTAAACTTTAAAAGTACGGATTGCTAGGGCGATAATTGCGAATGAGTGGCATAATGAGTGGACGAATGACGAAGCAATATAACTTAGGGATTAAATATAAGAACGTTGATATTATCGTTAACGGGAGTGTGATTTAATTTTCATATAAACCGATCGCTATCTATTAAAATAAATAATTAATATTGATATGTATACAATCGGTTTCCTTTTCGAGATTGCTATCGCCAAATCTATCATGCAACATCGAGGATAAAGAAATGACCTTTGAATTTTTTTACATTAACTGGTGATGACGAATTTATTGGACCCACTTAATTATAAATTTTTTTATTAGAAATGTAAGACAATTCAATTTTTTTATGTTTCATTTACACAAATTTAGATTATTCTTATTAAAATATATTTAACATCCATTTGTTTTTATATGAATTATGTCATTTTTATTCCTTGAAATTAATTAGTATTTTTAATTAACATAAATTAAATGGATCAGATTCAATGTAATAATTATAGATTTTGGTATTAGTTCAGAAAGATTAGCTATTTTAGCAAATTTTTAAAAATTTAAATTCTCTCTTACAAGAGACTTGTCATAATTCTGAAACCGATTTGAAATATGTTGTTGTCTTCTTGAAATACATTATTAAATACAAAAATCTAGGAGATACATATTTTTTTTTATATAAGCTTAAATGTTATGTTAAGGAGTGAAACAATCCTTTAAAAAGTTAGCTTATATTTGATAGATGATTCAGTGAAACTGTGGATATAGAAAAATGTTTTCGATAATATTTTTATATATATTTGATATAAGCTTATATATATTTGATAGCTTTATATATATTTGATATAAGCTAATGCAATTATATATAGCTATATTTCGAGATTTTTCAAAAATCCAATATCTTTATCCCCGATAAATTTTGAGGGGTCAATTAATTCCTTAAATTTCAAATTGGCCAATATAAAAAATACTGTGTCTCTTAGAATTTATGTTTAACACATTTTAAGAAGGATCGAATCGGTTGCGGATGATGACAGGCCCCTTGTTAGGTAAAAGTTTACTTGAAATTGACGAAGGAACAAGGTTTTGCTATCCGTACAGCACTTAACTCGTCGGAACTCTAGTCTTCTGCAAGTCATGGAGAACTCATTCATAGACGATCGTTTGTCAATATCGCGAGTCCGATGTATTTATACTATTTACATGCAGTATCTAATGGTAATGCGGGATATAAAGACCAGAAACCTGGATAAACTAAAAAATGCATTTGTATAGAGTCGAAGACGGCAACGATGAACGTCAGGAACGTCCACACGATGACGTACTGCGACAAGTGCGGCGTCACGTTCACAACGCAGCACGCGCTTCTGCGGCATATTATATCCAAGCACGAGGACTCGCCGAATTCCGCAGTCTACTGCAACATCTGCCAGCGTGTCTTTAAGACCAAATGGAGTCGGGCAACGCACAACAGCAGATACCACAGAAACTGACTGAAAGCTCACCTAATGTCACAATCCCAACATGTAGTATTAGCGAATTGGCGTGGCAATTCCATTATTGATTAATAAAGTGCTTTGTACCTTATACCTATTTAGCTTTTTCTCGAACTATCATTAAAAAATTTATGATCAGAATTTTATTGTTATTATTATAATTATTCGATTTAAATAAATTGTTTAAATCTTGATTTAAGAAAAAATATCAAAAAACGAGAGAGCATTTATCCTTACGCGAATCAACAATTGTTATAATTTATTCTTCTCGTTCTTCTTCTTTATCTCTTTTTAAGAATATTTTTAAAAACTAGAAATCGTTTTATAATTCATATGTTTGTAAGTTATATAATAATTATTTGTAAAGCTTGAAATCGAAGAATTGAAGAAATTTTGTTAATTTATTTATTTTTGGCCCATTTAGGCTATAAATTCTATTTATAATATAAATGAAAGAAAAGAAGCGATACGTAATTGGAATAGAAGTATAATGCTCAGAACTTTAATTTTAATTATTTTTAATTATAATTTAATTAATAATTATTTTTAGAAATGTCTACAATTTTAATTCGTATTTTTTGCATCATATTAGCTTGTTATATTATAATTTTTCGATAATTTTTAAGATTTCTGCGCATCGAGCTCCAAAATTAAAAATTCTTATAGTAATTTCTAGAGTCGCGAATTTTTAAAATTATAGTATCATCAATTATATTTCCTGAATGCCGATTTAGCAAGGCACTCAAACATTGTATAGTTTAAGTTACTTAAGTATGTTGAATAAATAAATTTCAAATCAAAAGTGTCAGATCGTCAAAGATTTAAATAGAAAACAATTGCAGTCGTGATTAGAGAGCAGTGTTGGTAATTGATACACAATATTTAATGCATGGAATAATTGACTATTTGTAGTATTTAATGCTGTGAATTCGGATCAGGTCTCGTTCTTTTCTTTACCATTTATTAATAATGTATGTAAAATAATAAACAATTTATTTCCTTAAAAAGTATTGTACATATAGTATTATAGTTTTTTGTCTTCTTTTTCAAAAAAAAAAAAAAACAAAATACAAATTTTTCAGTATTATAATTTGAGATATAATTAATATTTATATGCTTGATTTGTATTTATCATTATTAAAGTGATATATTAAATAAATAATTGTGTAATTGATTACATAGTTTGGACATGACGCTTTCTTTCTCCATATAAAATTATTTTTATATTTTAATGTACTGTGTATTCCATATAAATAATTAAAAATAAAATCTCACGATATAATGTTATAACGCATAATATAAGAATAGAAAGGTAACACATGTGTGTTTCAAATAAAAATAGTGGTAAATTCATGATTAAATTACTTTATTAAATATTTATTTAGGTTGTAAAGATCACATGACTATGTTATCCTATTTAAAATAACATAGAGTTTCAAGTTCCTCTGGATCGCGCATACGTGATGATAAACATTTTGTTTTTTTTTGTTTTTTTTTCCTTCCTCTGGCTCTCACAATTTCTTAATATTCTCTCGCTGTCATTTATAAATGAGGAATGTTATATCTACAGCCTCCTCTCAACGCAAGTACCAAATGCAGCACCGAACCGCCCTGGACTTTATAATCTTGTGCAGTCTTCTCGTCGTTCCTGTGAAATAAAAATATAACTTTCTGCGTTTTCAATATTTTATATTTATATAATTAATTAATTATACATGTCTCAATAATTAAAATTATATTCCATAAATAAAATTAGTCTTCTCTTATATAAAATCAATTCATCTTTCTAATTTCGAATTTTCTTTATACTTGCTTTGGAAGAGAATTGATTAGTCATATAAGATTTTTTATATATAATTATTTATTTCTACTTTCATTCAACAAAAACTCAGTCTTAAACATAAAGTATGCGTCGAAAGTAATGAACATATTATTGTTAAAGGAACGCAAATTCCAGAGGAATGGAACATAGCACATCACCACTTGGAATATATACCTTCGACCGCTAGGAAGATCTGTGCCATGAGAAGGTGCAAAATGTGCACATCAAAGGGATTTAGGAAAGAGACACGTTATTATTGCGCTACTTGTAATGTCGGATTATGTGTAACGCCATGTTTCAAAGAATTTCACATAAACGTGCGTAAAAATTAGGATATTAAAATTGCGTTTATAAGAGAGATTCACCAGTTGCTAGTTGTTGATCCTGATATGAAATGATACATCGTTGAAAAGCATCGAGGTAATCATAGATATATATGAGTCGTTGCCTTCCGAACGAATCCTGATATGATATATAAAAGCTGCAGTCAAAGTCTCATTACAAATACTTTGAAACATTTGATTGATCAATTAGAAGAAAGAATCGTACAGACTGATCAATCAAAAAACGCTTTAAAGCATTTGTAGCATTACATTGACTCTATTCAGAATATCAACATTGCAGATACGGTGATTAAGTATTAATGTATATAGGATTCTCCCAGGATAGTAATTATGTAATTATGTCTGGGATTCATTTCTATGTTAAAAAACATTCACATGAACCTCAGACATGATAGTAATTATTATGTTTGGAGCTCATGTAAATGTTTTTTAACATAAAAATAAGTCTCAGACATTACTATCTTGTAAAAATCCCATATATATTAATATCTAATCACTTTGTCGTCGTAGATATTGCATATTCTGTGTATCATACTATAATTCATTCAAGAGACAACAATCCATATCCATCTGCGATCATCTTGGTATATGCTTTATAATAATATCCACTAGTCAGGATCTACGACTTTCAAGGATCTTCCTTGTTAATATAATAATATAGTAGTTAATATAATAATTTAAAATTACAAATTCAATTCTTTATCAATCATAAATTAAAGAAATTTCATGCAAATATATCATAAAATCATAATATTTATACGTACATCTGTTTGCCAGAAAATATTAATCGCTGCTGTTGAGGTGGTATTCCTTCCTTCTCTTCCACTCTTTCTTTAATTCTCTCTACCTTGTCTGTTGGTTCTATATCTATTTCGATCTAAAGAAATTATACATTAATATTGATCTGAAGATTTATACATAATAAATATATTTTTGTTTTTACTTATTGTTAAATACAATTTATGCCATTGTTAGATACTACTTATGTTCGTTTCCAATATAAATTAATTTTAATTAATCTCAGTTCAATTTAGTCATTTTTTTCTAAATTTAAGAATTTAAAAAAGATGAAGAATAAGTTAAATCAAGATTATATTGAATTAATAAATAAGACATTCATATGAAAAATAACACATTATACTTGAAGAAATAATAACTCAGAGAATGAGAATCAGTCTCAATTCAAATATAATAACTTTCTTTTTAACTGATGTAAATGAAAGTGGTAACAGAGTGAAAAGGTTCAAAGTCAAGTTTAATTTTTTCCGTGTAACATAACTTTCCGAAATTTAAATTTGGAAATCGTTAAGATACAACAATTAACAGTTTCAAAATGGACTGAGGTGTTAGATTGTTTTTTTATTGTAACTGAGCAAAGTCAATCTATCGTTGGTAAAAAGGAAGCTTTTGTATTTCGATCATATGCATCATTTGTAAAACCGTTTGATTTTAAGATACTTGCCTCCTTCCCCGTAAGAGTCTGAAACGAAAATTAATTAAAAGAGTTACGAGCCGGCATGAATTTCGTGGTGGACAAGTTGAGGACCAATATAATTACCTTGACTTTTATCAACATCTTTCAATTATTAAAGGCTACGTTAAATTTTCACGATACTATCACCGATTAAGACTCGCCAACGCTGCAGAAAAAATGAACAGGCGAAAAATCTATGAATCGCAAAATACTGTCACTTTACTGCACGACTCTAACCTAATTCGTCGACTTGCATTCGTCGTGTCGCCGTCTGTTGGCGACGAACATTACTATGGAATAAAACTACATGTTTTTATTCAGCTCTTTATTTAAGAAATTAAATTATATTCTATTCACATATTTTGTACATTTAAGAATATCTATAAATTATTGTTACAGATTACATTCCTTCAATCTTACTTTAAATATAATCCTAACGAAAATTTTTTTCAGAATTTTTTATAATTTTCTAGAGAATTAATTTTTATATAATTTTTAAACATAAATTTCAGAATTCTCTAGAATTCTGAACAATTTTATAATTTTTAAGGAAATTTCTTAAATTTTTAAATATAAATTAAAACTTTTCAAAAGTGCTAAGAAATCTGCATCTTTTCTGAAATTCTTAAATATTCTAAAATTTCTCATTCTATAATTTCTGAAAACTTATGAACTCTAGAAAAGTTTAAAGTAGTTTTTTACACATTACATTATGAGAAAATTAAATTAAAATTTAATTTTAAAATTTAAAAATTTCAGAATTCACACATATATGAAAAGAATTTAAAAAAGACGAAGGATAAGTTAAATCAAGATTATATTGAATTAATAAATAAGGCATTCATATGAAAAATAGCACATTATACTTGAAAACATTTTAAGAAGGTAGACTTTCTCAATAAGTATTTCTGAAGTGTTCCAATTCACATAAAAATTCTGAGAAAAATTTTCATCAGGCAATTAGATCTTAATCTAGACATACATCATAATTAAGTAAATATCACATTTTGTACTTTATAAAAAGTTGTTTTTATATATTGAATATGATTTAACGTAATGATTATAGTCATGCAATAAGTTGTTAGAAAAGCATAATTTGCAAAAAAGTTCTTTGTTTCTTACGTAATTATATATCTAACGTAATTGTATATCTAACGTAATTATGTTGTTGAGAAATTGTTGATTAATAATGATAAAGTTTCTAACGATCTGTCACAATTTTCAACTTCTCTTCTTGAGCCAACAGTTGATTCTTTATCTTTTGTAACAGTTCCTTCTTCACAGAGTCTGGTACAAGCGTGCGAGCTCTGCTAGTCACTGTGGACAGCAGCGTGTCATAAGAGATATCGTGGCCATGCTCTTTTATTATTTCCTTTGAGATCAGCTTCACTTGATCTCGCCATCCACACTCGACTAGTCTGCGCCTTAACAATTCTTTCAGTCTGGAAATAAATTTCACGGGCATACAATATTTTATTTTAGATAAGAAATAATTAGATTTATTTGAAAATTTTCTCTAATAATCAAAATCCTGACTATTACAAAATATAATTCGCAATTCACCTTAAGGAAATTATTTGAAGCTAAATGTTGACGTAAATATACAAAATTTTGATACATTGTATTTACCCATCACGATCGCCAACCATGACCAATCTCTGATGTGCTGTCTTCATTAATAATCTTATCTAAGCGTAATTCAATTTAGAAAGATTCTCTATTGTTGTTTTGCTGTTAACCTTTCAAGTCAAATAATTCAACAATAACAAGGCAGTTGTTTTGATGAGCAAGATCATTTTAAGTCGGTATTCCAACTTGGATTTCATTCAGGATGCTAATTGGTTGTGATATAGGGAATTTCTAGGATTTTTCAAGTTTATGCTCTGCTATCACCATAATGTAGGATTCACATTGTGTACGATGGCTGTGGTCAAATACTCGTATTCATAGTCAGGCCTTATGTTTAAGGTTTCCTTAAATTTATTTTCAGATACTCTAAGAATTATTTCATTGGCTACTGAGCATCTAAAAATAAATTTAAGGAAGTTTTAGGTACAAGGTTTGACTACGGGCAAAAAAGTTTCGCTACAAATGAAGCATTTGATGGACCAATTAGAAGAAAGAATTTTACAAACTGACCAATTAAAAAAAACGCTTCAAAGCATCGCGTTGATCTTGATATTCGATGTATGCAATATAAATCATGGACTGTATTCAGCAGAATATTTATTTTGCAATTGTTGGAAGTTTTTTTCGCGCTAATTGGGTTATGCTTTTAGATCAAGAAAAATGGTCCTATCTCAGCAGAGAATCATAAAACGATTGCAAAACTGTTGTGTTCTGCTAAACGCAACCATTGTGTGAAAATGTAGTTTTGATTGGACATACTTTTGATTGTATTTGTAGACAGATATTTATAAGTCGATATATTTAACTGTTTTAAGTTTTAGGTTAATATTTCAAGTTTTAGGTTAATATTTCAAGCCTCATACGGAGGCTTTTCAAGCCTTTTGATTGGCTGAAGAATAGAGAGAATCTCTAACCTCTTTATTCTGTAATCAATCAACACACTTAAAAAGTTTATCGACACATGAGTAGCGGATATTTATGCAAAATACTTAACTGAATGAGTACGATCAATGCGATGCTGCAAACGCTTTGAAGCGTTTTTTAATTGGTCAGTTTGTAAAATTCTTTCTTCTAATTGGTCCATCAAATGCTTCAAAGCATTTCTAGCAAGACTTTGACCACCAATATCAGTAATTGTCATAGATAGTTTTAACAATCGATAGTTATTTGTTAAAAAGTTATTAAAAAATAAAATTAAAAAATTGAGATTGCTATCTGTAAATATGCAATTTATGCAAAATATTCAGTTAAGTATTTTGCATAAATATTCGTTTAAATATTGGATTTAAGATGTCATAAGCTAATTAAAGGATTGTATTAATATTTTAAGACATTATCTATAAGATGATTTTAAAATAAAAACGGAAATGAATATCGCCCATATAGTAAATATTATCTAAAAAATCTTCGAATTAATCTACTGATTATTCAATTGAAGTTAACTAATTACATGTAAAACTAGTCTTATTTAAGACTGAATTAAATATGATCTTGAAATATAAACTTGATTGGAAAACTTGAAAAAGATTATTAAAATTATAATATAATTATATCAAAATTATCATTCTTTTAAGAATTATTAGCAATCATATGATTTTGTATTCAAAATCATTTGAATTCTAATCTTATAATTATATCATCTTACAATTTCATTTAATTCAGCCAATAGCTGAAATCAACAGAGATAATTAATCAGCACTTAGTAATTCTTTAATATGATTGGTTCTTGCCTTCAGCTCTTCGCTGGATCTAAGTGTAGAAACCAATTGTAAGAAATTAAAGAATTACTAAGCACTGATTAGTTTTTTTTGCTGAACACAGCCATTTCGAGATCGTAATAATCGTATTTGAAATGATCTTAAATGTAAAATTAGAATTTGAATGCTGCTCTATAAACATCGGCTTAATCTTGTATTTAAATTGAATTTTCTTAAAATTTTTAGATCTCTCAATTTTTTTCACCCAATGGAATTAATGAAATGTTTATATAATATCATCAAGATGATCTTGAATATGAGATTTGAATATCAATACTGTTCATGGCTACTGATACTGATAAGTGGTAATGGAGTGATTGAGAGAATTTTCTTATAAGAACTTATTTTTAGTATTTTCTTTTCTTGTATATGAGTCAGTACATAAATTGTGTCATGTAAGTGTTAATAATTGTGCTAATAATGATAATGAAAATAATATAATTTGAATAGGACAAGAGATCACTGTATATATTTACATTGGCTTGCTGGCATTTTTGTATGGCAAAGAACCGGTTAACCTTAAATTAAGCTCTTATAGAATTTAATATTTTTGTATTATTAAAAAATATTTTTTTATTTTAGAATATGGCGTCAGCAAGAGCGTTAAATCACATTCTTCAGAGAAGGCATTTGATCATCCATATGCCAAACATCTCATATTGTCTTAGTATTGTTCCTAGCATTAAACACAGTGTTTGTTATTCGACAAAAAAATCTGTAACTAAAGTAGACTCCAATGAAACTAATAATCAGGTACAGATTGGCACTGCAGAAGTAGGTAAATTTCACATGATGTATGTTATGTATTATTCTCGTATAATAAGTATCATTTTATATCGTTTTTTTTAGTTAAAGAAAACTTGAAATCTGCTGGATATCTTGGAGTAATAATAGGTGGCATTGGGGTTACTGCTTTTATGTTCTACGCTCTATTTTCGGAACTATTTTCCAGCAAAAGTCCATACTCTGTTTACAGCGAAGCTCGTGTCCGTTGCATAGAACATCCAAAGGTCATGGATATTCTTGGAGCACCTGTAAAGGCTTTTGGAGACGAAACTCGACGTGGACGTAGAAGACACATCACGTACGTCCAGATAAAAAATTTTTTTTAATTTTTAAATATAAACTATAGATATACATTTTGTATATGAATCCTGCTGCGATATCTCTGTATTTATTTTTTTCAGTCATACATATTACATTAAGGATGGTGTGAAGTATATGAGAATAAGATTTTATGTACAAGGAACGAGAAGGCAGGGAACAGTATATGCAGAAGTAAAAGAGGTAAGACTTAATTGAAAATTACAATTGAAAAGACAACAGGAACACATAGAGAAGAGATTTCAAATGAAGAATTAAATTTCTGCTAGGTTGAAATTTGTTACATTCTGTTACTATTGCCTATGCTTTTCATTTCTCAGCTTAAGTTTGCGAGTTTGTAATTGGGAATGATATGTTTACCGATGATATATTCGATTTTAATTACAGAATGCGTCTGGCAATTACGAATATTCATATCTGTATGTTACGGTCAATCATGTTGGAACAATTGTGATAGAGGACAACCAAAATACCACTAAAACCCAGCAAGATGACAATTCTACGATGGATTTTAACTTCCTACTGAATAATCGTTAAGTGTATATATAATACATTGATATGTAAATAGCGTTATTGGAATGTATATGTAATGAAGTTTTATATAAAATGTAATTTTTCTTATTTATATTTTTGTATATTTTTATCTATATATTTTTTGTATAGATAAGATGACAGAAGAGTGTTAAATGTCAATTAATTATTGCCTCTCAAGCAAGATGTGAAAGCTGATTAAGACTTCTCAAATAAAAGCTGCAGTCATTCAATCAGGAATATAATTTTTCTTTTTTACATTATATTTTTCTGATTATGTAATAGTTTTCATTATGTAATAGTTTTCATTATATGGAATCTGTTTTTCTCGGCTCTTGCGACATTGTTTATTTAGGAGCTTTCATCATTTTATACTTCTACACTTATTCTAAATTTGACTGAGAGAGTAATAGGAGAAGATTCATAAGTGTCCCGGCATGTCCGCCACGAAAACTGAACTGACTTACGAAATTCAGAGAACAAATTCCTGCATGACGTAAGAGCTAAAAATATGTATTATCCTCGCTATCATTTACTCATGCTGTTACGTGTGTCTATATTAGTGTGCCTTTTACGAACGCTAACTATTAACTAATATAGGCGCGACATAGCAATTCGTGTACCAAATTATTTACTTCCTCACAGCGTGTGTGTGTGTGTGTGTGTGTGTGTGTGTGTGTGTGTGTGTGTGTGTGTGTGTGTGTGTGCGTGCGTGCGTGCGTGCGTGCGTGCGTGCGTGCGCGCGCGCGCGCGCGCGTGTGTGTGTGTGTACATATATATATAATCGTTAATTATGTATATATTATTTTAAGTATAATAATTTTGTGCACGTATACTCTCTCGTTCTGTAAAAAAGAGATTCATATTTGATAATCTAACGTATCAAATGTTTAATGTAATTTAATTTAAATTTTTCCTTAAATTATTTACACTTAATTTTAATTCAACTTGACTTAACAAATTTCTTAATTTAAATAAATAAAAAAAAACAATAGACTGAGACTAGTGCGTAATAATATTTTTATATATAAATTCTACAATAAATACATCTTTCAGTTACATAAATTGCACTTAGCTTACTATCGAACTTGAAATGCAATCATAAACTGAATTAGTATCACAATTAAATTGATCGTTAGTTTGCTAACAATGCGATTAATGCTCTTTAAAAGATTTATTACGAAAAATAAAACTAAAAGTTGTATTCAGAATTTACGTATAAAAATATTATTGGCCCTAGAGACCTATGGTCCTTTGGACGTGCGTATTAGTCTTTTCTTTACCTACTTTCTTTATTTATGTAGTATGATTTAGATTATCTTGTTGTTTTGAACTTAATTTTTTATGATATTAACAAGTATAATATATTATTACATTTGAATAAATATTTCATTTCTCTAATAATATCGATTTATAAATAAAATAAAATTTTCCATATGACCCAATTTTTCTAGATAAAGATTTTTATGTATCCTTGTAACGTTTTATAAACAACTCGGCGATATAACATAGCAATTTACATAGTAAAAATACGTAGGAGCTGTGCAACGGAGTCATTAACGAGCGCAGCATCCACTTTGCTATCTAGAGGCGTGTCTAAACAGTATTACATAAAAGATACTACATTAGTATACGTTCGCATATCATTACTGTTAAACCGTCTCTCCTAAAAGTTAATCGAAGACTGACGGGAGATACTGTCGTTTGCTTCGCTGCCAATGGCAACTAATTGTCGCTGACAGTCGCTCGACAACTCAGTACGGAGGCCGACACGCTGTTTTAATCATCTCGTACTCACACGCGCTCGGAATGTGCACAGTGATGTGATATCGTGCAAAGTCTCATTTATAAAAGAAAAATATCTTAGATTATTATTCTACAGGTACAGAATTACATTTCGAAGTTGTTTTAAAAGAAATTTTATAATTACGAGAAAATTAAAATATTAATATATATATATATGTATTTGTATATTGACAAATATATAGTGTATATATTTATATA
>NW_017259375.1:829663-834221 GCF_001594045.1 Atta colombica
ATATATATATATATATTTGTTTTAATTAGGACAGAATATAATTAAAATTATGCAGTAGAGATTGTTAGAGTAATAAAATAAAATATTGCGTGATAAAGATATCTTAAATTCATAAATTTTTTACTACTTTGTAAATTTCTTTAAGATATTTTAAAGATATCTTTAAAACTTTACATAATTTTAATTCATTTAATTTTTTGAAAATGTAGTATTATTTATAAAATAGATATTTCGCAGTGTATATTGAATAAATTGTTGATTATGTGATAAAATAATTTCTTTATTCAAAGAGTCTTTCATTAGTTATTAATATATGCACGTTCGTTTATATTTCCGTTCATTAAAAAAAATATTCAATAACTGATTTACAATTAATAGCATCAAGAGTCACATTTTCTTCGATTCATTCGATTATATATTCGAACCAAAAGATATTTAGCTAAACTTATAAATAATAAAAGTATCTCATACTCTATAAAAGAGTAAAATAAGTCTAGCACGATGCCAATGAAACAAACTATTTACTAAATAACAAAAAGATTTTTATATGTTATAAATAGTTCCAGATGTTTCAGCTCATTTTATAGAAACTTTTGTAATTTGTGATTCGTTGAGTCTTTGATTAGATTTTGATAATTTTAAAAAATAATAATTATTCACACATAATTATACTATTTATTTATTTCTAAGTTTATAAATTATAAAACTGTTTAATTGTTTTTAGAATTTCATGTCTGACGGATGCGGCTTTTGCCACTCAAACGAAACTTATAATAAGATTTAAAAAATGATGAAAATTGAAATTAATGAACATTTTATTAGACATGATTCATAAAACGTGGATTTATAATTGACGAGGAACTTTTATTGGAAATAGCATTCGCGCTAATTATGATAGGAAAAAGGTGTTGCTCGTGCTCGTGCCTCTCCGGATTTAGAGCTGTGTTCAGGCCCCAACAAATCGGGCCGCAACAACCACCATCTACTGCTCTCGGTAAGTTAATTCTATTTTTTAATTTCTAATCGATCCGACAATCAATGATAATCGAACATTACATAAACTGGTACTTTAAAAAATATTTAATACATTGCACTGAAAAAAAATTACTAAATTTTAATAAATATTTGTTTAAATAATATATTAACTAAACATTTACAATAATGAGTAAATAAATATTTATTTAAAAAATGATACATTTGATTAAATCAAATTAAAGTTTCTTGTATCAAATATACGTTTACACTTAATAAATATTTAGTTAATATTATTCAAAGAAATATTTATTAAAATTTATTACATTGTTTTTCAGTATATTTCGTATTAATATTAATGCCACATATAACATTATTATATATTTGTATGGAGTGTAGTTAGGAAAAAATCCTAATTATGCTATTATTAATGCTGATTAAAAAGTTCAGGAAGGAGTAACTTTTCGAATAGATTACCCTTAATGTTTTCCCGGGGCGAGCTAAATATTCTTGCGGGATTATGATTATCTGCATATCTATCGAAAGTTTGGATTGTATTAAGAAAAAGGAGCTAAAAAATCGTAAGAAAGATAAGAATATTATTTCCCCTTCATTCCGAACAGCTATTGCGTGTTCACTTCTAATATGTGAGTCAATCAATTTTTACGGATCCCTCTCCGATTTCTCGTCTCACATTATCAAGAGTGACGGACGATATATTTACGGATATCAAAAGTAAAATAATTACACATCTACTATTATTAGCAGATGTAATTATTGAAAGCCATAATTATTTATCCGATTACTTTAATCGGTCCTGTATACTTGTGAGAATCGGAATACAAAAGTAACTATTTCTATAACAATGATATAATTTTTCTTATTTCATTTTTCTTATTTTATTCTTTTGTATTTTTTTCTGTTGTATACAATATTTATTTTCTCCTTTTTATTTTATTTTTATTTTTTCTTCTTTCTTTTTCATTTTTTAAATATTAATTTAGTTTCAAAATGTTGTAAACAAAATGTTCAAAATGTTACAATATATTGAAAATTATGTACGTAATTCCAGCTTGAGAAAAAGATACTATCTTAAAACGCATAATAAATAGTGATATCTGTCTAAATTTATCTATTTGTTTAGAAACTGCAGGATAATGTAAAAATTTAGTATTTCTATGAAAATACATTACGTAAGACATTATTTTCTTTAATAAACAAATGAATTTGTCAGGCCAAGTGATCTTTTTGTCGTGTCTTATTCGAGCAAATGTAATATCGCTCTGCAAAATTCACGATCGAATAAATCTCGATAACGAGACATATTCAGTCTGATACCACGTAGTCAATTGACCTCCCTGAGAGCAGAGTTCGGTGTGCGCAGGCGAGGTGAAAAACAATTAATAAAACAGATAAAATAGATGAACGTCGGCGATGTATGAATCACGCGAGTAAAATAATGCGACCTGTATTATACGCTTAATAAATAAATCATTATAAACAGAAGCATGTGCGAGAGGTGCCCCTTCGAGGTGCAGATAATACAGTGATGCATTGTTTAGAGTTGTAAATTTTTCAAATAAATGAATGATGCGAATCATCACGAAGCTTTTTAACATCGGATTTCTTCAATTCTACGATTTTACAATGTCCAAAAAATCTTATTTGTTAAAATTATTTTGAATTGTTAGTTATGAATAATTCTTATATTAATTTAGATTATTATAATTATATACATTTTATTATTTATTAGGTAATTTCTGAAATTGTATATCTTATTTTCTTCATATAAACATGCTAAATGTTTCAAATGTGTCAAGAGGATTATGTGTTTTGAAGATATATTGTATTTTTTTTCATTATATTATAAACAAGTTACTAATTGTAGAGGATTACATTAACTAAAACGTGCAAATAATTTAATTAGTTTTATACTTGATTTACTTTCGTTTATTAAAACAAATTAATATACAAATTTTCTTGTTTTTTCTTTGCTCTTGAAGATACCTCATTTCTTTTTTCACAAATATGGAACAAGAGGATTAATCAGAACGTCAATCAATCAAATTAAGCATGTTTTTAAATTTACTAGAATACATAAAAAAAACTTGAATATAACACAGTAAAGAGTTGAACAATCGAATCATGTTATATCAATCTTAACATTTCAATCAAGAAGCGAAGTATTATATATTCTTTTGGTATATCCTAAAGCCTATTTTCAGAATATTGGTCAGAGATGATGTTTGCTACGCTTATAAGTTTTATGTGCCATAAAAACGTGTGTTTAATCAATGATTTTGGGTGTGATAAACCCAAATTAATTAACAAATTACAAGGAACAGTTGACATTAGTTTATATGTAACATATGATGTCATCATTCAAAAGAAAAAAATCACAAGATAATTTGATACGTAGGCGATGATTTTATTATCCCGAATTACAGAAATTGAACGATTGAGATGAGTGATCAAATGATTGAAATAACATAAAGATGTTTATTATCGTCTGCTCGAGTCAAGTATTAATTATATAGTTTATTACGTAATATTGATTTTTAATTCGTCGAGAAATATAAAAAAGTTAAAAATATATTCATATCTATATTCAAATTTCTTAGTACTTTTACTATCTGCAAGTTTTCGTTTTTGCTTGAGTTAGAAAAAGCTTTTGCTCTCCCCAATAATTCAATAAAATTTTCTTGAAAAACATAAAAGGACATATTAAATTATTTTACATTTTCTCAACACAGAACTTCTATATTCTGATAAGCAATCGTATGGTTTACTAATAAACGTAGATTCAATTGATACAAGCGTGATTTGTTCGAGCATGCTCGATTTATCGTGTGTTTTCCATTTGAGAAAATAAACTTCAGATGCAAGTATCAGCTTCCTTTTCCCCTCTGAGGCGCCGGCCTTCATTATGATCATATATATTTAAAAACGGCGGTATTATTCATTAGGTATAATCATCTCGCGAGTGCTATTTATCATGTGCCGAAGATATATGTATATAGATACCCTAATATGCATATATAATCCGCTAACATTCTTGGGAAAAGAATATATACTATAACATACATTCTTTAACATACATTATTTAACCGTTAAATAACAAAAAAAAAAACAAACCAATTCTGCGCGTTTTAAGAAATTTTTATAATCTCACTTGTCAAAAATGTTAAAATGGGGTCTTGAACTCGTGCATCAGTGGCTTCATTCATCGCCACGAATGAAAGTGAAATTGCGCAAGCGGCGCGCCGTGACCGCTAAACGATGACATCACTTTCGCCGATATAGAATTATGTTTGTTATCGTCAATTTTCTTCAAATATTCAGGAAAATATTGAATTAGATGTATTTAAATTGTCGACTGAAACTCAAGTTATCACAGAATATTTTATATCGCATTCTAGGTTTCTTCAAACTTAAGAATCAAGAAAAAGTACAGTATATAATAGTTGTTTATCACTATTCTCTAAAAAAAATTATGGGCAGGCTGATTTCACTATCTTCGATTAACCATCTTGATTACATGAATTATTTAAAAATTGTTAAACTTAAAATTAAAATTATATATATA
>NW_017259375.1:834321-842859 GCF_001594045.1 Atta colombica
AATTCTTAAATGTAATTTTAACAATTGTTAAATGTAATCGATCGATTAACTAATCAAAGAGGGTGAAACTGGCTCATAATTTACATTCCATTACGTTAAGTGCCGCGCGAGATACAATTTCACAAAATTCTTCGGTGTTTTCTCTAATCGTAAACTGACCGGAAGATTAGTCACGGAAGCTTTGTTGAATCGTATTTTCATGATTACTCATTGGAGACTCTCATCAAGCATTTTCTTCATTAAGTCACGTTCTTTCAGATAACTTTCTTCGTTGATTCATTCTTTTCTATGTAAATTGCTCATCACATATATATGTTTTTGGATTTGTATTTTTCTGCTTCCCATTCAGTCTCTCAGCTATAGAATTTACATGTCATTATCGTGTAGACGGTGCTTCTTCCGATTGCGAGCGATCATTAAGACATTTCGACATATATCTATAATCAAAACAAGTTTCTCGTTGACAAGCATTTCGCTTGCACATGTTTTTCAGTGCAAGACATGCGATTCTGATAGGAATTCTAATTTTATCACTTAGAAAGAATCGACGTAGAAAATGCATTGGAAAATTGCATCGAGCGACTCCTTCCGAGTCGTAATTATTCACGTTCTATCACGTTCGTCGCATAAAAAAAAAAATGCAATTTGCGTTTTGTAAAAATAGTTTAACTTAATTTTTTTCATTTAATTTCAAGTTTAGTTTTAAGATCCAGTTATTTTAAAATCAGAAGGTTAATTATAAATTAATTTAAATTTTAAATTAACTAAAAATTTAAATTTACCTAATTTTAAATTAACTAAAAAAAATCGACTAAAGGCAAACAATTTCAATCTAAAATGCTCTATATGATCGTTCTATAAATTTCTTATTTTTGTAATAAAATACTTACACATGTCCATGATACATATCATGTGATATATTATCCCGTGACTGAGTCATTTGAACACCATCATTTTCGTATTCAGATCGATGAAGTAAGCTGATTACAATGACAAATGGAGCGCCTATTGTTATATGCAGATTGAATAACGCGACAAGAGTAACGTAGTCATTTGCTACTTTATTAAAATTCTATGCTAAAACATGATGTAATAATATTTCTACTTAAAAGTTAAAATGTTCTAAAAATGTTTCCGCTTAATTGAAATATCTCCACTTCTATTGATATTTCGTTTGTCTTCAAATAATATAACTCAAATCTTAAGCAACATGTTATAGCCGACTGACACATGCAAAAAGTGACGCAGATCAATTACTTTTAATGACAGTGTAATTGGAGCGAGAAGTAGCATAATGAATTAAAAGCTATCATACAAAGTTGATTATATCAAATCTGAATGAAAACTATTCTTTCATGTCATGCATTAAGAATTATCGGTGTCATTGAAAGCTATCATTGAAAACTATTACGAGAAGGACACTTTTTCAAATTATTCGTGTCGCAAATCATCCCGACTAATATGGAGCATCACCTTGTCTTCCCGTAAACGGTAAAACTTAATTTCTCTAGTGACCTGAAATTCTATAAACCGACGTTTCATCGAATTGTATCAAGTCAACCGAAAATGGAAATCGCAAATCGGCGATAATAAAGTGATTTCTTCTTCTTCAAGAACACGTGTTCTTGAAGAGAAACGAGCCTGTTGCTATTTAGAACAATTGATTGAATTAAATAAAGATCCGATAACGAGAAACGTGTTATTTCATAGAGATAGTGAAGCTTAATTACCGCTTCTGTTATTTAAATGTGAGAATCTTGTGCGATTGCATGTTATAACACGCATTCCAGGATAATGATCAATGTTTTTTTTTGATTAATTACGAGATATCATATCATTCTAACTTGTGGGATATTTCTACCTAAAGGATCGATTGTTTCACGTAGATTTCGAAAATGATCATGTCGCATTTCTTTAAATCGAAGTGGGTTTTAATGACTTTTCTTTAATTGATATAATTAATGAATGGGTTTGTGCTATTAAATTGATTGCACAGACACGCAATCCGTAAATTACAAAATGCCATCATGATTTCGATCTTTGTAAATGTAATTATTGTAATTTTTTTTCTGTCGGAATCAATTCGTCGAAAATAATTTAAAACTAAGGATTTGCAAAATTTTATCTCAAGAAAGAAAAAAATATTTAAAGAGATTCTACAATAAATAAAAAAGTTAAATTTATAAAAATCAAAGAAGATAAATCTTGAAGTTACAATAAAATTACACAATAATAAAAAATAAAAAATGGAAATATAATTGCTTAACATTTAAAGTGATGTTGCTGCCGAATCGTCTAGTTGTTATTATAGAAGGGAATAATTATTTTTATATTCACAATTCATAAGTTACAAATATACTACCGGATTAATTGTGAGAACAGTATAGATGTTAAGAATAATGATAAGATTTTTCAAAATTGCATCTCTGATAAAATAAGAGTATATCATTTTATTACAATTGATGAATTTCTATAATTATGTCATTATAGATTTCAAATAAAAATAATCACAAATTCAATAAAAATTATCTAATGTTATATATTGCGTGAGATATTTATTTTATACATATGATATATTTTAATAAATAATTATATGTTTTAATAATAATTTTACTCTTTCTGTAACCTAATTACATCAGAAGCTTCCAGCTTGTAAAATAAAATTTCATTTTATTGTCAGAAATTTTAATAAATACTAGATGCTAATAATAAACAATTTATATACTTAAATTTTAATACATTATATAAAAATTTTAAAAAGTATATATATTCTGTATGTGTGTGTATGTGTGTGTGTGTGTGTGTGTGTGTGTGTGTGTGTGTGTGTATTGTATCGATTTTATAATACAATACCAATTTTATGATAAGGAACAGATTTGTCTCCTATTAAAATGTTCTCTAATTAGACATTATACAAGAAACTCAAGAGAATAGATTTTAATCAAGATGTATGATAACTCAATTGCGGTTATAAATCGCCGATTAATTTATGGGAACGAAAAGTGGGTGACTCCTACTGACAGTGGGTGTCGCCCGATGACGCCATGTATGGTTGCGCATGTTATTGCAGCACATACGTCCTTGAGATTGCTCCTAGAAGCGACCCACCTCAACTGCAGCGACCCACCTCAGCTACATATTTTTCCTTCCTCCTCGTTGTGACTGCAGGTTCTTCAGTCATTCAACGAACTCGCGTCCGACGTGTTCCTCATCCATGTATCCAGCTTTTCGTTCGTATCCGCAGCCGGGACATCCGGTGCACCCGGACCGTCGCGGGATGTTTTACAGATTCTACGATCGCTACCGGATATTCAACGATCGGCGTACTCGACCATTTCCGTTCAGATTCTATTGTGAGTCTCTCGCGGATTATAAAACATACAATATATGTAATCTTATAGAAAAAAATGAAGTTGGACGCATTTGCAAATTTTGCATTATTGAAATTTCGGGAACGCGATGTGATCGTTGCTACTCGTAAGATAGTGTAGCTACAACATTCTGCCCTCGTTGAAAAAAAGAAAAACAGAGGATATGAAATTTTTTGTTCCCATGTTATTTTCGCAGTTTTACTGTCTTTTATAATATTTCGTATATAATTTCCACGTACACATAATAGTTTACAATCGTGTCTTTCAATTAGTCTACGGAACATACATTCAAAAACATACTGAGAAAAGAATATTCTGGTCAGAAGACACGGTAGTATTTCAGCGCTAAGCCAAACGCAATGGTATTACTGTTGAACTAACAAGAAATATAAATAAAACGAATTCTGATCATACAAATCAGATTATTATAATTAAATTCTTAATTATCTTTAGAATGTTTGGTAACTTTAACTATAAGTATCTAACTTTATACCTTTGATTATAAATTCTGATTGAATTTATTAGAATTCCAATTAATTAAATAGAATTGTTTTCCAGTGCACTTTTATTATGTAATTCGAATCCAAGCCTTGATTGAGCCTTACTCGATCAGTTCAAACGTTATTGAGGACCGATAATCTCGGAATTCGCAAGTCTATTATATGCTCAAACACACACGCACACACACACACACACACACACACACACACACAAAATCTCGAGAGTCTATCCATTGACTTGATATCAGAGACACTTGTGTCTCTTGATATCGTTAATATATCGCATGCTTTGAAATATATATTTTTTATTACTATTCTAGGTTTTTTAAAATTTAGTTTGTCACATTACTTCTATTTTTCTTCTTTTCCTGTCTTAATATATAAATTTTCTGATTCATTTGTGTACATCATATATAAATTTTCTTGATTCAATAATTACTTTCTCGAATGAAACTCGCTTCCAAGTAGCCCTTTGATTTTAGTAAAAGATTAACTATTAAAAAAAAAATTGTTTATAAACTTTCTATAATAAATAAATATTCCCTATTAAGTCTAGAAACGACTAGATGTTTTTGTTCGAATCTTCTTCATGGTCAAAAAATTTTGTACAGTTTGGACAGATCTGGTAAAATCTTATTTTTCGTTATTATGTGCCTTCGATATTTAAATTACTTTCTTTCCTAGGAGAATTCGCGTTCTTCAATCATGTAATTCTCGATTATTGAAGCTACTTCTGCAACTGATCAATGTGCCATTTTATTTCAAGACTTTATAAACATTCGTGATTTAATTTCGTGATTTAATTATTTGATACTGTTATCTTCATCGGTATAGAAATGATAATTTTTAGGTTTCTTGTATAATTGTAATTTTTTGTAATCCTAATTATTTGTAATCCTTAATCACGTGAGTGAAAAGTTATTCCGTAACGTCTACAGACGTCATAGACATTCAGAATCTTTTTAATTCATGACATCTATAGACGTCATAGATACTCAAGGGATTAAGAACGTTGTCATTTGCAGGGGAGGATTTCGGTGTTCCAGTATTAACAATCCACAATGTAGACCCTTGCATCGAAGAAAATGGCGAAAATCATCGTACATCCAGATATGAACTGATGACCCGTCAGGATGATAGGGCAAGACTTGTCGTAAGACGTGGTCAAGAATTTTATTTGCATCTCAGTCTATCTCGGGATTATAGTTCTTCTATTGACGGTGTTTCTATCGTGTTCACTCTGGACGGCGTCGAGAGACCGCAATATGGACACGGGACATTAGTGGCAACCGCCTTGCTTCACCCCGGAGAGATTTCGGAAGCTGCCTGGCAGACCACTATAGATGCCAGAGGACCAAATTTCTTGAGAATAAAGGCAAGTAAAGGAGTTGAAATGTGAGATCTTGTGAGAGCTTTTGAAAATTTGATTTTAATTAGATTTAACATGCTTGATAAATTTGTAATTTTAATATGAAAGTTTTATAATTACGTTAGAATTATTATAAGAATTATTATAAGAATTATAAAAATGTTCCATTCTTGAAGTAAAACAGACTTAAAATAATTGAATTTGTATATTGAATTATCGGTGTCTCGCGAATTGCAATATTAAAATTGTCGACATTCGTCTTAATTAATTTGGGAACGTTAAACGTACGCATATGAAACTAGGGAAGAATTAAAACGGATAAGACTCATTAACGAAATCTGTCCTATTTAGGTTGTGACATCCGCAAATGCAATTATAGGTAGGTGGAAAATGGATATCGATACTAAGAACAAGGAATCTGAAGGTGCTGTTAGTTACACGATGGATCAGCCATTTTACTTAATTTGTAATCCATGGTGCAGAGGTATGTGTTTGCAAATATTCTAATCTTTCCAACAAAGATTAGATAACTAACAATGAATATTTTACATATTAATATTTTGAATCCAAGCACGCGTAGGGAAATTGAAGATTATAAAAGAGGATCACATTGATAATAATGAACAATTTTTTATAAATTAATATTTTTTTTGTTATTGAAAAACTAAGGATATTAATCTTAACAGACGTTTTTTCTATATAATCCCATTTTTTTACACATTTTTTCCATTGATCGAAAGTGAATATTTCTTTGTGATAGAATCCGTTTTAACTCAAAGATAATGGCACTGCCTTGTGGATTGTTTCCGTATTGTTATAATTGTGTTTACAACATCGTTTACATAATAAAAGAGTTCTGTCACAAGGAAATAAGCAAACTTTCAGAATGGTGGAAAAAATAGATATAAAAAAACCAAGATTATATAGAAAAGTAAAAAAAGTCTGTAAATTAAAATGATATACTTGATTTTTAATAATAAAACATCCTAACTTTATGAACACTTGTTGACATTACGATCTTTATATTTTAACACGTATGACGCACTAATTCTTGTGAAAGCTCAACATCACACATGTATGACACATATAATACATAACTATTAAAAATAAAACATAGTTTGTAGCGGTCAATTTTCTAACTGCCGTGCGGTTGGAAAACTGATGTCTACAAACTATGCTTTATTTTTGCATGTATTAATGCATGTTATTGTTGATTCCGAGTTTTGCAGAATATTTCCGCTTTTCAGACGACATAGTATACTTGGATGGCGAGGCTGAACGTCAAGAATACGTGTTGGCAGAGGATGGTTTAATCTGGCGCGGCAGTCACAATCGTTTGCGACCCACCGTGTGGAAGTACGCACAATTCGAACGAGACATCTTAGATTGCGCCTTGCATCTGATGAACTATGTCGGCAAAGTCCGCGTCTCTGGCAGGAATGACCCGGTCATCATAACACGCTGTTTATCTGCTGCGGTAAGTAACAAGAAAAAGAATTCCCCGCAAAATCAACTCATATTTCGAAAAAATATTTAAAGAAAAATTTTACTGAAGTATCTAATAATTTAGATATACAGATCTGAAAATAATGTTGTTGAACCATTAAAATATTGTGTAAAAAAATTATGTAGAAAACTCAAGCATGATGAACAATGCTGCAAAAAGTTTTGACATTCTAGCAACTAGTTTAAACGTTTTACGTAATTATTTTGATAGTTACAAACAAAATCTAACAAAATTATTTTCAGATCTATATCTATCTAAATTTTTAGATATTTTAACCAAACCGTTCTTTTTATATACCTCTTTCTTCAATGTATGAGCGAAGTTTCGAATACTGAATAAATGATATCGGTTTCTAGGTGAATTCTCCTGATGACAATGGGGCGGTGCTGGGAAATTGGTCGGACGATTACGGGGGCGGTACACCACCTACAAGATGGATGGGTTCGCAGAAAATACTTCAACAGTATTACAAGACGAAGAAACCGGTCAAGTACGGACAGTGCTGGGTCTTCTCCGGTGTGTTGGCGACGATTTGTCGTACTCTCGGTATACCCTGTCGGGTGGTAACTAACTATTCAAGTGCGCATGATACTCAGGGTAGCTTGACTGTAGATTATTTCGTAAATGCGGAAGGCAAGATTATGGAGGAGCTCAACAGCGATTCTATATGGTAATTTGAAGGCGAACAACGTTCAGCTTTTGTTTGCAAGTAACCAAATGTAATAAGAATCAAAACAAAAACAATAACAATAATGAGTGAAAATCAATAGAGAAATTCAATATAAATATGTAAAAAAGATCATATTCAATCAAGATGTCTTTTGATGCTTAATTATTTTTGTTATTATTAAATTTTTACAATTTTTACAGTTAAGCAAATTGGATTATTTATTGGTTGAAATACAATCTTAAATTGAAGCTGGAATATGTAATATTACTATACAATTTAATAGTATCTTTATGTACTATCTTTAAAACACTGTAAATTTATTATTAATAAAAATTATGAAACATTGATGGCAGTAGATAATAGAATAATCGAATTTCGTCGTGGTAGGAATTTCCACGTCTGGAACGAAGTATGGATGAAGCGATTGGATTTGTCACCGGATTGTTCAGGATGGCAAATGATCGATGCTACTCCTCAAGAACTGAGCGAGGGAGCGTATCGTTGCGGACCGGCGTCGGTGGCCGCCGTGAAGAAAGGGGAAGTCTTACGTCCTTACGACAACGCGTTCCTGTTCGCCGAGGTGAACGCCGATAAAGTCTACTGGCGTTACAACGGGCCTACACAGCCATTGAAATTAGTTCGCAAGGATATGTACGGGTGCGTACGATGAATTATTTGTACTGTTAATTATCATCGTGATTATTAGGATAACTGATTGCATTAAATAATTAAACAACAACGATTTCGCAGCATCGGTCAGTTGATCAGTACAAAAGCGGTTGGCAGATGGACAAGAGAAGATATTACGCACACTTACAAGTATCCAGAAAGTAAGTGGGAGTCAACAAAAAATATTGAACAGATTATCGCTTATAAGTTGTTTAAAAAACAGAATTTTTGATATTTGTGTCAGCTTATATTCATAATGAAATGAAAAATCATGTTATATCGATATATTTTATCGATCATTATTTTATTGAATTCTCATAGATTACGACTAATTCATCTAATCCTGAAATATTTATTTAATATGACTAATTTATTAATATTATATTCAATATAATACTAAATATAATATTAAATATATATTATTCAATATATATTTATATATATTCTATATT
>NW_017259375.1:842959-914026 GCF_001594045.1 Atta colombica
AGAACGTGCTGCCATGCTGAAGGCGCTGCGCCAGAGTGAATCTTTATTTAGTCGTTATTATCTCAATGAGGAGTTCAACGACGTCATGTTCACTTTCGAATTGCGCGATGATATCATAATTGGGCAGCCATTCAGGTATTTACTTTGATTGAATATTACTATTGTTGCAAGTATTCTTTAAATAATGATTGTTTAATTAAATTGTAATAATTGTACGCCAAGATAATATTCAATAATATATATAATAGCATTATTAATAAAATATATAAAAATTACATAGAATTTTTATTCTTCAAATTCATTTCTTGAATTTAACCATTTAATATAAACGTCTTTATTTGCTTATTGATACTTTTATCAAATTTTATTCTACTACAATACCCGTTAAAAGTCTTTTTTATTTTTTGTTAGCGTCGTATTACTGATAAAAAATCGGCATTCGACACTGGAGTATCGTGTGATCGTAATTCTGAGAGTGGAAACTGTGTTGTACACCGGCCGAGTAGGCGATCCGGTGAAGAGATTGCACATCGACAGACTGGTTCGACCAGGGGTGCTCGAGGAAATTCGCATGGACGTTTCCTGGGAGGAGTATAGCCCGAGATTGTTAGATCAATGCGCTTTCAACATTTCCTGCTTAGCCACCGTAAAGGATACGAACTTCGAATACTTCGCGCAGGACGACTTCCGTGTTAGGAAACCCGACATTAAAATCATGGTAATTATTGGGATATGCGTAACCAACATTTGTAAGCAGTAAAAGTAAAAGAGAAAAAGAGAGAGTAAGTAGATATGATAAATAGATATGATAAATATTTTACATCAAAAATTAAATTTTCTCATGTAGTTGCATAATGACGCGGTTGTCGGTCAGACTCTTCATGCTTCGGCCAAGTTTCGCAATCCATTGCCAATTCCTTTGAGGAAGGGTAGGTTCCTTATCGAGGGACCTGGTCTAGACGAACAATTGAAGCTGAAGCTATTGGAACCTGTCGAGGTAGATGCAGATGCGGAATGTAGCTTCTCCATGATGCCGAAATTAGAGGGACAAGCCAGGATAGCGGCGAAGTTTTATTCGAGAGAATTAGAGGACATCGATGGACATTCAAACAATTTTATAGTCAAATCGGCGAAAATAATCAATAATTCTGAGTGATCGCAATATTTTCTACGATATTTTAGCAAATAATCGCGTATCATGTTTTTCATATTTTTATAGTCCATTCGTATTGTTACGTCCAAGCCTCAGAATTCTTCATTTTACAGAAATTAAAAGGATTAAAAAGAAGGCATAGATGGACGTTTCAGAAATCATATCAGTGCTCTACCATGCGCATACCATGACTTGAATACATTTTGATTGGAATGAATACATTTTGATTGGATTTCAGAACAGTGGCTTATATCGCGGATGAACGTAATAACATCATTTAAAATAGTGCGTTCGTCGATTCTTATTTGGGTCAAGGAATTTAATCCCTATGATTTAATCTCTGGGATTGATCCTCGTATGATCGTTCGGAAAAGAAAAAATGAAAGACGAGATTTAATAAATTAAATTAAATTATTCAAATAAAATTAAATAACTGAAGGTTTATTCTGAAAGCCAATTAGTCTATTGACATTCGTGATCTATCACATGACATTTTAAACTTTCATTCAAACAGGATTGAAATCGCCACTCAATTCGCTTGTTATTTTTATTGCTACGAGTTGTCTGCGTCGATTTTATAGTTCATTTTGATGTTAATATTTCCATGAAAGAAAAAATTCATAAAATCTTCAAAATTTAACGACATATACTTTTACTGATTTGTATTTATTTTTATTAATAGTTACAATAACCAAAATTTATTTACTACTATTTTATTGCTATTTACTACTATTCCTCTAGAGATTGACTTATCTTTAGCTTACAATCGTCGTAAAGTCATGATAAAAGATTAGTATATAGATGGAAGAGATGAGAGGTTTCAAAAAAGCTGTTAACCCTTATGATTGGATAGCTAGAAAAGAGTAAATATAATAATAATTTTTCGATAGGAATAGCATAATTCTTGTAAAATTGTAATTCACTAATTATGTAATTGTTCGATGCCAAAAAACTAAATATAATAGCTTGCAAAGTATGTATATAGATATATGTGCGTGCGTGCGTGCGTGCGTGCGTGCGTGTGTGTGTGTGTGCGTGCGTGCGTGCGTGTGTGTGTGTGTGTGTGTGTGTGTGTGTGTGTGTGTGTGTGTGTGCGTGCGTGCGTGCGTGCGTGTTCCAACATATTGAATTAGCTATGCTGAGACACAATCAAAATTATTCTTAATGCATTATCTTTTATTTATCTTTCATAATGATCATCATTATTACCCGTTGTCTTTGTGTTCATACAATATAAAATCGCAACATTTATATATACATTATATTTTGTACGTAAAGAAAATAATCTGTGACTCATTTGCGTTACATTTATTTCTGTCTCGATTGCAACCTGACCTTTTTATTTCTCGATCAATCTTAATGATAATCCATGCTTTTGGGACAGTTGACGTTCGGTCTACCTTCGATGTCAGAGATCGTTTGAGAGCACATTTGTCTCTGTAAATTGCAAACCGTTTAACGAACGAGGATGTCATTGAAATAACGACGGGGAATATCATCAATGCCGCGTATTTCGCGCGAGGAGAGAGGGATCCCGCCGCGGCCATACTGTCCTATTTCCTGTCGGATCGTATTGGCATTGCAGGTCTGATGAAGAATGGCGGACGTTTAAAGCGAATGTCTGTTACTCTTAAGAAGCAACTGCACGAATAGGGTCTGAACCGCGGCTTCCGCGGTGAGCACCAGTAAAAAATTCAATCGACAGAGACTACCTGGCGGCCGATATTAACGACCAGCAATCGAGAGGGTCGCTGTGGCGAGTGCATGATTATTCAGAAAAGAAGAAGATAAAGAGTAAGGACAGGGACGGATATGTAAAATTGAAATGGAATTTGACTTTAAGCCTTCGAAATAATTCTGCTTAAACGCAGCGCAGTTTACTTCAAGATTGAAATTTAAAAAAAAATCACAAAAGTACAGAGAGAAAAAAATTAGATAGAAATAAATCTGATCATACAATGTTCACGAAATCTAAAATATTTTTCTTTGTATCATTTTCCTGTGCCTCGAATAAATATTATATATCAAAATGTGATAGATATAGATATTTTTATATTTTATAGAATAATAAAGCAGTTAGTCCATTTAAGTCTTTTCTATTCGAATTATTCTAAAATAGTTTCTCAGATATAAGAAAGAAGTCATTTTTCGCCCCTGCAGAAGAAGATAAAAGAGGAAGAGAACCTTGCGCGCGCGCGACAGCGGGAGGGAGCAAAAAGGGGATGCGGATGATGATGAGCTCCGGGTGATACGAGGCCAGGTTGATGCGAACGATGTATCACCATCCGGGAAATTAATGTTGAAATATGGGCCTGGATGAACGATATGCGGCGCCCAGGCGGGACCAATGAGGACCAACGAGGAAACGCGCAGTGGCGAAGAAGAGAATTGTACGATGGCCAAGGGCGGGAGGGAGACAAGATTGTTACAGGATCGATTAATGAATCGTCGGGTGAAATAGTAAGGGGACGAGAATATCGGCGTAGCAAATTGGACAGAGAGTTGAAGGGATGAGTGATGAAAGGAAGCAGGTTGGACGAGTGATTGGAAAGCAAATGCGAACGCGTGTGCTAAGATTTGATACCTCACAATTGATCGCGAATAAAGCTTTATTTATCTTCCCTGGATCATTTTTAGGTGGTTAGGCCGCTATTAGATTGAAAATGCATCAAAGTATGGTCTTCCATATGCATATTGTAAAATTGTTAATTTTTATTTTCAATTCGATCTTATAGGGCTCAGTGTTGCATATTTGCAATATTCAATTTAAATTCAGAATAAATTCAAAGTAAATTCGGGATCTCTCTAAAATGTCTAGAATGGAAACTAATTTTAAAGAGTGATAATTAAACAAAGAATGATAATTGAATTGAAAAAGAATGGCTCAATTGTCAAGTTTTAAAAGTGAGATTTTACTCTTTAGAGTTAAATTCTACTCTAAAGATTTAGAAAGTGTACAGATACAGTTATACTTGACAACGAAGATGAAACATATGCAGCATTTTGAATTCGAATAGGAAGTTGCGTTGGATGCAATAATGGAGAGCGCACTAATGCACATATTAAAATTATCGTACACAAATTCGCGATAAAGATGTGTATTTAATATAAACATAGAAATGGATTAAATCAGAGGGTTAAAATTCTGTATTGAAGCTGACTTTTGAATTATAACATTATACTCTCCATATCTTTGCTCCAAACCCTGGCTTTCTGACAAAACCAATTCCTTGAGAGTCGATGAATTCTCTCCTACGTAGGACAAAATTCTGATTATAACATGCGACAGAACGGCTGTACGATGAAGCGTCAGGCAAGGTAAAAGGAATCGTGGGAGAGGGTTCAAGGATGCAGGATGCGCAGAGTGACCGAGAGAGAAAGAGAAAGAGAAGGGAGATACTCAAGATGATAGTGAGATATGTCTAAATACATAACCGTGACACGTGATGGACGTGTTGCGGCCGCTGTCTACGGGGGTCTCGATGAGCGGGGGCCCGACCGGGGCCCGCGGCACCCCGCTACGCGCTATGCATCAACACCCGGGATCCATCCCATTATACCTCATCAAAACAACAAACACGCCTTCCACGTTAAACCAACATCCTTTTGTTCCCATCGAATCCCGCGTATCCATCAGGATCGCCGCGCGAAGGGTACACGTCAGTGACGCGATCTCTTCGACGGGGGGTCCTCGCGGTCATGAGGGGGCGGGTAAAGGAGAGGAAGGAGCAGGAGGAATTCGTGGAGATCTCGTGAAATGTTATTAATGCCGCGGGGTCAGAGGGATAAGCACGCTCGGGAAACGTCCTCCTGTAGATTTGTACCTGTCTTCGTCTTGTCTCGCCCCGTACGAGGAACGAATGACGAAAGATGTTGATCCGTGGTAGAAAAGCGCATGCTGCGATATAAATAATCCGGATGCTCTCCGTTATGCATACATGGTGAATAAGAAGGGCCCCTGGACCGAACGATGGGTTTGGGAAAATTGGTCATCGACTCCGGAATTCTCCTGGATGAGTTATCTCGTCGGAGTGTTCGGTCATTTCAATTTGTGAGACAAAGAGATTTATGCCACTCAAACGGAGTGTGATAGTCACGAGGATACGGTACCAATTAATAAAAGAAATTGGTGGATGGAACGCCGATGCATTAAATTATATTGGTTTAAAATAGAATTTTAAATTGTCGTTTAACATAATTTTTAATTAGATGCAAGTACAAAATAATATAAATATTTATTAATTTTTACATATTGAGATTTAATAAATAAATGAACTTTTATAAAGTATAAAAGTATAAATAAATAAACTTTAAAAAGTGTTCGATCTCTTGCTCATGTACTTTGATACCGTAAGTTGTTCTTAGATGGCAGCACATAATACTTATGGAAAGAAAACTGAAGGAAACTTAATGTTATAACTTTAAAGATTTAAGAAGGCTGTGTTATACAAAAAACTAAAGCGGTAAGAGATACGCAAATTTTGGATTTATATTATTGTCTTATGTTCACTATGTATTGTGATAGGCTGATTCTCTTACTACTAATGTCTTGCTTTATGTTTTCTTTGTGTGTCATGGAATTTTTTCTGGTAGTGAACTCTTGAAATTATTATTTATAAATTAACTCCAGATTGCGTTCACAAATAGACAACTAATATTACCTACGTGAAACGTCAGAGATAGATTCATGATGTCTCTTCCGGCATTGCATTAAAATAAAATAATGTATAAAGTTCAATGTATAAAGATGTCTGGAATGCAAAGTAAATCCTTGATAGATAATCATGAGGATGGATAATCGCGACTTTACGAGCTCTCCCGCAATTTCTCGCGCTTTCTCACGCTCTCTCGCGTCTCCTGTGAATAAAAGAGAGGAGGCGAAATGGCTTCCGAAAGTATCCGAACGAAGTCGATCGATCAGCGATGAGGCTCGACTGTACCGAGAGCGACTGACAGTTTATTGCCAATCATATACAACCGTAATCGAGGATAGCATCAAACGCGCGTAACTCCAATAATCCATAATGGCTCACTCGTTATGGTCGACATGTCAATCTGACCGCGTATCTTTCGGCCACGTATCCTCCTTCCGTTCATTTATTAGGCGATTAAACACTTTGCATCACAGTTCTCGCACAATAGCATTTCCATCTAAATATCGAGTCTCAGTTAGAGCTAACAATTACTAGAAAAAAACTAGAAAAAATATTGAGTAAAAAACTTCATCAAAATCAGATTTTTATTTTGGCCCTGAAAGTTTTTTTATTTCGATATGCACTTTTTTTTACATTTAACACCATATTAGAATTAAGTTTTTGCATTCATCAAAAAAATTTCTGTGTGAAGTTGTAATAGCTGCTATTAAATGTATTGTAGTATAATGACTAACAATAAGTGGCGGCCATAAATATACTTCCAGTTTCGAAAGGTATTATCAATTATGCATCGCAACAATGCAAATATGTTTCTGTTTTGTCATTTAAAGTTATAAAGATAAAAGATATCAAATAACTAAAATATCGTAGATATTAAAATGTTTCAACAATGAATATTAAGAAAAAAAAATGAATTATATTTTTTCAGGGTTTTAATACAAAACAATTTTTTGCTGGAAAAAAATCTCATAAGAATTTTTTATTCGATTTTTTACTTTGAACTTAACATAAAGATTTTCTCGGCATCTTTCACTTGTAATGCATTATAAAACGAAATACATATTTTAATATGCCAAAAATATGTGAATTTTTATTATTTTACATCTCGAGATTACATTTTTTTATAATGTTCTTCTCGCTTGAATTTTATAATCATTTTCTTACGTTGTTTTAATTGAGCAAACGAATATCAAGTAATTTTTTCTTAGAAAAAAGTTAATAAAAAGATTTTTATAGAAATAATTAAATATAAAAAAATTTATATAAAAAAAATTATAAAATTTGAGATATAGGATCATATAAAACTTAGTATTCAGTTATAATTTGATAAAATAACTTGACCTAAGTAAAAGTTTTAAAATTATATCAGAATTCCTTCTGCCGCTTCTTAACAATCAAGGAGATGAGCATAATTTGTAAGCAACAGAGTGTTTCATTAATATTCAAGGATTCTCCAAGAGATAACTTGTAGAACGAACATCGATAATGCAAAAAAGTATAATCGTGTAACTCAACGGGAGGAAATTAAATATACGCTAAATATATCTTACATTATATATAGCGATAATCTTAAAAATTAAAAAAAATGAATAAAAAATTAATAACACGAAATTGCAATCTGTTATTTTTTCTGCCAATTTACTGCGTGTGCTATCGAGTAGCATTGTCTATTTATATTAAATTTATATTAAATTTATATTAAATTTTATAAAATATACAGACTTCTATAACTGACTCAATGTGATAGAAAGAGATGGAACTTGATTTCGATGTTCTCGTTTCAGTTCACATAAGCATCATGTCTATATATCGTATAAATTTATATAAAAACACATATTATTATCCAAATGATTTATACATGTGAGAACAAAGATGGCGCTACTTACTTGTTTTGAAACATAAAGGCAAAGTTGGCAGTCTATTTATAGAAATCTGTGATAAAATATTAATTATTTTATATTCAGATATTAGATGCACACACGTCACATTTTGCAGTGAGATAATTACCATTGCGTACATGACTGATGTTTCTCGTCATCAAGAAAACTCGTTGTAGTAAAACATCGTGACATGAAGACCATCCATGCTTTTACGTTTTTTATTATTTTTTAAGTTACGTGAATTCATTCTTTTGGATTGCAACAATGGCCATGTTGATTACATTTTACTTCTGAAATTATTCGTCTTAAAGAGAGCGGAAATCAAAAGCCGAATTCAAACGCGGCTCAATGGCCCAATACAGGAATGTTAATTCATAACTAGAAATATATTAATATTAATCATGTAGCATACGTTATAATTTATGATAATGTATTCTATAATAAGTAGAACAATATTGTGACTATAACGTAATAATTTGTAACATAATATGTAATAATTATGTAAGACGATCTTTATTTCACATATTTTTCACTCTCTTTCTTTCAAAAATATGTAAAACATAAAAATTTTTAAATGTGTCTTGTATATAATTAGATCGATATCGCAAGATTTTCCAATTGACATGCCGCAGTACATTGGTCTCATAGGATTCCAAGTATGTCGGAAAAATTTTAGAGAAGATAAAAAGAAACAAAAACATTTAGACTTAAATAAAAAAATGAGAAACAAAGTAAAAAATATTCTTAAAAATGTGGAAATTACCTAAATTATATTATATTTACTCTTATTTTAAAGCGATATCATATCATTGCAACAAAATTACTTCTAAAACGGTAAAATAAAAAATAAAAACGTTAGAACTTTTTATTTCTGAATGTCGTATTAGCGGTATCTATATCCAGATAAAGAATTTGTGCCAAGCTCTGAAACTTGTGCACCTAATACTGTGCTTCGAGAAATTTTATGCAATATAACGCAAATTAAAAAAAGTTGAAAAACAATTTCGAGCAGTTTGAAACGGTACGAAATCGATTTTGCTTTGCGTTCGTTTTCCATCAAATTCTGTCTTCGCTACTTCGGTCACTATGACGGCTGTCTGACAGTTTATTATTTGCACTTCTGCGCTCACACGGCGACATCCTGCCGATCACGTTTGTACAAACAAAGGGTGAGAGCGAGTCGACTGCATAATAACAAAGGACAAAGTAATTTGACGAATTATAAAATGATATCCCTCGATGGATCCTTCAGTATCCAAGTTAATCTAGATAAACCTAACGTATGTAAATATTCTTATGCCATTTCTACCAATGCAGATTAACTTTAATCTCAGTTCAACCCTTTATCTTTTTCTAATTCTCAGAACTAAAAGATGAAGAATTGAACCAAGTTAATTGAATTAAGATTAAAATTAAATTATATTAGTAGACGCGGGCATTTCAAATTACAGCGGTTTATGAATTCAATGGTGCAACAAATGAATGTTTTAATAAAAAGGATTATCCAATCGATGTCCAACAGTTCGCTTTATAATGACGTTAGGCAGCTCGGTCCGATTGCAAAGAGTGAAAAATTCATAACGCTGGAGCAACGATAGCGTTTCCTTCTTGTGATATGGAAATTCGCGGTATCGAATTCAGAGGTCCAATTTCTATAGGCACGTTCGGGAGGAGTGGAGAGAGGAGGATGTTTACATAGGCAAAGCCGGCAGTTGCGAGCGTATTTGCACGAGGATTTCCCCGGCGAGTCAGGCCGCAGGGCGAATTGGATACTCCGTCGACTCCGTCCGCATCGTCGACGAAGGGCGGCGGCGGGTCTGGATAAGGGTCGTAGGAGGGATCTTCTCCGTCCTCCATCGCCGGAATGGGAGGGATGGGGTGGAGGGGAGAGGGTGAGAATAAAAAGGGGCGAGAAATGGCGCGGATGCCTCATTACGCATGCACCCCGGGCGGAAGGGTCCGAGAGTGAGTGACTGACTGACGTACCTCCTCGTCACGCATACACTTACGCGCGTCCACGTGCGCGCAGACACGCCTATTTTGTCGAGTGTTAGGAGCTCCGCACACAGAGGACCGTTGTGCGGTCGTGCACACGGTTGTGTATTGTGGCAGCGTCGCGTCGTCGGTTTTCATTCTCTCGGCGCGGTGCCGCCGAGGGGTGAGTGCAAATTCTGGTTGTACATACGAGAAAATCTGATGACTGAAGCAGCGGAACGCGACTTTGAATATCTGATCGTAATTAAATATCGTAATTTAGAAAAAGCGGGTACAGAATCTGTCGGATATATGAAGAAATTGAAAAGAACACGTCTTCTCATGTCAGGTAGAATTTTCAGATTAGACTACTTTTCGTAATTTAGATTACTCAAATAAATTCGTGATGAAAAATGGTTTCTATTCAATCTGTCACAAATTGAACTTCTATTTTGCCAGATGTTATGGCTTGTTATCAACAAAATCACACTTGATTACGTCTGAAGACATTTTGCTTGGTATAATGTTTTGATACTTGACTTGTAAATTTTGCGATGATATAAGTTAGTGATCAGATATTTATTATCGCTCAGAATAGCTAAACTAGCGCTTTTTGCTATGTTAATGTAAGCTCACTTATATTATTTCAGTAAAGTAACATATACTTTTTCTTTTTACTTTAATGTAGGGAAAACTGTGGTACTCAGAGACATGTATCCTGGAGCACATTATAATTATTTTTTTAAATAATATAATTTATGTTTTTTAATAGTAACAGAATTTTTATGTTGAAGATTTTTAAACGAGATCACTGAAGTAGTATAATAACCTTGTCTATTCAATATTAAAAAAAAAATACTATGTCCCAAAGTATACCTGGGTATCACAGTTTTCCTTACCAAAGCTTATCAAAGCTTGGAATTGAATCCTTAATTGTGCATAATTTTCGATCATCAGTTGGTCAAAGCATTTGAATATAAAATCATCGGACCCATAAAAGCATTTAAAGACCATCCCTCTTTTTAGAAAACAATATACACGTGTATCTATCTAAATCCCAACACAAAAATAGTAGTGTGTATACAGCAATTCCGTTGAAACCGCTATCAAGGCGATCCGCCCTCTGTGTAAACCGTTTCCTCCTGCTCCCCTCTTTTCTTCCCTGACACTCTCCGATCCTTCAACCCTCGACAGTTTTCCTCAGCGTTTCCATCTCTATACCCTCGTAGCGCCCTAATTGTACCACCCCTGGCAGCTAGTCACTTTACCATAATCTCCTGGGTAATGGGGTCCCGGTGTGCGCGAGCGCGTTCACCCCCTCGACAATCCCCCGTGAACGCCTGTTTCGCCCGGGGGTTGTGTCGCGAATCGAAGACTCGCTCTTTGTCGGCTCTAGCAGATTTCCGCGGAAATTGCTTCACCATGCGCGGACCTTTTCACCCCGAGGGTGGAAAGGAAGTTGCGGACAAGTATCGCGGATCTTTCTTAACGTCAATTACGCATGTTGAGAGACGCTTTCTGACATCGCGAGGATAAAAGATGTGAGAAGCGATTTTTTAATCTAACAATGTACATCAGCGCACTCTTATTAAATCAAACGTTTACATTTGTGTCATCGCATTTATGCTTTATCCTGACTTGTTACAGCCAAATCTATGTACGTTTAAATAATTGAAGTAAATCTTATTCATATAAACATAAACATAAATGTATATGTAAAACAATTTACTTTTAATATCTTAATATTTAATATTTAAATTATTTAGAATTTTATATTAGTATCATAACAAATGTAAATGTTTATTTATTTAATAATTATAAGTGAAAATTTGATCAAGAAGAATAAGTCAAATAAGGGAAAGAAAATTCCACTTTTGGTCAAAGAAAATCTTACTGTTAGTACTCTTAATAATATTCAAATATATAATTACAAATATATTTTTCAATTCTATAAATTGCGTCAATTCGGTTTATCGGACCTATTTATTTAAAATAAGAAAAAGTTAAAATATCCAGAATTAAAATTAAAAAATTGATTTAAAACTAGAATTGTTATATGTATCGAAGAATTTGAAATGTAAAAAGAAGCATAAAAAAATTTCTTTTTTTGCTAGAATTTTATGTTAATTAGACTGCAAATTAGGATGCTCAATAATGTTTATGATTAGTTTCTGATTAATAATTGAAAAATATATTATTAACGAACTAATTTACGTATCAGATATTTGGTAATTGTAATAGCATTTAAAATGACAATAGCAACAGTGTAATAAGTACGATAATAATAGATTGTCTGGCGAGCGTCGACGAGATTAACAGGCCCTTAACAAAGTAGCTGATGGACCACCAAATGTTCCCTCTGTCGGCGTCTGGGTTTTTTCGAAAGAGGATCACTTCCTGACTAGATGCCCAAAATTACGACCCAAATTACGATGCATAATGGCGACACACGGTGCGCGATCTGAAATTGGCGGCAATTTGGGGCGACAAACGATTAGGACACGCGATCTATAACGGAAGCATCCACCACGTCACGCCAATTATGCCCGCCATTTTCGAGCGAGCCGCGAAAGGATCATTGTCGTCGTATGTATAAAAGAAGAAATCGAGGGATTTTTTGCGTGTGTCGCCCAAATGTGGCCAGCGGCTGTCGAAACCTATCATTTCGTGTTCGCGAGCTTAACCGGCTTGGACCCAAGTGTAATAAGGCCCCGATCAACAAAGATGGCCGGCACAATGGCCGCGAGTAACTGGCCGCGCACAGCCTTTCGCACGGCCGTTTAGCCGTGCTTAAACGAATATCTTGCCCGCTTGCTAAACGCCGACACGCGATTCCGTGGCATCTGCCGACCGACTCCCGTGATACCCGCACGACTAGAAAAAAACCGCCCTTTGTCGGCGGTAAAGTGTTTCGAGACTGCGCAAGGATACCGTCTTCTCTTTTAAATTGAATCCTGTGAATTCGTAACACCGGAATCCTTAGGCCCTCCAGTGTTTCCGCGCTCGAACCTTTGAAGCTGAAGGTTCTGAGAAATCTGGATTTTTATGATCTATGAATTCTTGAAGTTATTAATTCATAAAAATGTAAGTGCTAGAATTCTAATAAATTTTATGAAATTGGCAGATTCTTATAGGAACAGTATAGGGCGTTCATTTATGTAAAACTTATTTTACTTTCCTAATAAATGAATGATTGTTATATGACTATAATATAAAATATTTTTTATATTTCGTAAAGTATATTTTATGCTAAAGTATATTTTATTAAAGATACATATCTCAATGTAATTTATTTTATTGATAAGTATTTTTTGCCTATGATAAATATTTTTTATTAAGCAGTAAAAAATACAAGTGTATAAAATCTTAAGAGTTGATTGTACTTTTACAGTAAAAATAGAATATGATTTATTTTAGAGCAAGGTAATAATTACTTAAATGGATTTACCATAACTATAGTGTATTTTTTATTTTACATTTTCTATATTTTTATTTTTTCGGTATTTTTATTTTCAGGCAAGTAAAATTTATTATAAGTTCGACAAAACTAGAAAAAATATTTTTAATCTTGTAAGGTAAAAATTATTCAATCATTTTTCTTCATAGAGAAATTGTTTAAATCTTTAGACTTTTCTCTTAATTTAACTTTATTTTTACTTTTCTATATTTTTACATTTAATTTATATCTGGGAGACTTTACGAAACTGTAGATTATTACATAGAGCTTTAGTTTAAAAAAAATTAAGATGCTACAAAATTTTTATTTCTTTTTAAACTATTATATAATATTCAAAATAATTGCAAGATTAATGATAAGGAATTATGAATATTTTCGCTTAGGACTTTTAGCATCTTGTAGTGCATTACGTTTCGTTTCGTTCGACAGTTTCCAATGAATTTTTGTCACGGCGTATTATTTTTGACAATAATTTACGATAGCTTTTACGCGACTAATGTGTACATGGGGACTTGATGTTCTAGACTGAGTCCTGGATTTTATTCGACGGAGAAAGAATGCAGTGGCACACGTAAATCCACCGGTTGGAAGTAGATCTGAGGATTGCGAACAATAATGGAACGCGCGGATTGAATCCGTCGAGATTGTTCTTTATGACACGATGACGGTATTATATAAATAGTATAAATCTTTATATCTTGGAATACCTAGGAATACTTAAAAATTAAAAATTGACAAAAGCTCCAAAGATTAAATGAATAAAGTGCCTATAAGAATGCCGACATAATTGTACGTGTGTAATAAAATGTATTTATGTCAATTACCAATTATAGATGTTTCGATTACATGATTCGGTCATCCTCAGTGTTCAATATCATTTTTCAGTCAATTAGAATCGTTGTAACAAAGAGATAGAGCAAATACCATCTATGAATGCTACTTGTTCTCGCAAGAATAAATGTTCGTCCATTTGCGAATTAATCAGCAACACAGCAATAATCGATGATATATTGAGAAAAAAGTATTTGATATTTGCAAATAGAATTGCATGATAAAACAATGAAAGCTCCATTTTTTTATAATTATTATTGCTATAATGTTGGTATAATAATATTGTTCTACTAAAAACTATACAGTTGGCCTCGAAAATGACTAGAAATTATATATCAATTAAAATAAATCGATTAAAACAGATCTTGATTCTTAATAACATTTATATGGAAATTTTTCAGTTTTATAAAATTATTTTTCCTAATTGATTTATTCATCATAGGTTTAACTTCTATTTATAATTGTTTATAAATGATATAGTTAAATTATGTTAATCGCAATTATTTTTTCTTTCAGTGTACAAAATCTTAATCTTCTAATTAAAGCATCAATACTCCATCATTTTTATTTAAAGGATAAAAGAGAATAAGTTGGCTTCCAAATTGATAAAGTATACCTATTTATTATTAACGCGAGAGGATTTGATCCTAATCTGTATTCGTCATTTCTCTCTTACCCAATTGCGGAGCTAATTGCAACCCCTTCGCGCATGATTACACACGGCGACCCATTAGCGGCGAATTGATCGACGTGCGATGGTAATAGACACGCGTGACCGCTAAATCCTCGTAAAGTTTGGCTCTTTGGGATCGTGGGGGCTTTGTAGAAGCGCGCAGGAGAGGGTAGCTTTCAGATCGCGCCCGTTCGTCGCTTCGTTCTCGAGGGACAACTCGGTACAGCGAAGGTTTGAGGGCAAAGGGGATGATGTGCATACTCGGTTGACATCGAGATCTAGCGACGTGTCTAATTGGAGCCACTTTAACCACGAGGGCGGGCAGGGTGGGATAAGCAGTGAGCCATCTACCACCGCTGGGAGATCAGCCCTCCCCCCCTTAGGCTTATAACCACCCGGGAGATCTTCCGCGGGTCTTCACCCTCGGTGGTTACACATACGAAGCATTCCCTTTTCCCCTGCTGTAACCTCGCTACTTCCCCATGCAGTTGTGTACCTTACGCCGAATCCGGCGTAAATAATGCCGATTATCCCCCCGGCAATTGTTTTATCGACCGGATTGTCCCATTCAAGGAGGAATCTACGGGGAAAATGGCGAAGGAGGGAGAAACAGGATCGAGCTGGTTACCGTTTCTTTCCCCTCGAACAAACTGTGGCACAGATTTACGAGTAATTCTAAGCGGGGGTTGGAGACTCGTAAAGTAAATTTCACTTGTTTCCTCGTTCGAAAAAAAGCTCGGAGAGAGGCGAGGCTTTGAACGGAAATGTGGTAACTTTAATTTCGCTCGAGGGTGAAAATGTTCAAAATGGCGCGACCGGTCTTCCATGAATTTATTACAGAAACTAATAAAAGATGCGTAATTAGCGAATGTTCGCGGAACGTGACATGCATTATTTATGTAAAGTATTTACTTAAATTTAAAATTCCTATATTTTTGCGAATTGTGTTCAATAAAAATAATTCCTTGTTATTTTACCGAAGTCGTTAAATAATTGCGGACAAGAAAGTTCTCTCTTCCTTTCATTTCTTGACGGAAGATAAATCATCTCGCTTACATTTTTTTACATCCAATCAAAACGTCGCGTGTGAAGATCGCATTATTAATTTTTAAGATCTTCCAGTTAATAATCCCAGTCCAATCGAGGCTGGAGATCACTTGATGGAACGTGTCGAGCTTCGCTCGCTTTTTGCCTCCCGCTAATTATGAAATTACCCGGGAACGTTCCGTACCATCAGACTCCTCGTCAGTCCTCCTTTTCCATCTTCCCAGGCGATATTTGAGCGCAAATTATGCCGGATACTCTCTTCATCCTCCTCATTATTTCTCTCCACCTCTCCTCGTCGTCCTGCCGACCGACCTCATCCTTCGTGACCTTTCTCTCCTCGTCGTCCTGGCGTCGAGAAACTTATCCGGTTAATGGCCCGGCCTTGTTCCGTAACATTCATGAAATTCGCAGACTATTTCGGGCACGGCCTGGCGAGTTATGCTAATTGATTCACGATTTAAGCCGTAAACAAGTCGCGCGTCGGAAATAAATAATTAATATCGACTGTGGTGATGTTTCAATGGGTGTTTTACAAAATTCTATTTAAGATTAACGTAGCTAATCTCTTAATTTATGAAAAAAAAAAAACATAATCTTTATATCAAAATTAACATTTTAACCAATAATCAGTTTTTATAAAGTACTACTCTTACACTATCGTATATATAATATAAAATACTTTAAGATGTACTGGGTGTTCCAGGCATACACTTAGTATTAAAAATAATAAGACAAATGTCTAAAAATTTTCATACTTGCAATATTATGATATTCAATATTATTTTTCGCTCCGCAGCTTTCATTTTTTATTTTTTTTTTTATTTATATACTTATTAAGTTTATATCTTATAAACATAAGGAATTCGATAATTATGCAATTATTATATATTATAAATATATATTATCAGATGTTTCCTGACAAGCAGCTATAACAATACTACAATAATTACAGCACAGCTGTAATTATAGAGATACCGCATAAAAAGGAGACGGCAGTTTAAATAAAAAGCAGATTGAGCGGTGAAGGAAAATGATTGGAGGAGAAAAGTCGAAATGCTCGTTCGCATCGTCCTACGTTTCTCCCCTTTCTAAGCCTTAACGACTAAATAAGTCCCCTCAATTAAAAAACTAATTTCGATTAGAGTCCCCGGGTGGCCATTTGGCATCGTGTAACTACATCTCACAGGATAGCAATGGCGAAGGGTTGGCAGGAATGAAAGGAAAGTCGCTGAGTGCGATATGCTATGGAACGATAAAGGGAGGAAAATGATTGGCGTTATTTTTTTATGCTGCGACTTCTGTCCGTTGTTGTTGCGTTTTATCATCCGCTTGTGGTGGCGTGGCATTAGTAGCATTCTAACAGCAGGGACACCTAAATTTGATATCTTGGAATATATAATGCATTTTATTAGGATATTATTTAAGCGAGACGAAAAAAGACAGTCGAGCTTTATTCACTATGTCTGGAGGAATTCTTTGACGTTTGGTATGTAAAAGGTATAAAATAAAATCTTTTTTTAAAAAAGCAAAAGAAGATATGAATATTTTTACTTAAAGTGAGCAAAATCTTATGAAATTAACAATCAATTTTATGATGGAATAATTATTTGAATTATTGGAATATCTTAGTAATTATAATACATTTTTTCTGCAGCTTAAATTAAGTAAAATCCGATTACAATTTTTTTTTATTAAGCTAAACGATCTCGGCTGATTATCAAGTCGACAATTATTCAGCTTGTCTAACGATTGCTATTCAAATGTTAATCAAGAAAAGAAAAAAAAATCTGTATAATCTGATTTATATATTCAAGTTCAAGCATTTTTAAGCATTCCTGGAATTTCTTTAAGGAATGGGTTTTCATAGTGCTTTAGAATTTAATCCTATCCGAATGCGAGACAACTTCTCACAACTTTTCCTCCGCGTTTCCTCTTTATCGCGTTCCCCCAGAGACTGCTCTACGCAGAATTTTTCTTCGGGCCACGAAGGAGGAGCGGTATAAGCATACACTTATTTATGTCCGTATTAGTATTTATGTTAGGTGCACCTACGGCACCCCGTGGCTCTCAGGCGTGGACGCCTCAGCCGCCATTTGTTATTCTAATGTCGCATTATATATTTGTTTGGGCGTGGGCGGGTGAAACCCGAAGTGTGAAACACGTTGTAACGCCGGTCCTCCTGGAATTCTATCCTCCCGTGAGGCTCACCCACGTGACCGTAGGCTTTGTGCCCATTGAAAAGATTTTCGTCGATCCGGTGGTATCTATACGCTCAGCGCGTTTTGCTCTCTCTCTCTCTCTCTTTCTTTTTCTATATTTTCAATAAAAAGGCAGATTTATCATTGCTCTCTCTATTCTCTGAAATTTTACTCTTTTACGATTTATTCTTCTAATCCAAAATATTTCGCTGGAAAATGTTTCGTGCCGATGGATGTCCTCGGATGTACAATAAATTCTATCTTATTCGTTTTCTCCTTTTTCTTCCAAAATTTCACGTACAAATTAATATTTTAATCTCTACATTTTATACATTTAATCTTCTTTTGTATTTCTGTTTCTCTCTTTCTCTCTTTCTCTCTTTCTCTCTCTCTCTCTCTTTCTCTCTCTCTTTCTCTCTCTGTTCCTATCAAATTGACTTATTACAATAACATTATTATTTATTGTTATTTTTTATCATTTGCATTTTGATATATTTTTCTCCGGTTAAACAAATCAAGACACGATGTCGATTGTACAGTGATTTTCGTTGATTTTTATTAATCTATACTCTCTAAATCTGAATCAGTGAATGATCACTAATTACTCAGTAGCATACTTGACATTGATAATCAGTGAAGTTCAATTAAAAAAGGAAGAATGTTTGAACATATAATAAAAATACCGATAATTTTATGTTAATTCAATCTTCCAAAATCATATTCATTGAATTTAAGCACTAAAACAAGGTTAATTAAGATCACATAAAGATTAAGTTAGGGATCTCACATTTACTGATTACCGTGGTATACTTGGCATCAGATTATCCATTGATTTAGATTTAGAGAGTACATTCGAGAGAGAGACAGTGAAAATGAGCAAGCCTATCGCGACGCGAGGTATTATATCTTCGATTAGCATAGATATTCACGCGATGCGTGAAAAATTTAGCGTCGTGGTATTTCCAAGATTCTCGTCATACAATTTTGGTGCAAGCTATACGATGAAGATGATAATAGCAACGATACCATTTTCGACATTGTCGTGGAATTTTAATTCACTCTTATTGCGTGCAGAGATTCGTTCTAGACAGAATCGAGGAAGATGATAAGAATACTGCATGGATAAAAATATTTCGTACAGTCGTATAAATTAAGAAATATTCTATTTTGGATATTATTTCGACTGGCAGACTCTGAATGTTTCTACTAACAGCTTTTCATCTTATTTTTATTTTTAAACCTCTCCGAATTTATGTTAAAATTGATAATTGCTGTTTAATTAACCTAATGCTATTTGAGATATTTTGTAATATTATTAAATATTCCAAATTGGCGTATATTTTACCAATAAGAAAATCTATGTTAAATTTAATACATTTTGTGTGTCCCGAACGGTTCTCTCGAATTTTTGTGTTAATTCAATATAAGTATTAAAAAGTATAAGTATTAAAAAAAACAAAAAGTATAATACTAAAACAATTTTTAAATAAATCATTTATCTTAAAATTTAAAATACATTATTATTTTTCACTTTATACTTATAAACTTTTTCACTTTATACTTATAAATTGTGTTATTTAACTAAGAAATGTTAAATATCAATTTAACATAAAATATTTAAATAACATAACATTATGTTGATGTAAAAAAAATGTTAAAAATTTTAGAACCGATTTTAACACAAATAAAAAATGTTTTCTATCATATACATCGTCTAATATAAAAAATAGTATCAACAGAATTAATCAGTCAATAACAAATAGCACAAATAAATGATTGCACAAAACCGATTAAATAATCGCGCTATCATCGTAATATCTATTCCTTGCATATTTTGCGTTACTCATTAACGTGTGTGGATTCATACGCGCAGATAAGTATCTAGGCTAGAAGCCTAGATAAGTATCATACGACGTTTAGTACATTGGGCTTGGTGTGCGATCGTGCGCCGTGGCAGGTAAATGATTCTGAGTGGGCCTAAAGCGATATACCTACCAGCATGTTGCGCTGTATCAGCAACAATGCAAGCAGGTAGATAGGTGTGCTATAGTATACGATGCGGTCCACCGCAAACTTAGGCAGGTATTTAACCCTTTCCAGTCGAGCGATTTTAGTTCAAAGAAAGTCTCACTTCTAAAACGGAAGAAATAAAATTGGGAAGAAATAAATAAAATTGAATTAAAAAAGAAAATTCATTTGACATCATTTCGAGTATTTTTACATTCATTTATAGCGTGGAACGTTTTTAGAAGTTCAGCAATCCAACAATCTTACTTGTGATTTTGAGTAATTTAAATACGAACAAAAAAGCATAATTTTATTTTATGTAAATATTTGTCGCATCATCCTTTTTACACTTTAATTTGTTACACCATAATATTAATTTGTCGTCAATCAGCTTTTTATTTTATATTTTGATTTCATTACATCGGAATAACAAAAAGAAACGCGAAGGTTCGAGCATCAAGATTCATGAATTCACGAATATTGCCACGAGTCATGACGAAGGAGATGTCATCTTTCTAGCGTTTCTCCCCAGGTACTTTAGGATCGTTCCCATTTCTGCGTGATGAACGTCTCTTAGTCATTTAGATCGAATTATGGCAGCGCGTACGTCCCGATGGTTGCCATATATCCACATCGTTCGTCAAGGCGTCAATGCGAAGCGAGCATCAAGCGAGTGTGCAGTGCCACCATTCCTCGGTATGATTATGGTTGCGCATATATACACGAAAGCGAGCATTCTGTATGCGCCCTGCTATGGGTTATTCATGGGATATATGGCGGTTCCTGCCCCTACATGTGTTCTTATACGCCTCTTTTCTGTCCCATTTTTTTCTTCTCTTCTTCATTTACTTTCTCCTTTTTTATACTTTCTCTTTTCTTTGCGTTTGTTTTTTTCGAAAATACTATCGTTTTTCCTTTCTTCATCTAGACTACGACCTGTAGAAGAAAGTGAAAAACGTACTTTATGCGTAATTATCGGTTTCTTTTTTTCTTAAAAAAAGTTTCCTCACAATGTACAGAATATTCTATAAAAAAATTATAGAAAAAGAGAGAAAATTTACAAAAAAAGTATTCAAAATCTTTCTTTAAAATGATACGTTTGAGTGACATGATATTTAATATTTTAAACTATGTGTTAAGTCGAATCGACTTAAATCAAGTTTCAGAAACAATGCACTAGAAATTTATTTAAATTTTCTGGTTAATATAATTCTGATTGAGATAAAACTAGAATTCTGCTTAATATATATTGGAATCTTCTGATTCGTTCATTTAAACCAGAAATTTTTCTCAGTATAATATAGATTTTAGATGCGATTTAAGTTATTTAAGTTATTTAATTAGCATATAATTTTTATATCCTAATCAGAATAAATTATAGTTACAGTAATACAATCATAAAACCAATATTTTTTTAGAAATTAAGCAAAGTGTCTTCGAGTTTATTTTTTCTAGTGGCACAATTTTCTCACGGGAGACACATTCCCCCAAAAATTATGTACACGAGTTCTCATTTTACACGACGTTATGTTTTACTTTCCGAAGACTCTCTCTGAAAAGGGCTGCTGGCGCCGTGACACTCGAGCAAAATCGAGTCCTCTTAGCGGCCCTCGAGTCGGAAGCCCGTGTCTTTCTACGAGTCGCCGATGTGTGTCGTCCCTTTTCTACCCTCCCCGCTTCCGTTCAATCTCATCTTTTTTCCTCTTTTTGTTCCGAACGACACTCGAAACAGGATACTCTGCGTCTTTCTTCGACCATCTCCTCGATCGTCTCCTCGTTATCGCCGCAAATGACAATTTCGTCGTTATTATTAGGATCACCCGAGGCTGAGCGGGGGTAACCATCTAACTAGAGAGGAACCATGTGTTTACCCTCTCTGGAAAGTACTTGAAAGAGCAGCTCGTGCCACGAGAACTCGGAGTTTGTAACTCTGCTCGACTGGTTTCTGGCATGCGGTCGTTTCGGAAAGGAAGAGGTCCAACTGTGAATAGGACTGATTCAAGCGCGACTGATAATGTATCTTTATTGTTTGGCATCAAGAAAACTTCAATGTTGAAACTCTTAATTTTAATAGCACATTATTTTAATAGCGACTATTCGAGATACGGGTTGTGTACATAATTTTTTCGTTTCTTCAGCATCAGTTATATGGTAATATTTTAATATTACTTTAGTCATACAAACATATCGATTATTAATCCTTTTTCAGCTCTTGCATTGGATTCAGCTGAAATAGTCAACATATAGTCACAACATATCTCAGTTCTGAATTACGACTTTATATATGGCTTCTATGATAACGCGAAAATTGTTATAAATAATTTATCCAACGCCTAACGTCTCGTCAATCACCTGGTTACGGCGCCAGCCATACGTAGAGAAACCACGATAAGATCAGTTTCATTGGTGTCCGTGTATTCAGCTTCAGGATCGCCACCGAACCCGATCGTTCCGCGTGGGTGGCCTACCACCTCCTCCAACACCGCAACCTTCCACCACCATGTGGTGTGGTACAGTGGTGTGTTCGCGCAGACCTCTCTTCTCCTCGGATGATGAATGATCCCCGCGTACCCCACGGCCCCTTCCTCCACGCGACTCGCACCCTGTCGTGGTCCTACCGATTCTCCACGTCCAGCTTCGGCCAACGTGCTCGTCCGCCCTCCGCCGCGTCATTCCACCATGATACACTCCCCTCTCACATCCCTCGACCCCGTCATCGAGCAACCTCGCTCTGGTAGGTTTCGCTCGCTTCCTCTCACCCTGCCAGAGCATGCTCGTTTTATTTCTCGTTTATTTTTCCCACCCGCAAACCGTCGAGATGCAATTTGCATCCGAGCTGCTGCTGTTGCCGCCGCTGTCCCAGCCGGTTGCCGCGAGCAACAACCGGCGTAGAAGCGAGCGACTCACCACCAAGGAAAAATTATTTGCCAGGAGAAAGGAAATTTTATAAGTTCGAGACTATATCTAAATATTAATACGAATCGTTCTATTATCTTCTCGTTAAGAAGCGCAAGAAAAATAAAATCGACGGGATTCGCTACATATCTTGCTTATAAGCTATCGCTGTTATATCGTGAAATTAGTACAAAATAAATTCACTACAATATTTTAGCCCTTTGAAACTGACGCCAAAATCTGCAACAAGATTATTAAGATCTGAATCTAAGGACCATTTACATTAATAATTTACATTAATAAAAAGGCACTAATTAATTTCGAAATCAAAATAATATATCACATAAAGAAAGAATGTGTTAAGCACATTTTAATAAAAATAATCCAATTTTACATATATAATATGAAGGAATTGAATTGTTTTTTTATGAAAAATTTTATAATTGAATGAGTCCAATAGACTTAGCCAGCTTCGTAGGATTAAATCAATATCTCATTACCATCTTTCATTGATCATTTCAACATAATTTATTCCGACGATATTAATGTAATTTATTACGATACCTAAAAAAACAAATAGATGATGTTATTTGACTTTTGAAGGATGATTGTGCGTTATGTTTTCATTCGATGTTCACGCATGTGTGATGAAACCTATATATTCACGACAATAATCTACGAAAAGAATCTCCCTGAATCCATATTGTAACCGCATGGTCGTAATATCCGATTAACAACGCGCTTCAAGTAAATCCATACGACTTTCGAACGCGCAGTTAAGTGGATACAGTAGTCGGTTAAATAGTAGACTTCGCCACGGGTGACAACTGTGAAAGACGACGGTGACACGTCTTAGCAACCGCTTCAAAAAGCACATGAAAAGTGCTGCAGGGTGCGGAGAAGAAGCAAGGGGGATGGGGGGATTGTTCCGGAGAACTGGCTTGTTCCTGCGGTTCACAGAAGAGACGACTTGACGACTTGCGCGTGAGTTAGGCTCTCTCTATCCGGCTACCTGAAAACGACCCGAATGATAAAAGAAGAAAGAAAGACTGAGGGCGAGTGTCTGCTTCATATTTTATACTTTTAGGGATCCTTTATGTGCTCAACTACCCAGAAGGCACCCAGCGTGTCGAATAGAATTCGGAAGGCTGGGTATATACGATAGATATTTTGACATGCCCGAGAAATTAGTATAATAAAGGGGACTAAAAGTAAAGCATCTAAGTGCCTAAACAGACACCGTAAATTTTCCCTTCCTTCTATGTTTCTCCGAATGTTTCGCCGGTCCTGTCGCTGATCCGCGAATGTACCCGCCGATCGGGTCGCCATCGAAATTATTTCTTCGAGGGTCACTTTGTGGCGTTTGATCGATCGAGATGCACAGACCTCAGACACAGACAGCCTCCAACGGTCCCTATCACGTCATCGACGGTTTTATTACCGCTCGCCGTAACGTCTATCTAACTTTTCATCTCTCCACCATCACTCCGTCTCATCGTGCTTTTGACGATAATGGTCACGGAATTCGACTGCATTTTACCGTTCTCGAATATTCGCGGTACGTGCAAATAAAAATTTATGTGAAACACTAGAGCGAAGATACTTCTGACGTAACGAAATGTCGATGGTGTTGTTAGTGACGTGTTCGTCAATTATTATCTATAAATTAGTTATCTATAAATTATTATCTATAAATTAGTATCTATAAATGTCAATATATTTAATGGATGTTATTACAGTAAGTATAGAGATTTTAAATTAAAATTAAAAAAATTTAATTGCAGATACTTTTTAAAGAAATAACCTATTTTTAAAAAGGAATATTCGACATTAGTATCGTTCTGTTTGTTATTCATTGAAAAAGATAGAATACTAAAAATAGGATTAAAAATAGGATGTTTATGTCACTAAATGAAAAGCACCCATAATTTTCCTTTATAAGATTGACTACTTCCGTTTTAAGAGACACAATCGATATAAGCATCGTTCTATCCTTTTTGGCATTCAATGGTGAAGATAGAGTGTCGATTGTGTTTCCTAAAAGGAAAAAGTAACCATTATATAATTTATAGTAACTTAGGTCAATAAGTTTGATCTTTTTCGAAAAATGTAACTTAGGTCAATAGGTCTGATCTTTTCCGAAAAATGTGTACCTAGTGTACACTTTTGCAATGTACACTATTGTAAGTTAAAATGAAACAAATATAATTTATTGCATCAGGATATAATAATTCAGAATATTTTTGGAAAAAAAAACAGACTATATTGTTGAATATAAATAGAATTATCAATACAATCGAAACGATTTCTAATTTTTTATAAAATTTATAAAGTGCACTTTATTAAGATTTTCCATGATTCTCTCTTTTTTTTATTTTTTTATTTTTCCTCTTTTTAAAAATTTTTTAGTATATTATTATTTAGTATATTAGTATTGTATAATATATTCTTTTTACATTGTTAAAAATAAAATATTAATTTTAATATTTTTACATGTCTCAAAAAGTCTCAAAAATTTTTACATGTCTCACTAGTCTTTAAGTTAAAATTAGTCTTTTACTTTTAATAGTGTAAACAGTAGAAATAGACATATGTCAAATAATAATATATGTTGCTAATTCTAATGTAAAAATATTTCTGATGTAAAGGATAGCTAAATAACACATGAATAAATATATTTAGTAAAGGAACAAGGTCTCATAACACTCCAGAAAACGGAAATCATGATGAGGGCATTATCAATCATGTCATAGATGATGGAAAGGTCGGCGCAATCCTAGCGTAACGATGGAATACGTGAGTTAGCGTTAAACGGAAAAACTATGGAATAGACACGCGTATTACGACGGTCTAAGTAACTCCCCAAAGATACGATCTTTTTCGCCGCAAATTACAACGTACGGTGTAAACGGATTGTACACTGTCGACGGTTATATCACCCGGCAGGTCCTCATGATTATTCTCAGCACAAACAACTCTCCTCGTTTTCTAGAAGCGCTCGCGAAAGCTTTTAGTATTACGTGCTGGCGTATACCATCGTATTCCTGGTTTTCGACTTAAATAAATTCTCTTCATGCTATCGCTGCCCTTCTCCGGGAAAATCAACGCGAGAACACCTCCGTCAGAGGCGTATAACCGCATGTATCGCTTGAACTGTAGTTATCGAAAATTTTAATTTTCCTCAAACAAACTTTTACATATCCGCTCTTATCACATGTGAATATTATTAGTTATTAGTTAGTCCGTTCTTTGTGGCTGAACTAGTATACATTTTAGTACACTAAAATTTTATTTGTGTTAAAATAAAATAGATATGTCACAAGCAAAACAAGTCATGTTAAATCAAAATAATATTGAAGTGAATCATCATGACTAATGAAAAGTAATTTTTAGTTATCATTTTGACACTATGATGACTTTCTACTCAACCACATTATCCAAGAGATAAACATTTTTAAAAACGTTTTCTTTTAAACGTCTTTTAAAGGTTTGTGTTGTATAGGTGTATTCTTGTATACTTTAGAGATTAGAATATTTAAAGCTTGATGAAAAACGAGAAAGAAATTTTTGATGTAGCTCAGTGTAACGACAAAGAATAGGCTCAATTATCATAGGATGTTGAAACACTCGTTTAACTTACACAACAATTATCTAAAGTTACAACGGATCATCAAGTCAAGTCTCCCTATCTTTGTTTAATTCTGACAGGATAAATCGTCTAATTAGACAGCATCTATTAACTGTGCGTAGTGGTTTAGGTGTTTGCGTTAATCAACAGACAGGAAATCATTCTTATACTCCTATAATTCTTGCCCCTCGCAGCCTCGTTCTACGCCACTGCGAATGCGGCGGAGGTACATACGTAGATACATATACGAACGCCGGCCATCCGACGCGAGAGGTCGATCGATCTCTCTTTCGTCGTTGCGCGGCCACCGTGTCGCTGCCACGCCACTCCGAGATACCCACGTCGTCGTCATCGTCGCTGGTGGGGAAGTCGGTGTCAGGTTTGACAGTGGTGGTGGTGGTTGTTGTTGCTAGTTTACAGGGTGTGGCGAGTGAGGAGAAGCGCCTCTCCCTCACGCGCCGCCTTCATCGAGTCACGTGATCCTGCAGTTGGGTTGACGGTTCGACGAAGGCAAAGAGAAAGAGAAGCCCAAATGGTTAAGCGTTCCTGCCAACCACCAGGCCCCGCCTATGAAGCCGGTCGATACTGCGCGCGCAAAGCTCTTCTCCTGGTGTCACAATGCGCGAAACCGCCGTGCTTTCACGGTACCAGTGGTGGGGCAGTCGGTGCGCGTGGGAGGAGGAACGGAGAGCCAGTGGAGTCCGGGAAGTCGAGCAGCGCAGACGCGTTGTGCGTTGTTACGTTCCTCGTAAAATCCAGGCGACAGCAATCGACAGCAACGATCAATCCGTCGTGACGACGTAGCGTTTCGTAACCAGGGTGGATAGTGATTCGCGACCTACCGGAACATCCTCCGTAACAACTGGATACCGCTCTCTCGTGACTGTTTCAAGGTGAGAGATGGAGATGCCTCTCTCGTTGTCACGAGCCATCATGTCGATACGAAGGAACGCCTGGTGACATAAAGAGGACAAAGAAGAGAAGAAAAGACAACGAGAAAACTAATATGCCTTATTGCATGTGAGGGTAGTGGTTCTCTCTTTCCTTAAAGAAGAGAGGAAAGTGGAGGACCTCGCGACGGTGAGATAAACCATTGAGAAGATATTAGAGATAGGGAGAAAGGACGAATCGATCGGAGCAAGAAGATTGGGGTAACGAGAGACTGAACGCGTACGAGTAAGTGTCGTCGCGCGCGCGAGGAGGGATGCCTACGAAGGGGGAGAGAGGAAAAGCGACGGACTTCAGCATCGCGGCCATTATGGCGCCCAGGGGTCCGTCCTTCGGGCATTACCACCTGCAGGGCATCGGCAACGCTGCTACTACCGCTAATACCAGCCTAGAATGTCCAACCGGATTTGTTGCTGAGTCGACGTTGGATCACTGTAAGTCCTTTTTTTATGGAACATGAGTGATATATAGAAATCACCAACTTCTTAAAAAATATTCATCCTTGATTATCAAAATACTTTTATAATCTTTATATATTAGGCGAGACTGTAATACCTATATAGGGACTGTGATCTTTCTACACTTTATATCACAAATATCCTGGAAATGTCCTTAGGATATTCAGAGGACATAGAGATATTATTATATGAACATCTTTAGGATTTACATTCTTTAGAGGTTTTATGATATATACTAACTATTTTTTTAACAATAACAAGATTTTTTTTATATTGGCTGTTCAGTTATATACTTTTTAACTGAAGTAAATGAGCACAGTCAACATTAAAAATAATTATTACTACAAAATAATTAGATCCCATAGATATATACAATATATCCCTAAGTATAGATCTTTTTACATATCATTTATGAAAATAATCATGGAATCCATAAAATCGAATACATGTTAATATATCTTCAATCGAATTCACAAAGCACAATGATCTTTTATGAAAAGATAAAGCTTTACCATTGCTTTGATAGCAAATAAAAAGAACTTTTGAAAAGCAGAAGCGATAATCACATTTCAGAGTAACTTGATCAATTATTACTTATCAATACTTGGATAATCCCACAAAAATCAATTTGCTATTAATAGAATGAAGGCTAATATAATTTCAGCCAAAAGATAAGATAAAAACATTGACAAACAGGAAATCTTCAATCATTTGTAGACATTGAACCGCTTCAATAGAGACAATACTCGTTTGTTATTAATCGAAATTTTGTGAATTTTCGTAAATAAGTTCTTCGATTCAAAATGGAGTCATTGGTTTCGAAGCCGTACTTTCTTTGATTTGAAATATTTATACATTTGACATTTCCAAAGTGTGAGATGCGACAATGGAAAGTGTGAGAAATAAACTATCGCAACGGAACGCGGACGTAAAGAAGAAGCGAAGCTGATGGAAATGTCAGACGTTGAAGTGATAAACGCGAACGCGGCTCGTTCCGTGCGTCGCTGCCGGCAGCGATGGTCGTAAACGGTGGAACGCACTTTGCAACATCGTCGTAAAACAATTTAATCGTATCTTCACGATGTCGTAAGATACTGTAATGTAGTCCGTCACGAAGACAAGTCCTAATTCTGTATAATCGAGAACGAAAATGTGCTCAAGAAAATTCTTGATTTTCATTGGATACTTCACTGCTGTTTTCTTCATATTAAATCAGCATTTTCCTTTACGATTGATCTTAAAATTTTAATAGCAGTTTTAGAATTGATTAATAATCTTATATGAGAAATTCTACACGAACAAGTTAAAAATAGCAGAGAATAGCATAAAAATTCTTCATATTTTAAAATTTGTTGTATGCTTTATTCTTATTATATAATATTTAAGAAATTCAAGCAATATATGCAATTAGTTTAAAAAATGAGTTAAATATTAAATTGTTAAAAAAAGTTGCTATTTGTATGAAGCATAAATTATCTTTTTTCAAATCTTCTTCTTGATTCTTTTTTTATCTCTCTTTTTTGCCTTATTTATCTTATATTTTCTATTCCATTAAAAATTATTATTATTTTTAGTAATTTAATTCTAATAATTGTATGCCTATTTGGAGAACGACACATACTTTTACATATGTCACCACAGAAAATTTGATTTAACGAATCAAATTATCTCGCATGGTTGTTAGCGCTGCAATAAAAGTCTTTTCGGGTTGCAAGAGGTTAAGTTACGAGTTCATCTTGGGGATAACTGAGTTTACGATTTAACGAGCTTATTTAGAGCTTGTTAGTGTTAAAGTATATGTATGGCGCCTTCCGTTTTGTCCTCCACATTACGACGCGCTTTTCTATCCGACGGTTTCGTCGGAGGTGAACAGGCTATTACATATTCGCATCTGTTAACTTCAACATTTAAGCTATTAGCCAACTATTAGCAAAACATGCGCACATATTTCATAATTATAATTATCTTTAATAATGCATCTACATTTTCACAAACACAACTGGTATATAATTAGATATTATTTATTAAATTTTTCAGTAAATTATATTAAATTAAACATCTCTTTCAAATATATTAATTTTGGATTTTTATAGTCCTGAAGCTTTTTTTTTTATTTCTTCGTTTTAGGAATTTTTAAATTCTTTAATCATAATAGCAAATAATTATTTTTCGAAAAATATTTGAATTCGAAAAAAAATTTATTAAAACTGCGATCGTAAAATAAGATAAGCAACAGATTAGTTTCTGTTTTCTGCTAGTCTAGGAGTGTTGATCGCTCCATTCCGTTAATTAGGAATACGCGATTCGCCGAGCATACGATAACGGAAGAAAAAAGCATCATTTGGCAAGCTGTGCGCTAATTAGCCGAAATAGCATCAGTTGCATTCATGCAACAGGAACGTCGGGCCACGGCCGCTACCAACGAAATCGCTGCCAACAAATCGTGCGTAAATTTTACCTGTTCGCACCAGAATTAACGAGCGTCCGCTAGACACGTTAAGCAGATGGTGATCTAGCGAAATCGGATTCTCGAGTTCCCTTTGCAGATTTATGGTGTTTTTCGGCGACGAAAGAAATTCAATGCAAATTGGGGCACAGGAATTCGTAGCCAGGAAATGTGTTACGCAAACAGCGTTTTGTCATTTCTTAGATTAAAATCATTTTGTTACAAATTTAGTGGAAAATTTTATCTAAGAATATTTAAGAATTAGTAAAATTAGATTTTTTTCAGTATAATGCTTTTTAGATTTTTTTAATATAATGTTTTTCGTGATTGAAGTACAGAGTAAATAGAAAAAGTACAGAGTTAATAAGATTGTAACATCGTTAAAATATGTATAACAAAATATAATAAAATATAAAAGTATGGATAAATAAAAATATAAAATAAAATACTATAATATACTATAAAATAAATACTATAAAATAAATATAAAATTAAAAAAAAAACAAAAAAAATAACGTAAAAGTAATAAGAGTCAAGATATGCAAATATCTATGGGCATCTATGGGACAAATGATATGAAAATATACAATAATAATGTTTAATTATTTGGTGTCGTGATCGCTTTGTTGCATTAAAAATATACAAAAATGAAATTCATAAAAATCTGTGTAAAAATCATAATGTCTATAAAGTTTTTATTTTTTAAGATAACTTGATAATTATTTACAAATATAATGCCACGATAGTAAATTAAATATAAATTTCCGTTACTTTCATATGATTAGAAATACATAAAAAATTTGTAGATTTGAAATCTGGTATCGGAAATCGGAATTTGCATACATAATTTAAAGCTTATATTTTATGTTATCTTTAAACGGTTGCCTTCATTTTAATACTTGATATATTCTTATTTTCTCATTCGTTCTGTCCTTGTTAATTCCCTACTTGAATCAATTGAAAGAATTCGCGTTATTCTACGATTGATATGATTTATCGATGATTTATTCTATGTATTACACCGATATGTGGTTTTCAATGCTCTACTTTCACCTATCTTATTCAGTTGATATCTAACTTGATATTTATCTTGATATGACACGGAAATGATCTTGTTGAAGTATCTAAAAATTTAGTTAGATGTAAATCTGAAAATAATTTTGCATGGGCTATCAAAATAATTATGTAGGATGCTCATATTGATTACTAGAATGTTAAAATTTTTTGCAACATTGTCAGCAATACTTAGGCATTCTATATACTTATTTTAATGATCTAAATAAAATCTTTTTCAGATTTTAGATCTATATCTAGTTGGATTTTTAAATACCTCAAAACAAAACTGTTCTTTATGTATTTATTGATTCTAAACATCAGAAAACATATAATATATTGTATACATGAAAAGCGGTCTTATTATGTTTTCTGTTTACATCTTAGGTAAATTCTAACGTACCAAGTAAATTGGATAACGAATAGATTAGTAAGTAGCGAATTATCAGGTAATCAGAATCATACCGTTGACGAGAGTACTCGGTTTAAATACGTAATAAAGCGGATAAGAAATTATATTTTATGAAATTGTATTGCATTGAGAAAAATTGAGATGGCTCTTTGTACTTTCAGAGAGTGATAGACGGAATTATTCAAAAAGATTTGATCGTGATTCGTGTTTATTGTAAACTGTAATTAGGATAAAGTTAACATATTCTTAAATTTAAAGCTGATCCTGTCAAGGCTTTTCTACATTTCTTATAAACGTGAATATTTAAAAATCATAGAAGTTCTAAATTCTTAAACGAAGTTTAATTATAAAAAATCCTAGGCTACTTATTGCGAGACTATCGTTGTGAAAAATAATTGATCGCTGATGTGTATAACGATCGCGAGTTAAGTGAGTACAAATTATTAGAAGACACGAGTATATAAAAATCAAGTAATGCGATGTAGTATTTATCATTCGTCATTGCGGAGCACGCCGTTACCGCGTGCACTCTGTCGCGTAGCATTGTGAAATTATTGTCGCGTGTGTATTCCCTCATATTTGCGCTCGATGTGTATAGCGATCGATGCGGCGTGGTGTAATTATGAAATTACGAGATAAGAAACGTGTTAACGTATTTAAATAGAGATCGCACGAGACGGTGCGCGTTATCACTTCATTTTCTTTTCAGCGTTTCTGAAAAATGTTTACAATTCATCTTATTTTTTTCCATTTCTAGCATTTGCGAGTTACGTGAGTACAAATTATTAGAAAATTACGCTAGCCTCGCATAGTATTTGAAAACACATTTTACAATATAATAAGAAAAAAACTCACAAACCCGAACAATAAGAAATAGTCGAAGTGCACGATGGATAAAAAAATATACGTTTCTTTTTTGTAGCTGTTCATAACAACGCTTTTTTCGATTGATAATCTCGCGCTATTTGCAAGTAATTCAAACTTGAAGATGCAATGATAAGAAGAGACGAGATGCGGATGAAAAAGAAGACCTCTCTACGTTTTTCCTGCATTTTTGTGCCGCTCGCTCGAACGTAAATCGCTGTGGCGTGTTTTTGTCGCCTAGTAGAGACTTGTCCATCGCCTTTCAGCCAGTAATCACATTAGTGCACTTAACGACGCCATTACGCTCGCCGCCAGTAATCCAGAGGATTCTTAATCGTCGTCTGCGCTCATAGAGTCCGCTTTCGCTATCCGAAGTAGTAGGCGGGCATTAAATACTAGCTTCAATTAGAGATTCATAGGATTCGCGACATCGCTTCGCGAGAAATCGTAATCGTTGTCTCTAGTGAATCCATTATTTCACGCTCGAGAGTCGCAATCGCGATTACAACTATCATCTGTTTAATCCAGATTCAAATTGATTATGATGCCTGAGCGAGCTCTTTTTCCTTCTTCTTCTTCAGTTTTTCTTTCTTTAATTCTTTCCTGTTCTTCTCTCTCTTCATCATGGATCGAGGATTGCGTTCTTTTTCATTATTTTCGAAAGATCGTAGCTTCCTGCGTGATGCGAAATCTGAAACTGGTTCGCATGTACCGCGATCGAGTGTGGGATATACCTATATATATCTCCGCACTTCCTCATCTAATTTCTCAACTAGCGAAATCGCACCAAAATTTCGTCCTTCTTGCACTGCGAATCCTCACATGTGCGAAATTAGCGGATCCATTACAAACCGGTTTAAACCCTCTTTTGCCCTGTAAGCGCGACCGCGCCATGTACGGGAGAAGGGCATTCGGATTAAAGAATTACGTAAATTCGCACGAGTCTCTGATCAAAGATTGCCCCACGCCTGTTCACATATCCGACGAACAAAATTGCTTTTACGTAACAGCATTACGTATCGATCACTAAGCTGTACCGTGAGGATTTTGATGATATAAAATATGGATGCGCCATGAGGTTAAACATCATAATTAACTCTTCGCCAGCAACATGAATTTTAATTCCTCCGTCAGGAATAGGAATCTTTGAGAAATAGAGCAAATATTTCGTATTATTTACACTATAAAAAATAGCGGTGCCTATATGATTCTCATTGTGTTAATATTACCAATGTAACGTAGATTTAACATCATAGATTTTAAATTCACATGATGATGTTGATATAAACAGAGGTGTAAAGTCCATATCATGTGTCAATAATACTAATACAGTGAGAATTATGTAGACATAGGTGTTAAATCTATGGAGATATTAAATCTATACTAAAGATGTTAAATTCACACCGATATTTTTTACAATTGTAAAAATCTAAAAAAATTCTGATATACTTGTCAAAGCTTTAACAAGTACAAGTTTTTGTACTATCATAGAAATTGAATTATATATTTTATTTATTTCTTACATTTATTTAAATTTATTTATCAAATGTACAATAAAAATATCAATAATACCTTTAAAGACCACAATTATTAGCGAAGGATAAAAGTCACTGTAGACAGAGCTATATCAATAAGCTATCGCAATTTCAATTTCTTGAGCTAAAATGGATAGTGGAATTATTCTATTCTGATAATTGCACTCAATTTTGAACGTCATGTTTCAAGCCAAATGGCGGCACTTTATATATATGACTTTAATCATAATTATTTAAACAATAGTAAGTTAGTTGCCAATATGACCTTCTCACGCTCACATTTGTGTGCAAATAGTTATTTAAATATATTGTATTTAAAGATAACTCTTTTTTTAAATATCTCATTCATGTTACGCATAATTAAATACTCACAGAATTTATACGAGACAGAAAGATGTATAAACTAACAAAACTCAATTTGTGATCTTCTCAAATTTCATACGGCAGTCATACGTTTCGTACGATGATTGATATTGCAAGAGGTATGTATATGAGATGCGCTCTAGGTTAGCGGAAAATCGAGTGAACTTGATGTGAAAATAACGCGACGCGAAAATAACTCCAGCTCCAAGAATAGCTCGGGCATAATTTAATTGTCATGTGGAATCTCTTAAAACTAATCCAATCCCGAGGAACGCCACATATACTCGGTCTAAACGCCATCTCCGACCGGATTATAGCGATGTAATTAGCCCGCGAGACGGAGTCGCTCTCGCGTGATCAAGTAGCGGCGTGTCTCGCGATCTAAATGAAATGCAATTTATTTTTTAACGCGCACTTCTCTCTAATCCGTCGACGATAATGGCGCCGTGTTGACGCTTCATTGCGAAACCGAGTGAATGCCGATGTTTCACACACACATATACACACACACACACACACACACACACACACACACACACACACACACACACACACACACACACACTGTCGTTTTTTGTGTCCGTTTCCGTTGACGCGCGTCGATTACTTCTTTAAAAGCACCCTAATTAAGAGTCATCACACTTCGCCATCAGATCATATCGATATCGAGCGAGAACAACATTTGCTGTAGTTATTTGACCTATAATTATCACAATTTTCCGTAGCGTAATCTCCTAGTATATATCACACGTTACGCACCATATAATTTGAAAATTGTTTTCACCGCGAACAGCGATAATCCGCAAATCGTGACGGTTAGTTCCAACTATGCACATAGAAAGAACATTTTTGCTGAAGTATTAAAAAATTTAGCTAGCTATAGATATAAAATAATTTTATTCAGATTAGACGATCAAAATAATTATGTAGAATGTTCAAACTTGTTGCCAAAATGTCAAACTTTTTACAGCAATGCTTATTATATTTGAGCATCGTACACTATCCTATTTTAATAATCTCATTATTTTTAGATTTATATCTAGCTAAATTTTTATGTTTTAGTAAAAATTCTTCTTTTATGCTCCTTTCTATCAGCGTAGTTTAATTTTAATTTTGATTTAACTAACTCGTCATCTTTTTCTAGTTCTAAAAATTAAAAAAAGATGAAGAATAAGCTGAACCAAGATTAAAATAATCTAATCTACATTGGTAGAGACGAGTATCAGTCATATAAATACGTAGATGATTGATTAAATTGATCGAGACTCTGAAATTAGAGCAACTCGATTCGCTCGAAGTAGCTATATGAGGTCCACTTAATTCACAGAGATCACTTCTGAATGAGCCGATATATTCCTTCCGGAGTTATCTCTCCCGCGCGAAATTGATCTCCGTACCTGCGACGGGGGTGTTAATTCCTTTTTTTCCGTCCAGGATAAAATGACGATTCCGATAAGACGATCGTTCGCCGGATTGCGCTTGTGTCCATCCTCTCGGGCGACGTCCTTCAAAGCGGAGCCCTGGTGGTGACAGGATTCTGGGTGGTCGGCCGTCGGTCTCAGCAAAAGGAAGCTAACGTCAGTAGCTCGGTCATATTTCTTCTGGTCTTAAAAGATCACATGGAACATGGGACCACCTTCTCGCACGCGCGCGCGCATACACATTGTGCGAAGCTATTCCTCTCTCTCTCTCTCTCTCTCTCTCTCTCTCTCTCCCTATAACTCCTTCTGTATATTTGCCCGCAAAGCTTCCGGTCGAGCATTCATTCTGGCCTGTGGTGTCGCTTTATGAGTTCGTGTGCCGATTACGACACGACACACTTTAAGTTCACCATCGGAACTCGTGTTTTTCATATATGACACGCTGCGCGCCTCATGTGACCCCGAAATCGCATCCGAAGTTGCCATTTATTCTTGTTAATGTTTGAAAAATGAAGGAGCCGAGGAGAAAGCGAAACAGGTCATTTGTAACAATTGAAAACGTTTTACGAATAAAGCAAGAAGATAAAGACCAATGCAATGTATTTATATACCTGTTTCTAATAATTTATTTGACCTACATTCTAAAAGTTTATAACAAAACAAAGAAGATACAAATTTAAACAACGAGGAATAATTAATAATTTATTAACAAAGAATAAAATAGATTGTATATTTCTTAAAATTATTTTACTTAAAAGATGTGTAATAATTAAAGTACATCCCAATAATAAGCAAAAACGATTAAAAATTGTTAAATTATTTGTATTATTTGGATTATATAAAAAATATTTGTACAGCCGCGAAATTTAGTTTCTAAAATCATGAATATCATTATTTTTGCGAAAATTTTTTGTTTATATTAGAATAGAATTTATTGTGTAAAATTGCTAATTAACATTTATTTTCTATAAATAAAGTTTTTTACTAAAAATCTCTGTATGAATATACTTTTTGCATTCACTATATATAATTTTAACAAATGTTTAATAATTTTGTCGAATATCATATATACGTTTTCTCAGGAAATTTTTTAATGAGTTATAACTAGCTACTGCTATTTCACACAGTATTTATTTCACTCCTCTATCTATCTGTTTATATGTTTATGTATCTCTTTCTCGGAAAAACAGGAGGAGAACGTGTCATTACTGGAATAAGTAGATTTTCAGCCGGAAAACCGATTGTTCGCAAATTAACGAGCAACGTCGGGGCAAGATGCACGTTCGGACAATTTCATCGTGCGTGACGTCGCAGAAGGTCGACGACGATACAGTCGCGGCTCACGCGAGAGATGCGCGTGTCGAGGTGTTAATTTTAACGCACCGGGCTCTTTTTTTTCCCTATCGAGCGCGCGTCCACCGGCTGTTCACGCCCTTCCCAAGTTCTTCCCCAGAGCCGGACAGTTCTCGGCAAGGCGGCGATAATTCAATAAGAAAATCGAGCGATTTCGAAAAAAAAAAAATAAAAGAAACACACAGATGCCTATATATGCTTGTGTATGTTCGAGCTTTCGCTTGTTCGCGCGATTCTCTACATGTAACTTGCGAGCGACGTGACACGCGTGCCGCGACGCGAACTACGGACGTGGCCTCCACAGCGCATTATTATTAGCCGGTCGTGTGTGTGCGTGAATGCGTGAGTGCGTGGATGAGTGCGTGCACGCAGATGTGCGCGCACGCAACACGCAAGCCGCACGCGATGCGCGTAACTACTGTGCGCGTTCAAAGCGCGCTTCGCCTCCTGGCGCTATCCAGCAGTTCGCGTCGTTCTCGCATTCGAATTTCGCGAAATTTGCACATTCGACTTATATACAACTGCAAATATCTCCAAATATATCCCTCAAATATATCCCTCAAAGTGCTCTATTTATTTGCTTGTTAATCGTTAATTTCTTAAAAAAAAAAAATTAATTAAGGTTGTCCACCTTTCAGTAAACTTCAGCTGATTGTCTTATTCTTTTACTCTTTTGTTTATCCAATAGATAAATAAGTTTATCTGAAGCTGAAACAATCGGCTCCTCATATTATAAAAAAGGTTTGATACTAAACTTATACAGATCATTCTAACAATATTGCAACGGATCAGTAATATTACAATAGTAACATTACAATGTTGTTGCAATGTTGTTGGAATATTTTATACTTTATAAAAAACTATCAAACTATCAAAATGCAGTCACCTTTTTTTCAAATTTATAACAATTAGAAATTTAAAAAAGTTGATTATACTAGTTTCAAAGTTATTATACTTTTTTAAATGTGATTTTTTTGTATATATATACAATACGTAAATCTATCAATTTATTTTTCCTTTTCATTCTTTTTTTTAAATATATAGTTTAATTTTATAATAAAAAAATGTATATATAATTATATTCTAATGTTAAAAGTGCTTTCTCCGTTTCATGATTAAATACGGTTAATTGTTAACGAAAATGTCAAATGTTAAAAGTTCTTTTAAAATTAAATTTTTCACTAATTTCGTTTCTCTTTAAAATTATCACATTTTTCGTCTGGCTGCCAGGAGTTACCTTGAAAATCGAAGTCCAAACGGTTCTCATATTTCGGAATTAAGATGATAGATATAAAGCTTTCTGTCACATATATAGCTTTCTATGAATTTTAAGTAGCGAGGAAAGATTGTCTCAAGGCGATTAAGAAATCTGGCAACCGGCGATAAAGCCCAGTAAAAAAAACAACTGGTTTCGCCTAAACGAAATGCAAATTGCTGTAATAAGTTCGCGCGCAACGCGACGTACGAAAAAGCGAAAGTAATCGCCATCGAATGCGTGTCGTCGTCATCGTCATCGTTGTCACCATTATTATCGAAAATTTAGCGTAACCGGTTTGAGCGAGTAAGAGAACGTTACGAGTCAGCATGGTGTGTGATGGTGTGTGACCAGAAGTCAGAAAAAAAATGGGAAGCGACGCATCGAATTAGCGTCTACGATCAATGGGCGATAATCGCCGTGTTTTCTGGCGAGCCGTGTGATGTATACTTTCTCAGGCAGAAGCTGTTCGATTATTTGTGATCAAAAAGTAGAAACTCGCCTCTTCGTTTCAGCGAAACGGGAAGAAGCATACCCGGTGACTCATTAAGTCGTTAGGTTACGAAGTCGGTCTCCCCAGGAAAGAAACTCGAGTCGATCGTTTTTATCGAACAACCATTTTCATAAACATAAATGAATATACCTGTATCATGGATAATTATTCTCCCTTCTCCCTCTTAAAAATATTATCTTAAAATATTTTAGAAATATTTATTGCGTCTTGTTTCCCGTTAACTTTGAACGCTATCTTGATACTAGATAAGTAAGGTTCTCGGGTTCAGTATTAAATACGCTGTCGGATTCTTCTCAACTCTCCTACCGATATGCGATTTTCACATTAAGCGAATAAATTCTCCATATCGGATAGCCATATCTAACGGTAACATGGCGCTAAATGGAAATAAGAACACGGATCGTAATAATCTTTTCCGTGTGAACAGGCAGTTTATGCGGAACAGAAGAGCCACGATCGGCGATGTCGGCGACCCGTTCCTCGTCGACGGCAACCGCGTCGATAAATTTTCCCGCGTACCACCGCACGTGCGTGAACGCATTCGCGAACAACGCGGCCGGTGGATCCAATTTGAGATAAACGCACGCCCGGAAGACGCATTGTTCGCGCGGAATAGTACAAATTAACAGATCGATATCGCGGACCCGGCGCAATTAACATTGTGTACACATCGGTACACAGCGGCGGATCGGCTTTCTTGAAAATCTGACGGTTTAATTAGGCGCCGGCCACTACCTTGTGGCAGATGTGGGGCCTAGTCGATTAATTAAACAAGCGGCGAGCCCCCCGATATCGTCCGGACTCATCTTGCTCATTTAAATCGACGCGGTTCGCGATAATCGCGCGCCTGCTTCGAGGATTTCCTTTCCGCGTCTTACGCGATGGTCGTTGACGCCGTTATTTCGCGATAAATCTCAACCTGATAAACTCTGATCGGTGACTATAATCTTGCTGGAATCATTGAACGAAAGTTTTAATCAGAGACAGACGACTTATCTTATATTGCTTTATAAATACATTATTTATGCACTGATAATCACGGAGACAATTTACTTACATGTAATTTATTCTTGCAGCAACGAAACTATTTTTATTTTAAAGATAGACTTATTATCAATATTACAATTAGGATGGAAATTAAAATTGCTTGCAAGTTACATTTCGATGAATAATTAACAGTGAATTAATAATGAATAATTACACGAGAATGTAATTATTTAATTTTTTTTACATAAATGATCATCTGGAGTGTTTTTAAATCCCAATTAAAGCCACTGTTATTAATTACATATTGAATATTATTGATTCTTCTATAATTATATAATTTATTAATATATTTGAGACCATTATTATTATATTTATAGATTCACTTTTCTAAAAAAAATAAGAAATTAAAAAATGGATTCCTAATTAAAAAAACAAATTATTACGATAGATATCGAGCTTCATTTTCTTGCTACTGGGGTGCAAAAATCACTCCAAATGACACTATTGGCCTGGTTAAATTAATAATATCTTTCCTAACTGTACTTTTTATATTATGTATTGATGAATATATGTTCAAATGTGATGAGTGGGGGATTTCTTATAGCAGGTGTTCAACAGTCACCAGTGAACATCGTGGCGACGGCGACCGTAGTGACGGAAGAAGCACTTTTGGGCGACGAGGAGACTGAGAACTGTGAGGGCGAGAGCGAGAGTACCGAGAAGTCCGCGAATGAGGAAGATGAGGAGGTAGACGTCGATGTGGAGGAGTGCAGCAGCGTTGACGACGGACCAGTCCATGAAATGTTGGCCGAAGACCCTGCCGAGGCCGGCACGCCCTCGCGAAGAAGCAGCGCGGAAAGTAGCAGCAACGCGGACGAGAGGAGGCAACGTCTCAGGACCAGCTGCAATTCCGATGAGCTGCGTGACGTCGAGTGCCACCTCGAGACCAAGGATCTCTGGGACAAGTTCAACGACCTCGGCACGGAGATGATCATCACGAAGACCGGCCGGTAAGTGACGCATGTCGATCGAAAAAGATGCGCGAGAGTATCGGTGCTGACACGTTTCGGTGGAAGGAATTCGGTGTGAGACAGGCTATACGTATTGCAGGGCAAATTCGAGCGAGTCGTTGTTGAACATTCAGAAGAAAAACGGTGGTAGCAGCTATAAATGTAACAACTATACAAGTTTTATGTATAGCTATACACTGGAAAAAAATCTAGTTGCATTAATTAAAATTCTAAAGGTTTAATATGGACAAATATAATTCTAGCTGAGATAACTGATTGATATGACTATAATCTTCTGATTTGTTCAATAAGAAATTTTTCTGAATGTAAAAATAGTTGAATAAACACTATCTTGTAATTGTAATAACTATAAAATAATATAAAGTAACAAAAAACTATAAAGTATATAATAGTTTATTCAACTATGTACATTTTAATTCTATACATAAAACTTGTATAATTGTTACTTTTATAGTTACCACTATGTCTTTTACTCTGAGTGGATAGGACGACGAATCTTTAACAAAGATAATTCTTGTAAAGTTGTTGTTTCTCTTTATTTTCTAATTATTTCGAAGATTAATAATATGAGTATTTCACGTTTCATTAAAAACTCTGAAATTCGTAGCAAATTTTACGAAAATATTGAGAATATGAAGGTTAAGTATGTAATTTATTTATTTCACAAAAACGAAAGTTTACTATAGTTATATTATCTGTATTATTTATTATTTATAATATAATTTTATTTGTACGAAGGCTTATTAATTATCTTAATACAGCAATTTATCTATAAAGAAATATATATATATTCAAGTATCTTTCTTTAAATTAATGTATCAGTCTCAAAAAGGCTGCAGATAAGAGAGTATTTTTAACGCAGAACATGAGAACACATACAGAATAGAGAAATCCTTCGGCTCTTTCAACCTCGTCATCCATCGGCAATTATCTTTATGATATCATAACGCGACTCATATTCACGCGCTCGTTAATCAGTCATATTTAAAGACCGCGACGCCGAAACGAGTGGCTTTAATTCGCAAGCAAACAGCGAGAAAAGGCACGGGCAAGAATCCCCGGACGCCGAGAAGAGGATTGTCGGTAATGCGGGGCAGCGACCAGCTACGTCGGCGTACCTGAACTAATGGATTTCATTGACTGACGTTTTACGAGATATTTAAGGAAGTTTCAGACATAATTTATCGCGCCCGTTTACGCGCGGACGCACGCATTTTTATATGTATGCTAATAAAGTTCGGCCGGCGTGGTCGCAGCTGCGGCCGGGATGCGTGACTACGTTGGAATTATGAGATATTCGTGCGCACGGTTGCGCGGGGTTAGTCGAGAGAGCTAACCATCGGTTGTCTCAACGGTGCGTGTGCGTGTGCGTGTAGTCGTGTACAGCCTCGAGGCGCTACAGCGATGATCGATGCGTCGCATTATCGCCCGAAGTTTCGCGATCGCGATCGAGGACCCGCGGAACGTCGAGACTCCGCTCTTTAGAAACTCCCCGGAGATGCTTTGATCGAGATAAGCTTCCAGGCTAATTGCGAAATACCGCACCGGATAGAGCGGATCTGCATCTTTTGCTCGATGGTGTCGAGGTACTTGTGAACCGGACGCGCGCTTCTCTCTTTCTCTTTTTCTCTCGATTATTAATAATCGCTAGAAAACATATATTCTTGCGATCACGATGAAAAAACATTTCGAATATTTACAGGATAGTATCATTCATTAATGTTAAGGTTTTGTAGCTTGAGATATTAAATTATTAATAATCACTTCTGCAGAAATTAATGTTTAATACTTTTTTTGTTGCAATTTCTAATATTATTTCTGGCATCTCATCAATATTCGATTCCAACTCTTTTCCAATAATGACATGATAGTTGACCTACTATCCGTAATTCTAAAGATTTTGTCGATACTATTAATAAAGTTTCTATGCCATTTACAATTTTTCTGTTAATTGATTTTTGCGCAAAGAGTCTCGTCTAATTTAAAGCATCAAATGAATCGATCTATACATTTTCTGAAATCAAGGAATCAATTTATTAATAGTAATAATCGAAAGGTTTCCGAATCGTGTTTCTTTAATTATTATTATTAATAACTCGCAGAACGCAACAGTAACATCAATATTATAATTTCCCAATCAACAACATAATATGACACATGTTGTACATAACAGTTATATCGTTGTGGAATCGTGTTAAATTATAATATTGGTATAATAATACACTTATAAGACCCAGCATGCCCCTATGAAGTGAAGTCAACAGTACGATGAGATGCAAAACATCGGTGAATCTCTATCTTTCTCTTACGCGTATATATTCATAGTAATGGAGAAGAATAGAGATTACCGTTATTTTTGCTCTTACTCATTCTTACTGTACTATCGGCTTCACTTCTACTATGGGGGCATGCTGGGTTTATCTTATAAGTCTATGAGTATAATATTCTGATAGTTCTGTAGGAAGTGCCAAAAAACATATTCTCACAATTACGATGCAAAACATTTGGAACGTTTGCAAAAGAATTCTTTAATTTATGGAGATGTAAATATGAAGCATAAGATATTCAATAAATAATAATAAACAACAATCAATAATTCAACAAATAACAATCGCTTCTGTAGAAATTAATATTTAGTATTCTTTTTATGACAATTTTCTATTATTTCTGGTAACCTATTCTTAACCATATTTGATTCCAATATTCTCTTTCAATAATGACACGTCATCTATAATTCTAAAATTTATTTTGGAAGACCTATTATAAAACTGATAAAATTTTTCGCCAATAGCAATCTTTCTATAATTTGATTTTTGTGAAACCTCGCGTTTAATTCACTTAGAACGCGCACTTTAATTACAATTAAACATGTATTAATCATTCGCTCTGCTGGACACCAGTGTTTTATTTCACGCAGCTAACGTTTTGCTTCGAGTAGCGCGTTTTACTAGCGACATTGTGATATATTTATGCGGTGCAGAAAGTAGACGATAATCCGATAAGCCACGCAACTACAGTGAATGTGATTGCGGTTAAGCCGCACCATGCGCAATTACGAAGCGCAACGAAAATTGTGCAAACAGGTGCCTTCCGATCGAGCCTATTTACGCGGAATCTACTTACAGCATCTTAGAGATCTGCGTCTCTTGAGATATTCCACATATTTGAAAGAATTCCATTGATAAGATCGCCTCAAATCATTTCGTCTTTTTATCCTATGTTCATTTAACTCGCTCGTCAAGCAACAAATTACGGGATCGAGAAGTTTCGCGGCCTCGAGTGACCATTCAGATTGCCGTTTTGATAAATCCACCATTGCACTCTAAAGATATTATACGAACTAATTCTTTCTATGAATGTGTACTTTCTTATTTCTTCTCCGGACACCCCATGGTTCGTACCGCAGGCTGTTTGTCGGTAGAAATGTAGCTGTTACTAAAGCGCAACCTTGAGGTATTACCGAGGTGATCAACGTCGGGCATACGCCATATGTGTTTGTCCAGAGCGCACTTGGATATTAGATGTACTCCGGATAAGCCCAGCGACTTCATCATTAACGCCTACGGTTCCTCCTCGCAACAATGTGACACGCAGCACTATTACGTTATCGAAAGGAGAAAGCGACATGTTAAATAAATTGCACGTTAACTCGTTTGACTTCGTCATCGCCATCTCTTCGATCACGATCTTCGTCGAGCAGCAAAGTAGATACTCGCGTGAGTATCAATGCTCCACGGTTCCACAGTAAATTTTCCGGATCTTCAATATCATTCCAAAGTAACGAATGACCCTTGAATGATCCTCGAGTTACTGATTGACGTGACGTACTTCTTGCTACCTTGGTGTTCGCAATAAAAGATATAACTGAGAAATAGTGGAAATCAAGAGAGTAGAAGGTAAAAGTAAGCGACTTCGCGCGCGCTATGCAGGAGGTAGATAATAATCGATAAGCCGCGCAAGCTTGTAATCGAGAGTGCGATTTCGGATAAGACGGGGCAGGCCTCTAATTACGAAATACTTAGCGGCTCTTGGGGAGCCGGATAATTATCGTCGGGCATAAGGTGTCGGGGATGAGAAGCCACCTTCCAGCGGACGAAACTTCAGAAACGCGATCGGTGAATTGCTACATTATAAGCAACCCGCGAAGTGTGTGTGTTTACGCCAGAGCGAGGAAAGCAGATGATAATTGGATAAGTCGCGTACGCACGGGATGATTTCGGATAAGACGGACGGCGCGTAATTACAAAACGCCGCGAGAGTGCCTCGGGCAGGGAGGAGCGATGATCGCCTGAGAATATAACCCGCCGCAATCCGTGCAACCTTGAGACGTCGTCACGAAGAACATGTAGCGATATCGTCGTTGGGGAAGTGAAAAGCGATATCGAGCTTTAGTAGCCATTCGCAATATTGCTTGGACTAACCGTGAAAAGTGAGCGAATTACAAGAGAGAAGGTTATTCGATGATACGCATATATGGCAAACAAAGTCTTTATTCCGATGATTTAACCGTGGGGAATTGAAAGATAAGGAAAGACAAATTATAAGACATTGACAAACAATGCTTTAGCCTTTCCGAAATAAACGGAATTAGCTGCTTACAGATTTAGAGCCTTGAACATTAGGTACTCTAGAGATTTCAGAGATTCCTGAACACAATAAGTACCACTGAGCTTCATTAAAAAAATTCGAAGTAATCCCAGGGCGTGCCGCTGTTCTCTGTGTCCTCGGCGGAGCGACGACGATCGATATATCAAGAACGCGACGATGCACGAATAGCGTCGTTAGCACGAGCGACTTGGCACGAAATCCCAGCTGAGCGAGCTGAACGTCAGTCCAACGAGTGACAATACGGATTCGGATTCTACCAATCAGGTGGAATTGTCCGGCCCTACGGGGTGCCAGGACCGTAAACTCCTTTGGTTTCTTCTCAAGCGTCCCAGGGTTCTTTCTTTCCCACGTTCGCATCATTCGCCACGTTTCGACCATTCCTCTCGCTTCTCTTTACTTTTATTTATCGTTTCCTTTACATTTTCTATAGTTTAACTGTTTCTAAAAACGGAAAACACATGTACAAATTCGGCATGTACTAAACGGTAAACATTGTCAAAGGTTACCGAAAAAAGGAAATAGATCTCTCGATATTATTTTCTTTGAAAGAATTATTTTCTTTTTGAAGAAAATAATGTACAAATAAACTTTTGATTTATAATTTAAAAAGAAAAGTATGAAAGATAATTAAGTGGAACCTTTTACGTAATCGTTTATTCGTAAAAGTAGCTCCTCTTTATTTCTTCGTTACCAAAGAAGGTTGAATAAATTATCTAATTTTGATCTGATATGCAAGTTTTCTGATGCTGTTATTCATGTTTTCTTGTATTTCTTGATGCTATGTGTTATGTGCAAATGTTTAATTTTAAACTGCTCTGATAGGAATATGTTGAAAATCGCATTTAAAGTAACACAATTTCATCGAAATCTGATTCCTGATTACAATTTTCAATTGATTATAATTTTCCATCAATTTATCTTGAGATTAATGTTTGTAAATAATTCAACACATTAAAAAATACAAAAAAATATACATAAGAGAAGTGTTCCATTGCTTAGAGGTTAAACTTTTTATTCAATGACGTGGACAATGAATACAATAGAATAATTTTGATCAAATCAATAGAATCTTCTTATGTATGTTTTTTTTCTTTGTGCAAAAAAGTTCCATTTAGGTCAGTAATCTAGTAATTTTACCCATCCTCTTTTTAATTTCAGTAAAGGATGTAATGTTCGTTCTAATTAGGCGTTTACTTATCAAACAAATCGCTATAATTTATCGATGATGTAGCGGCGATCGGTTAAACTATTTTTTGTATATGCGGCGGAAAGCGAAATGGTCGCTCCGCGAAGTGAATGCTATCGTTGCCGTTGTCATCGTCGTCATCGCGGCTATGCGTTTTTTTCAACGTTTAAGTGGGTAACCGTGGACTGTGAACCACACGGAATAGGAGGTGCGGACGAGCAGGTCAGAAGAGAGACAGGATACTGGCGGATAGAGGGTACTCGTCACGCGAACCCTTCATCAAGGTGCCAGCAACCTACATTATACACTCACACGCGACCCGGGACGATCGTGTGCACGTTACACCGCGGAGAACATGCACAGAGAACAACATGTCGAGAGAAGGAGAAAAAGAGAGAGGGAAATAAAAGATAGAGAAGTCGAGAGGAGGTAGGGAGATAGGGAGAGGAAAGAGAGAGAGAGAGAGAGAGAGAGAGAGAGAGAGAGAGAGAGAGGGGGGGGGGGGGGGGGGGGGGAGAGGGTAGATAGACATCTCTTCATTTTAGACCCCGTTTTCGCGCGGTTACACGAAGTGCACATAATAAATACGCGGGATAACAGTCTTAGAAGGCCTCCTCGAGTGGACTAAATACACTAATGCACGTAACGAATACGAGAGATAACATCCTTGAGAGAACTTGCAATGGATTAAGAATAGATACTGCGTCTCGCACCAAATATATCAAAGCATATACCAAGCATAATCAAATACTCGCGTGTTTGATATAGTTTGCCACAATTTAATTAATAAATGCAGAATTTTTGCGAATTATCATTATTAGATAAAAAAAGAAAACAATTTTAGGGAGAAGTATCTAAAAATTTAGAGATAAAATAATTTTGTAGATATTAAAGTAATTATATAGACGTTGAAACTAATTGTTAGAATATTAAAACATATTTTGTATTATCATTAAAATTTTGTATTATCATTCCAATTATTATTTTGATGGTTCAACAAAATTATTTTCAGATCTGTATTTAGATAAATTTTTAGATCCTTTAGCAAAATCGTTTTTTCATTTAAAAAAAATGAACGCTTATAAATATATTTTAGATGTATTTAAGATATATTTATTAAGAATAATCCAAACTTGCAGATGTAACAAAGAAAATTGAATCGTTTGACATTTTTGACAAAGAGATTTATAATTGAGCGAGTGCAATAAAATTATTTTTAGTATTTTTTTGTATTCAGTTAAATTTTTAGATACTTCAACAAAACCATTTCTTCTGTATCATTAAAGTGTTCAATATTATCGAACGTTCTAAAAAAAAATACAATATTAACAATAATAAATATGAGAACGAGTTAGAAATCGTCTTACGCGATTAATTTACATATCCACGATACATAAAAAAATCTATATTTAATATTAATATTCTTGACTAATTCTACTTCTTTCATTTGGAGAAGAACATGTTTCAATTTTTATATTGAATGGTGTAATCTCCAGCGTATCGTCTCGAAACGAGTAGTCGCTTTCGCTTCGCTGTCTTTTTTCCATATAGGAAGAAGAATATCCTGCCGAGCGGCGCAGTGTCACGATCATCAGAACGTGAAACGCGCGACAGCCGCGGTATAATTACAATAGGCAGCGATCCCACCTGGCATACGGAGTCGTTAGCTCGGTAAACACATTTTAGGTTTGACTCAGGTCGAATCGCGATGTATATCCAGCGAGCTTCCGTGATCCATTTGTATTAACTTCACCGGCACGACGGGTCTTTTCCTCGGCGGGCAGTCAGTGGCCCTCTTGTATCCCATTTCCCTTGGCGGAGCAGGGAAAGATATACGAATGGTTCAAAGGGGTTCGTTCAAGGGATTGAGGTGTTTTTGCGATTATGGCTTCGTTAGCCATGAGCCATCGAAGGCTTGTTTATTTCCACCTAATTTGACGGGGAAATGTGTTGTAATGTGGGACACAAGACTCAAGACTGAATTAGAGGTGGATACGTTGACGTAGGAATAAAAAATAAATTATCTGCAGGTAAAATTACGACGTCTGTTATCGCGATCGAGAAAAGTAATGCAGGAAAACACTTGGATCGGTTAAGCCGCGATAATTCTTCTCGAGAAGTAATAAGAAGGGGCCATGTGGCGAGCGAAAGTTTCATTTTAATTGCTGCTATTATTACGATCTTAATATCCGAGGCCATATACAATGGTGATGTAATTAATTGCCGAAAAAATTAATGTAGAGGAACGAACGCGCATTTACTAAAATGGACATCGCGAGTCAATTACAAAGCTATTTAATATATATTGAAGTTAAGAAGTTGGAATAGAAGTTGAAATAGATTAATTTTTAAAAGAAATGAATGAGAACACATAAAATCTCCATTTCATATACAATGCTAAATAAATTTATCTCATAAACTATTTAATTTTTAAGACTTCTGCTAACTATTCCAAAGTGTGAGAAGCGAGAAAATACACGATAAAAATTTTTGTAAAACATTTATATTAATATGGAAATAATTTAATAAAATAACACTTACGAACGGTAGAATCAACTTATCAAATATATTAAAAATTCCTTTTTAAATAACTATATCTCTGGAAATGAATCATGCATAACCAAAAACGAAATAAATAAGCTACGTTCACAGCCATTGTCAAATTAATATTTAGAAATAAATATGATTTATTTAATTTCTCTTCAAACATAAATATAGTTTTTGGAATATTTATTAGTCTATTCTATTGATTGCAAATGTTATTTTATTGAAAAATATTTCTATTTGAATGTAACATTTACAAGAATTTTTATTGCATATTTTCTTCCAACAATCTAAATGATAGTGAGTGTACAGGAGTCTTAATAAAAATTGGAGCGGAATTGTAAAATGAATAAATTGAAACGTACAAATTTGATTTCATACGCAATGCTAAATAAATTTTGTATCACAAGATATTTAATATATCCATTTTCATGATTGTGTGTTTTTAAATATTATTTTTAAACAAAATTTTTTTAAATCGTATTTTACAAAGCCGTTGTTTCGAAAATATATTTAAAGCAAAATGGAGCTGCCACTCCGACACGGTTTGCGGTAATTTCGATAGCGATATGATCGTTTCGATAGGGAGATACTCCGCATCCGAAAGTGACACGCGCTGTAGGAATTGTCTCGTTCGTCGCGATCTTCGTAAAAACATGAGTCACTAAGCACAGGATTCATGGGATACAAATGTAATACACGATAGGAATCACTAAGGGTGACAGATTTCGAGGGAGAAATCGTCGATTGGTTCGCCATCGATACTTAAATAGTCGGCGCACTTATCCAGCAGGGTGATCGGTCTTCCCTCTAATGGCAATTTTCCGGGTGATTTATCGCGTCGGTTAAAGTTTACGAAATGCGACGATCCATACCAACAGAAATACCGGTGAGAATGGGTGTTCTTGCATATACGCATGATTGCGAAATTTATTCTTGACATAACGTGCGCGCGTGCGTGCAGCAGGTGAAAGTCGAGCACTCGGAGGAAACGTCGTCCACGTCAAGGCCGGCTTCAGGCGATAAGCGAGTTAGCTGCAGCTGCCTCAGGGTGGAGGGCTGAAGGAGGTGTAAACGACCCTGATGATTTTATAAAGTGTCAACTCGGGGTAATTACGATAGTACGCACAACCGCGTTGTTTTTTGATGGCGGGATTAATACCCACATTACAGCAACGTGCGTGGCCACAAATGTTCACTGCTCATTTAAAAATATATGCAAAACTGTATACAACCTGGGGATATACGAGTGTTTAGCACCTGCCTTTAAGTAAACAACAAAAATCCTGTATGCGGAAATTCACCCTTAATACATATGATTTTCTGGTTCTTTGTTACACACATTGTCGTCGTATCCGTATTAATCATCACTTTTATAAATGTGCAAAAATTATTAAGTGATTCTTACATATATACAGTAACATCTTTAGAAAATAGTTCTTTATAAAGTTGTGTAAAAAAAAAAAAGGAAAAAGAGTACCATTTAAGCACCAGGTGCTTAAGTATTTTAAAGAAAAAGGCACTTATCTTGTAAACTAAGAATTAACATTAAGGATTAATACAGCCCGCACTTGCATTAAAAATAAATTATTTAAGAATTTTTAAGTTTAATAGGAATCCAGGTCACTTCTGTAATTATTGACTAGATAATATTATCGTGCGATTGATATCATTGTATTGAATTAAAAAATTTTCGGATTTTTTTTTGTTATCTCTAAAATTCTTCTTCGTTTAGGAGGAACTACATGCAGTTCCCTAAAGTTCTACCTTATAGCAGTTTCACGACGACGTTGTCAATCACAGTTATTTTGAATTTTATGTATCGAATGTCACGTCGTCGTCGCTGTGAAATCGAGAAGCGAATCTCAGGTATGACACGCTCGGAATTGAATTACAAACGTGGAGAAATGAGGTGCGAGGTCTCGCAGACTCCGTCGTCGGCTCCGCGAATAAAGAGCTTGTTTCTCGCGCGCAGGCGATGTGTGCGCATTTCGAATGCACCGCTCGGCTAATTCCTCGCCTGAGGGCCGACAATCGTGTCGTTAAGGTGTGTCGGATCTCCAGGCGACGTAACGACGATACTATTCAACGCGATTGGACAATATGCTTGTTAAAAACCACACGAACCTAACCGAACGCGTACGTGCTGCGGAATAGGGAGGATCATTTTCGAGAAGCTCGAAAACCGCAAAACCACTTCCCGAGGAGGTGAGGTCCGCGTCGCAGGGGACCATTCTCCAAGGTATGGGACTACGAATAGACAGTGGCAAAGCATTCGCGTGATGCAACCGAGCCTTTCTTATCTGCGTTTCGCTTAAGGATCCCAATCTCGTTTCGTCCAGCTTCGTCATGAACGAGGCCTATGGCCTCAGGCCCTCTCACTGAACTAAAAGGAGAAGGCCTGTCATCGAATAAATAGATCTAGAAAACCGCAACAATTACGCTTGCGGTCTTGTTATCTTTCGAAGAAGCTGGCACGCGGAAAGCATGGTTCTGCCAAAATATCTAAAAATTTAGCCAGATACAGATTTGAAAATTATTTTATTTTAGATCATCAAAATAATTATACAGAATGCTCAACTGATTGCTAGAATGAAAATCTTTTTGTAGTATTACTTATTTATGCTTCAGCGTTCTATGTAATAATTTTGATAATCCAAAATTATTTTTAGATTTGTACTACCTAATAATTTTTAGATACTTTATGTAGACTAAAATCGTTGTTCTTGTGCAGGGGTAAAATTGTGCAGAGGGAGAGCAATTTTACTGAAATGTCTAAAAACTTAGCTAGATACAGATTTGAAAATAATTTTGTTGGACCATTAAAATAATTATGTATAAGGAAACTCAAGCGGGCTGCAAAAAATTTTGACATTCTAGCAAACAATTTGACCGTCCTATATAATGACAATTTCATGGTGAATAGTTCAACAAAATTATTTTTAGGATTATTTTCGAATTATTTTCTATATTTTTAGCTAAATTTTTAGGTATTTTTGGAAAACTGTTCTTTCTATGAACAAGGATTCAGGGAGAACGAAAGCGCTGTTTTTAAGCTATTCCACATGAAAATAACGATTTTGTTGAAAATAATCAATAAATGTGACTGCAGTTTTATCGATGATTTTACATGCGATGCATATAAAATCTTAATGGAAACATATCTTTTTTTTATAATCGAACGATGTGAGAGATGTCTGACTCGAAAATATATACGCATACATTCGAGAATATATTTTTATATATTCCAATATTATCGAATGTTTTTCTAGCTATATATACTAGAGAATTATGACAAATTATTAAAAAATAGTGGTTATTTCAGTAACATCATTAATCATAACGTTCTCCAATACTTAATATTGATCAATTAATCCTCATCGACTTTGGAAATCCAAATATAATCTCACTCCTTAGAATTCTAATGTTCATATGTGACGTTTCCTAGACTCATAGGACTCATCAATTTACCACTGAACATCAATTAATTAATCCATGCTTTAACGGAAGAGCTTACGTAACTATTTTACGTGTGTATGTAATTATGATAAATTAGTATAAGACGTCAATCAATTTCGATGTTTGTCTGGCAGCATTATCTCGATGCATTATCTATTCGCGTGGTTCAGATTAGTATCGTGCCGGTCAGTCGCCACATAAGAAACGCGAAGACCCCGCAGATCTGACTGGACATGAAGAACTGGTACGCAGATGTTCGTACCATTATAGCCAATAATACATGAATTCCCACATAGATTATCAGGATTGTCAAACACAGTAAAAGAGGCGTTATCTTCAGCGGCAGTCTGTTCAGTTTCATCATAAGCGCGCGTATTACTTTGTTTCTTGGTGTCTGATATGGTGTTACTCTTGCAGCTGTTTCCTTCGGATAGATTATCATTCTCGTTGCGATCGGCATTTCAATTTTTCTCAAAGGCGTCAACTCACTCATCTTCTCGATTCTCGGTTTCGACGGTTCTCCGAGCATTTGCAGTCTATCCGGCGACAGAATTTGTTGTATAATCGCAGGAACGTCAGTTTTGGGCTGAGTTTTCGGAATTCTGATCACAGCAATTTTGGTGGAGGATGAGGTTGCGGAGATCGACATAGCACCCTTCGAAGGTACAGATGTGACAGAAACGTCTGTTTTTAAAGAACTTAGCAGCGTTACTTGAGAAAACTCATCCGGCAAGAGTACGTCTTTCCCTGGCGTGATTTCCTTCATATCGGGTTTCTGACGATGATGACGACAGTGATGATGGTGATGATGAGCCTTTAGTGGATTGCACGGTCCTGGACATACCATTGGCCTACCTCGACAGGCATGTCGAGGCGGATCCGTCATCTTCAATCTTCTCTGATGATTCGATCAAGCTTGCGTCTAGCGCAATAATAATTAGATCAGAACTGTAATAGCGTAACAGTTATCAAGAATTATATGTAACATGGAAAAGACGGTTTTACTAAAGTACACTGAACAAAATTTATTAATACATATTTCTTTGAATAATAATAAGTAAACATTTACTTATAGTAAATAAATATTTACTCAATAAAAAAAAAAACAATAGTTGAATCAAATTAATTTTTGGTATCAAATAAATATATATTACATTTTACATTAGTTTATATTTAGTAAATATTTATTTATAAAACTATCCAAACGAATATTTATTAAAATTTAGTATTTTTTTCAATGCATCTAAAAATTTAATTAGATATAGATATTTTATTGAGTATGCTCTGTAATTTCTTAATACATAATAAAATAATAATAAAAATCAAATAACAAGAAACTTTACAGGACTTTTAGTTTTTAAAACAATGTAAAGAAAAGCATAAGAGTGCTTTTCATATCTTTGTATTGTTTTAAAATAATATTAATAATTTAAAAGATAATTTTATTAGATCATCAAAATAGTTATGTAAGACGCTCAAGCTAGTTGCTAATATCACTTTTTGCAGCATTGTTCACTTGCACTTGAGAGTTTACATAATTATTTTAATAGTCTCACAATAGTTTAACAAAATTATTTTCAAATCTGTATCTAACTAAATTTCTAAATATTTTAGCAAAATCTCTCTTCCATGTAATAGTTTCTTAAATAAAATAATATGCATTGAATATACATATTACAGCTTACATAGTTTGCAATTATAAATTATATAAAACGAAATGGTGTGATTGCGTTTCGGAATAAACGAATTTTTTTATCTCCCTATCATGTCCGCCCCAAGCTCGACATTTTAGTGATAAACTAACTGGAAGCCAGTTTTTCACTGTGAAAAAATCGCTATTAATGTATCTCATCATCTGATCGCGGAAAAATGTTTGGCGTTCTTCCACGAGGCGCGTAAATCACAGGACGCGATCCATTGCGTGCGATCGCAGCGAGAACGTACATTGTGGGCAGGATGAAAGATTTCGGTTGGGAACAGGAGGATGAAGGTCAGGCTATAATTTTCCCTGCTATGCCAGCGGGAAATTTTCAGCGCGTCTTTGCATCGTCGACGAAGGCGCGTGCGCTCTGACGTCTCTTGAAGTGTTGAAAGGTCGTTTGCAGACGCGACCGATTCAAGGCTGGAGTTCGGCTTTTGTGACGAAACTCGAGGTGCCGAGACGAATGTTTCCTTTGATCGAACTACCTACAGTTAAATTCGACTGAGTGAAATATATTAAGAAAAATATAAAGAAATTGATAATAATGACGAATACAAATAGATTTGACATTTTATTAGTTTTATGACGAATAATCTCTTAGGATTACGCTTAGAAAAGGGAGCAAGATTATAAAACTTAGAAAAGCATTTTAACTGTTGAGAAAGTTATACTGCACGCGCGGTGAAACGTTTACGCTGAAGAAAACTTGTTGCAGGCAGTGTTCTATAATTAATAACTTCTACCGTTGCGAAACTACAACGATCGTGAAAGCAGTCACGAAGTGCAAAGGTTTTACCTTGATTTTGCTATGTCATTTTGTGATTACTAGGTTATGTACCAGATATCAAACGATAAAGATCGAGACTCGTTTTTGTTTGTCGTTTTAAAGTTTAGAATTTATCACATTTCACAAATGTACGTATGTAATTACATCTTTAATTACCTAAGTTTAAATTAAGTTTTTTTATATTGTTTTAAAACGATTTAACATCGTTTTGCGCAATTAATTAATTAAATTAATTAATTAAAAAAAATAAGGTTCTAAGTACAGATATCCGCAAAAAATGGGTCACTGTAACGTTGCACTGACTCGTTTTTTATGCGAGTACGTATATTTTGTGAAATATAATTTGCTTATATAAATAGTGTTCTCACATATTTAACTCGAATAATTTATCGTGATTATGATTTGTTATTACATTGTTTTCTGCATTGTTTCGCAGACGGATGTTTCCGACGTGTCGGGTATCTTTTACCGGGCTCAAATCCGAGGGCCGTTATGCAGTGTTAATGGACATCGTGCCGGTCGACAACAAGAGGTATCGATACGCCTATCATCGAAGTTGTTGGCTCGAGGCTGGTAAAGCGGATCCGCCGGCGCCCGTGCGACTTTACGTTCATCCCGACTCACCCTTCACCGGTGAGCAACTGCGGAAACAGGTCGTCTCCTTCGAAAAAGTCAAGCTGACAAATAACGACATGGATAAGCACGGTCAGGTAAGAGGACCACTTAAATCTATCCATAATCAATTCGGATGTCATCGAGTTTTAACGATAGCTTCTTTTTAGTTGACATATCTTTAAAATTCTAAAATTGAATTAAAATTAAAAAAAATATTGAAATTTTTTTTATTTATTTCAGCACATTGATGCAGATTTCTTTTGCTAAAGCGACTATTATTTTTCGATGCTAACTGTATATTATTACTCTCATTTATTTTATTATTACTCTCAAAATCTGAATCAGTGGATAATCACTGATATCAGTGCCAAGTCACTGTAATCAGTGAATTAAATGTGAGATCCCTAACTTAGCTAATCTTTATTATGTGATCTAATTAAGCTTGTTTTAGTGCTTAAATTCAATATGGAAGATTGAAATTAACGTGCAAATATATTTCAGTTATATAATGCTCAAATATTCTTTTTTTTTTAGTTGAACTTCACTGATGATCAGTGCAAAGTATGCCATTGAATAATTAGTGATTCTCCATTGAGTCAGATTTAAAGAGTACAGAGTAATAATTGAAATTTCTGATTATTTTATCATGTAATTATAGTCATACATATTAAATACTTTTCTCTATAATTTCTGATTACTCGTATTCATAGTGCAAATAATTATTTACTCATTTTACGGCTACTTGTAATAAGAAATTTTTGCAATTCAAATATTGATGATTTTTTGAAAGATCTATCACACTCAATGTAATCCACAGTTCAGCGTCAAACGGTTAAATATTTATGCGTCGCCAATGAAGCGTGTAAGATCAACTACCGATCTCCATATATATAATCTACGTAGAATAATTTCGCGCGCAAGATTTTCCTCCTGCGGCGGCCCGCGCGCAGAAATTGTAGGCGATAAGGCGCTTCATGCACCCCGGCCATTATCCCGTTCTGTAATTTGCGTCTGCCTTTCAGCGGATGCGTAATTTCTGGGCCGCGGCATATCTCCCCTTTATTTCGGAGTTTAGCGCACAATGGCCGCCGGACGCGAAATGTCGGAACCATTGGACATGCTACCGCTATTACGTGGCGCGGGGAACCCTCTTTCCGTCGCGTTCGATTACGCCCCGAAGATATATAATCCACGAATATAACACCGACGATTATATTTAGATTTTAAAGAAAAATGCCTTGGCTTAAGCTTTTTAAAAAATGTAAAAGACTTAATTTAGAAGGATTTAATTCTCAGAGAAAATTTTGAGATTATATTTTTTTTGAGATTATATATTTTTTTTAATGTTCAATTTTAACCTTTCGAAACTGACGGTCTACTGCCTTTATAGAAATCTAATATTAATCAATTTAACATCGAAATACAATAATTAATTATTTATTTTAAGTAGTAAAAAAGTATTGTTGTTTAATACTTTTAGTACAAATAAGTAATCAATTAGGATAGCATGTTTCGAATATGATACCATTTTGAACGAAATAAGATATCGATCCAATTTCAAAATTTAAGTTTGATAACCTTGATCTCATTGTGCGGAGGATACTAAAGGGTATTAAACGATTAGGAAGAAGTCTTGAACCTTGAAAAGTGAATTTAAATTTAGATATATCGTTCTCAGAATTATACTATGTTTAAAATTGTATCACGTTACCACCTACTTTTCAGTAATAAATTGACTAGTAGATATCTAGGGTGGATCCAATTATAAATCTTTTTGTAAAAAATGTCAAATAATTTAATTTTTTTGATGTTACATCTGCAAATTCGGATTATTCTTATTAAAACACTTAATATTCATTCTTTTTTTATATAAGTTGTATCATTTTGTTTCCTTGAAATTAATATCTGTTGACTAACATAAATTAGTACCTTTTGATTAACATAAACTTACAGACTCAGCATCAGTAATTGTGTTGCAGATTTTTGGTATCAGTTTTGGAGGGTTAAATCTGTCAAGTTTTAGACTACATTAAATGAAAATAGATCAATGAAATTAATTACATATATTATTGTATAAATTCGTAAAAAATATTAGACAAAAAGAACCGCCTCGAATACGGCATTTTTCACTTGCGTGTGTTAAATTAGGCTATTGTTAAAATAAAAATCTATTTAGACGTTCTCGCGGACGGTGACATCATGAAGAATCGTCGTCTTTGTAAATCCGACGACTGCAAAAGTGACCTGTGAATTTATTAACATAGTAACGTTGGCGATGCTCGCAGTGCCGTTTTTCATACCTTCATATCAATTCCCTCAGCCTTTTCTCGCGTGATCATTGACGAGTCCTCGACCGCGCGCGCCGAAAATGGCCTCGTAAAACGAATGAGCTGGGACAATACCCTCAGGATGGAAGCGTGGGCTCATGGGTTATCGGTACAGATCGTTAATCGTGGGCGTCGATATTGCCCACGAATAATATTCTATCCTCGCCATTGTCGCCGTCGTCGTTAGTCGATCGATGAGCCAATTTCTCGCCATCCGTGGAAACATATTTCAGAACGAAGGTGTGAATAAAGTTTATTTCAAATTATGTATATGATAATCGGAAAATGACACGAGAGGAAAATTTGATGAATTTTGTAGCAACACGTAAACCATGAAGAAAAAGACAGGCGAGCATTTACGGTGAGAATTAATGAAAATTTCGAAGCGAAATCGGCTATAATTTCAAGCATTTACGTGCAAAGTCGCACTGAGCCGATAAAGTTGATATTGAGGAGAAAAATTTCAGACTGCGCGAGTCTGTCGGCAATAAAACGTCGTCTCCTTTCTTGATAAAGTGGCAAGCGCGAAGTTGCCGTGCGATAATGAAAAGTTGGAAGTTCATGGAAAAGAGGTGGAATAGCGCTCGGCAACAGAAATCGGGAATTACAACAGGAAATGTTGTTAATTACCTAATCTTAGAAGACAAGTAGTTTTAATCATATCAATTGAAAATATTTTGCACACAATGCAAGTTCTATTACATCTTAAAAGTATTTATATAAAAAATGGATCAGTACATAATTTGTGGAATAAACTAAAATGCAATTGATACAAGCAAATGTACTAATTTCCTTCATAAAATTATTTATATTAAAAATAATTATGGTAAATAGAATTGAATCAATATATAATTTATGTAACAACTTAAAATGCAATCAACAAATAGACTGCTTTCGTTGATACCTTAAAAGTAGTTAAAAATATTTATGTAAAAAGAATTAAGTAATTATGATATGATAATCTAAAAGGAAATTATATAACAAATGAACTTTTATTAATTGCAATAATATTGGGCTACCAAAATTTTAATGCGACACGACAGATCTTTGTCAGCTAGATTTGAGCTGCAAATTATTTCAATAAAGTAAAAAATGTTATTAGTTAAAAAATGTTTTTTCTTTCACGTGAAGAATCACATTTATCTTTTTCTGTTTTGGTCGAAAATCTTTTTAAGGGAATTAATTTATTTTTATTTATAAATTTTTATTCAATATAAATCTAAGGGAATTAAATAAATTATAATTTTAAAATAAATTTAAAAAATCAAATGAAATCACAACAAAAATATCATAAAAATAAATGTTATCTTTTCTTCATAATTAAAATCACATAATTCTTCATTATTCTCGAGATGTAAACATTTTAAAAAAGGATAACAATGAAGTAACATCAATAAATTCTTTGATAACGATTGAAAAAACAAACATGATTGCCTGAATTTTAATTAACTTTAATCATTTATAACTGTAACCTCGACATTTTCTGAAGATTTTTGGCACTCGTGACAAAATATTTGGTTACTGTATTGAGCGATATACAATAAATAAATTTTTTTATTGAAAGAAACGCGCATAATCATAATTTGATTATAATTGGGCGATACTCTTTTATTTCTCATGGGATAGGAGGGACAAAATGTAATTGAAGCTCAAATAAGTGAAATTGAATTTTTCATTAAATTGAACAATAACGTAGAGAGTTTCTCTTTATATCCGTTCTTATCAATCTCCACCATACAAATTAGCCCTGATAAATCTTTAGTTGCGCACATGAAATACGAAACACCTGCGTCAAAGAATTTTCCTTTTGTTACGTTTCTACATTTTCCATGTAGAAGCCATACTCGCATTATATTAGGGGCACGATCGAATGTGTAAAATAAACACTTGGACGAATTTCAAAGCTAGCAGTGTTGTTTAATTCGCGAATGAATGATACATACATTGATATTTTGTCTCGATGCGTTTTCCTTCTTATTAACGTGGGAATTCGAAACCGCGTAGAATAAATGCGCGAATTTACGGCGTGATTTCTGCCTTTACCGCGAGATTGGCAATAAACCGCGCGAAACTTAATATTCCGCTATCTCTTCTGGCGTCCTGTTGTAAACGTTCGATAAAAGTTAATCCTCAGCCTGAAATATTTCTTTTATTCCTTAATTGGAAACATGTATTTTCACGTGTCCCGCATGGATACCAACAAGAAACGAGAGATTGCTAAATCCAAGACATATTGAGTTCCCTTAAAAACAATGATGCTTGTAATGCTCGATAAAAATAATTTTAACAAGATAATAAGATATTTCTGAGATTATGATTTTACGCCTAAACTCTTGTCTTAAAATCTCAAAGATCCTCAAGTTGATTTCTGATTCCACACACTGAAAAAAGAATAGCAGTTACCAAATGTTTAATGAAATAATTGTAATCAAATGTTTGATTAATATAACCAAAAATAATTTTACTTCTCTAAATATTTAATAAGTATTACCAATCATAATAATAATAATATAATCAAATATTCAATAAATAATCACTGAACATTTAGAAAAGTAAAATTATTTTTGGTTATATTAATGTAATTGAAATTATTTCATTCAATATTTGATAGCTATAACTAAATTCTTTTTTTAATGCAAGAAAAATACTATTTTACTAAAAATTTAATTAGATACAGATCTGAAAATAATTATGTAGGATATTCAAAATGATTGCGAAATTACAATATTGTGTGTAATTATTTCGATGATTAACAAAATTATTTTCAGATCCGTACATAAATAAATTTTTAAATACTTTAACCAAATCGTTCTTTTTGTGTATAATTATTAAAATTTTCGATTAATTCCAAATCACATAATAATGTATACTTTAATAATGATGCAAACAATTAATAATTATATAAGAATCATCAGAATTCTTTCTTTTTAATCGCGCACAACTTTAAAATTATAAATACCTCAACAAAAGATTATTTTCTTAAAAAAGAAAAAAATTATTTTCTCTCTTTATTGCAAACTTGTCATTAAATTGTTAGGGGGTTAATCCTTGAATAAACAGGCTGCGACAATCTTCCTACCCCTGGGGTCTGGAAAAGTCGCAGGTCTTTCGTGACCGTAAAAACTGGGACTCTATGGGATTGTTCGCCTCGGGAGGGTGCAGCGGGTTACAAGAAAGGAAAAAAAGGGGGGGGAAGCCTCGTGCTAGCTTGGGAGCACATGCTCATAATGTTGTGGGTATTATAGGCGGTCCATGGCTGGTATCGTAGGTGGTGTATAGTAGGTAGTATGAAGACGGCGTTACCTATAAGCTAATAAATTGAACGGATGTTTGCCCCGAGCTTTTGTCATGATGATCACGGGTAGCCCACGCCTGGTCCCGTCGAGCACCTTTTGAATCTCTCGAGACGGCTCCGGCCGTCGCCTCGGCTTCGCCTCAGCTTGTCTCTTCCTCACGACGACTGAGGAGGACGCGTGTAAACGCGTGCATGAATGCTTTTCGGAGCTTTATCCGCGAGTGAAGGATAAATCATAGAAATGATAATCACGATGGGCGATTTCCTGTCTCTCTTCGCTGCAAGTATTCTTTTTTTTTCCTCTTCTCCTCTTTTACGCGATTTACTCGGATGACTCGGTAACCGTGCAATCGCGGTACTTCAATGTCGTTGCGAAGGAAGCGAACGCGCCTCCTAAATGTATTTAACTTTTCAGTAGGTGGTCTAAAGATATCTTAGTCATAAGTTGGTACATGAGATACTCAAAACACTTAAAAAAATTTATTTCATAGCTAGATTTTTTATTAATAATTATATAATTATGTTACAGTAAATTTACAATAATTATATCTTTATGAAGATATGTAATGTAGAGATATGTAAAAATAATAAACTACAAGTTTATTATTTTAATAAACTACAAGTTTATTATTTTTCAAGTAAAAATAATAAACTACTTTCTTTTTCAAAATAAGATTTAAAAAAAAATACCTGGCCATCCCGCCTACTTAAATATTAATGTCATGTAGGCCTTTGTTAACTTCAAAATTTAGAAGATTGTCTAGTGCTTTTAACACATTGAGAAAAATGTTTCAAGGAATTTTTAATATAACTTTTGACATACTTCATTTACATAGCATTTTCAGAATTATATTTTTGTCATGAAATAGTTAAAGTTAATTCTCTCTTACATCAAACGTTTATACTTTCATTCCTTTTCAGAAAAGGTAGAAAATTTGTTAAAAAAATCGAAATTTTTCTCCTTTTATGATTTCTCCATTATGTTTCATTTACAATCCATTCATTAAAGACATGCATAGTTTTCATATAATTGAATAAAGTTAGTGGCATTCTATATATAAATCAACATGATATTACACACGAGAGAAGAAGATTATTAACAGTTCTCGCTTGGATATTGCTGTCCTGACTTAATGCTTTACACATGCGTTATCTTTAATGGTGGTATCGCTGCCCAGTATCGTAATGTTCGTCGCGATGCTCGCTCATTGATATCGCTCGTAAAAGTAGTCATAATACGTGTCAGTATATGAATTCTACGATCTCCCTGTTCCGAGTGGGCGAACACGCAAATATAAACTGTCAATAAGCATAAAATAACAAGTAGATTCAAGAGCGGACCCTCTCGGTTAAGAAACGAGTATAATCCCCAACGACCGACGCGCTTTTCGAGATGTTTGAGGTTCAATCGTTCTTGTAACAATCCTTTCAAAGACGTTTTGATTCCCCGTCACGGTCGATTTGCGTTAACTGCGATCGGAAACAATTCGTAAGTGCAGTCGGCTTCAAAAGGAAAGGAAAAAAAAAAGAAACAGAAACGAAGAGGATTGCTCTCAAGGGGGAGGAAGAGAGATCAAAAGGGAGATCGAGTCGGGAGCTTCGTGACGGGGAACCCGGTTATTCCTTTCCGGTTGTATCCGGCAATTGCCAAACACCCTGTACGTGCACAGAGAAACACTGGCGAGGAACGGAGAACAGACACACCGGTTGAAAGCGGTCGGTCGAGCCGGGCGAACCACGCAACGCGCCAGTCAACTCAACTCGACGACTCGAGTGGTAGGGAACATTCCTTCGCTACGGCCACTATTTCATCGTTTCGTATGACGCGATATTATAAGACCCCCGCCTGCGCGACTCGGCTACTACACGGTGGTCCAAAAGCGGTTATCCACCCGCGCGCGCAAGTTTTCTCTCATCAAACACTTCTTTCTAATATTCGTTTCTATCAATGTAGAATTTATATGATTATTCATTGATTTAAATTTATGCCCCTTTTTATCAATGTAGGTTAACTTTAACTTCAGTTCAACTTATTCTACATTTTTCTACATTTTTCTAATTCTAGAAAAAAATGAAGAATTAGTTGAATCAAGATTAAAGTTAAATTACATTAGTAGAAACAGGCATAAAGCTGAATCAGTAGATAATCACTGACATCAGCCACTAATAATCAGTGAAATTCAACTAAAAAAATCAATGTAGAACCCCTAATCTAGCTAATCTTATTTTAGTGTATAAATTTAATGTATATGGTATTGGAACTGGAATGCAAATATCTTATTTTAATAGGTATAATGTTAAAACTCCTTTTCTTTTTCACTCAGTGAATTGAATTTCATCCAGTGCCCAAGTAGGCCTCTGGATGATCAGAGATTATCCACTGATTCAGATTAGAGAATTCGAATCTTCATCTTTCCATTTTCTTTCAAGACGGAATTCGCGATTGACGTGTAAAATTTACTTTTATTTCTACAACTTTTTTCTATTTTTTTTTTTACTCTATCTGTAAAGTTACCGCTACTTGTTTCCGTTATTGCTGTTATTTTTTGTTAGTTGCTCTTTCATCTAGAATTTATTCGCGCAGCTGTAAGTCAGTTCGATGCGTGTTTTTATACCATAGAAACGCGAGGATTAATCCTCCACTTCCGGTCATATTCGTAACGCCTCCATTACAAGCATGGCGTGCGCCATGCTATACTCATGTTTTATGACAGCACAGATAAGTAAAGCCACAGACCAGTGGGGCTCTCTCTCCTCATATTCTTGATATAAAAATAAAACTTCTAATAAATGCGAACTCTGTTTTTTTTACGCGAATCTTGATTAAGACATACCATGATTTGATTTTTTTATCAATAAAAATAAGAGCGCTTTAAAAATTCACACTAAAAGTACGTGTGTCTACACTGAAAGAAAAGATTAGCTGAATATGGCATAGCATTTTTAATTGGTTGCAGCAACTAATTTTTGGTTGTGTTAGCCTATCGCGAAATTTTATACTGATATTACGAATAGGTTAACGCAAAAATTAAATAATTGCTGCTGCCAATTAATGTTATGTCATATTTTATCATCTAATTTGCTACAGCAGCCAATTGTTTCTTTCAGTGAGAATAAAATAAAATAATTGTGAGAATAAAAGAAACAAAGAACAATATCACGACAGAATCAACGATTTCTGTTCATCGGAAGATATCGGGTTTTATCTCTCGATAAACGGTGCCATACCATCATACAATTTTGAAGAAACCGGTACTTCTCTGAGCGGAAAAGAAGTTACTGCGGGAGAGATGTAAAGTTAATCTCCTTGAAATATCGCGGACGAGAAGGATTTGCCGTAATTACCGGTTGCTTGGTAAACACGCGGATAAAGTGTGCGCGGTGCAACACTGATCGACAGGTGGGAAAACGTAGCGGATTGTCCTACCACCCGTTTCTCGAAACTTGCGTTGTTACCTGCCCCCATCTCTTCTTTCACTCCTTCACTCCTTCCTTTTTTTTTTTTTCGATTCTTTTCGCGGTCTTGCCACGGAGGAGAAAGTCATTTTCGAGCAACGGAATTTTTACGAGCCGACCGCGGAGAGCCAGGCATGGTGTGTATTCAAATCCGCAGTACATAAATAACAGCTAATAAATAAGTACCAAGGCAACGATGTGCCCATCATGGTACACAATTTAAATAGTTCTGCTGAATGCTGCGAGAAACGTATTATGGTCAAGTTGATTTTACAATGACAAGTAGGCCACTTGCGAGTATATGAGATTTAAGATACTCAAGAATTTCTACTTATGAATTTACAAGTCTAAAAATCTGCAGTAATTTGCAAACTATTCGAATATTAGCAATGTATATTTAAAGTGTGTCTAATCTCTTATAAATATATTGGTATGTAAATTTATGAAATTGAATAATCGATAATATTCAATGCATCTAATAATTTATTTATGAAGTAATAAATATTATGTGTAATTGTACAAGCGTGGAAATTAATTTATTCTTATATGTATATATTCTGGCATAAATACAATTGTCGACGTTCTTGAATAGGAAAAATTATATCACATTCGTTAGACATCTAATAATCTATTTATGAAGTAATATGTTTATAGTGTTTATAGTGTTTAAATTGTTTATTATTTTTTGAAGATTAAAGTCATTTCAGCTCGTAGCCCTTCTTGACACTATTATTGTTAATTTTATTGTACTAAGCCATATTATTATTCATATTTTAAATATTATACAGTTGTTTATTATGCACAAGCGTAGAAATTTGTTTATTCTAGCATATAAATGAGTATAACAAAAAATATTCGGAGCTATTAAAAAAAAAAATCTTATTTTTAGAAAGTAAATTAATTAGAAATTTATTAACAAAGAAAATATAGACTGTATATTTTTTAAAACTATGATATTTTATCTAAAAAGATGTATAATACTTAAAATATCTTATCATAATAATAAACAAAAATGAAAAAATTATATTATTTGAACTCACAAAAAGTATTGATACAATTGAAAAATTTAATTTCTAAAATCATAAATAAGATTATTTTTGTAAAATTTTTTAATTTTTATCAGGAATGTGCTTGTTAATAATTTGCTAATTAATGTTTATTTTCTACAAATAAAATTTTTTAAATCAAAATTTTCCCTGTACGAATACTTCTTACATTCACTGCATATTCTGGCGTAACAAAATTGCCAACATCCTTGAACAAAAAAACTTACCGCGCAGCTCGTTAGTAAAAGCAATATCATATATATTAATATATTAATTCATAACATATATATTAATTCTTTTAATCGATACAAATATAATTCAATTGAAAAACATATAGGCACGTTTAATTACTCGGCGATAATTGCTTGATGATAAATCTAAAAAACGATGAAAAAAGGAAACAGCGTAGAATAAGTGCAACGATCGGCTTCTTAATTACTCACGATTGATTCGCGGAAAAAAAACGCGATCGATCTCGCAGAGTACAATTAGCTTACAATTAGCTCTTACAATTAGCTCGGGAAAAGCTTTTCCACGATCTCGCAAAGAGTCTTTTCGCTTAAGGCGAGATATTAGATTTCCCGCGGGAATGCCCATCCGAGCGACGGTGTTGATAAATTAAGCGAAAAGTAGAATTATGTAGAAAACGAAGAAAAGGAAACGTGCGAGTAATGTTTCGCGTGTGCGTATATCGCTACTCGTGCTTAACCGGTGTATGCCATACGTGGAGGAGCCAAACGGAGCGAAGCGGATTGTTGTCCCGACAGGTTGCGGCGAGTTGTCCCACACGCAGCGAACAGAAAACGAATAGGAACACTCCAGGACATCGCAATATGATCATCTCTCTCATCATAAAGCTGCTACCTTCAGAAAATGACTTCTCGGTGAGAGCCAGTTTCTCGGGGAATTAAATTCGGATCTTTATCGGTTGGAAACGTTATTTTAGCGGAAATATTATTTCAACGCTTCGCAGTGCGAACGATGTGTGATGATATCTGATGTTTCGCTCCATTATCAGTGAAAATACAGATTCTTGCAAGATGCATAATAAGAGGGTAATTCGAAAAATTTCTGGCTTGATAAAGGAAATACATGATTTTTGGCAAAATTTTTTTTATTTTTCAACATAGCCCCCTTTAAATCCAATACATTTATCCGAACGATGATATTTTAACTTTTTTATTTACCGTATATTATTTATCTTATTTACCGTATTCTGTATAATTTATCTAAATCTAAAGTAAGTTAGTTTTATCAATTATTTCAATAGTTGAATCGGATCTTTTTCCTGTGAGCCATTCTTGATTTTTGAAAAGAGACAATATTTTAAATATGTTTTATTATAATATTGTTTAAACATGTTTGAAGCATTAAAAACATGTTCAAAAGAAACACAATATTTTATTCTTTTAAAGAAAAACATTAGTATCTTTGCCAATCTTAAGCGGAACTAATTCGAAGCCCAATTCATGCAATTTGCGACTGCAATAAAGAAATATGAATGGGAGCATTGTTCATGACGGAACAAAAATTTGCTTGCTGTATATAACAGAAAAAAAACTAATAAACGCGTCTGTCTGATATTTGTGATGTCATTTCTGTATCAGGCCAACTTTTTGAACTACCTTCATATATAAAGCATAAGAGAATCAATCAATTAGAATCTTTGAGTGAAGAATTCTGATTGGTCGAATTTCTTATATTTTATACAATATGCAAAGATGTATCTGTATTCTGATCATATAAGTCTTATAAGATAAGAAAAGAAGAAGCAACACGATTTATGTACATAAATTAAATTGCTCCTTTTTTTCTTATCTTCAGTTGTCCAATTCAAAAATCAATAAGGACCTAACTTCTTCCATTAGTCCAATGCGAGATAAGATACTTCAAGTAAACTTAATTAATAAAATCCTTTCTAAAATCCGTTGGTTTCTGAGAATATTTTTTTGCGCGATTTCTCAGCTGATTTAAATAAAAAAAAAGAATCGTCGCATTTTTATGGAGCGCGATAAAGTGGAAAAAAAATTGTCGATGAAAGAATTTTGAAACGTACAACAGACCGATGCGATGCAGTAAGCGCAATTTGCGAAACGGCGCAAATTTAACGCACGTTATAATCAATGAAGTGGCATCGGACACCTCTCCGCGAGCGAGGCCTCGCTCAATTACGCCCTTGGGCCGTTTAATTAATACGCCTATAATTCGCGGCCTTTGCGTAATTATATACGCTTACATTGTGGGTATCCTGCGTGATCCGGATAATCCATAGCCTGTTCTGCGTGTCCGTGGAAGAAGGACAGGGAAAGGCAGAGGAAACGGGACGGAAAGGAAGAGCGAGATTCTGAGTGTGAGAAAGAAGGGAAAAGAAAACGAAGGATTTCCATCGTCACGACACAACCAAACTCGCTTTTGCGAACATCCCAAGCGGCAAGCACTCGCGTGCGAGTGCATGTGTATGAATATTCCGGACGTCGCGACGCAATGACATTTGTTTTTCGCCTGGCCGCGAGATCGCCGGTGATATTTTTGAAACTGGTTTAATACTTGCGACAGGTAGCCGAAGAGCTCGCGGGTTTCTGCCCGGTAGTATGCGACTTGCACCACACGGCGAATCGCGTGTGTGATATTAATGCGAAGTTACCGAAGTGAGCACGCTTGGTAGATTCCACCGGTTGTACCCTAAACGCGATTTTCTCGTGGACTTTAAACGACCGTCATTTATTCTGTTCGTGACATGCTCGGAAAGGATCCTGCACTAATTATGTGAAAAATTAAGTCCGATGAAATGAGTTAGTTTCATCATAGATGTAATAGGTAGATATAGCGCATTCTCTGATCTTAGCATTTGTGCTTTGTTAGAAAGAAGTGAAAATATCAGCATCTCTCTTTCGATATTTTAAATAATGAGAGAAAGAAAGAGAGAGAGAGAGAGAGAGAGAGAGAGAGAGAATGATTTTGTTGAAGTATCTAACAATTTAACTAAATACAATTATAGTGTATCAACAGTAAAACTTACTCATGGAGTATCTTTGATACACCATAATTAAAAAATCCATAGCCATCATTATTAAGCTTTGTATCTTTTAGTCATCACATTATGTTGCAAATTAACTCATTTCACTGGGATTTTCCATAGGTATAATTAGCGTGGGATCTTTTTTGTCTCTATTGTGATTCTTGGCGATTTTTATATTTTGCGAGAATACGGATTATAATCAGTTTCATAATCGCTAAAGCATCATTTTCATTTGACCATGCAAATAATCCTTTTTGAGAATTTTCGGGATTTTTGATTAAAGATAAAAAATATTTTATATGTTTTATATACACTCTTTTAAGTATTTAAATCTCAAAAATATAATCGTGATCTTTGGATTTTTTCGCATCTGTCTAAATCTTTAAATCGCCAAATCCTTAATTTGTTAGACTTTTGGATCTTCTATCCTTGATTTTTTATCAGATCTTGGTATTTATGGTCTTTTAAATCATTAAACCCCGCTGTGACTGATCTCTACCTTTCTCCGCGGAGATATTTAAATTTTAATTTTTCTTTACAAATCGTTGCCAAGATATTTTACTTTATCTATACCTATTATATAGTATACATATCTAGAAAACACGTTTGTATTAATTGAGACTCGGATTAATGATCGACTTGGCATTCCGTTGATTGCTATCTATCCATGGGGAGAAAAATGCCAATAAATCGCCCGTGTAATGCCGCTATCAACATGTATTACGTGGATGACGCGATCTTTGATAAATCGCTACATGCAAATCACGCCGGAGAGCGGATCGGTTTCTCGGTAGCCTTTCGTGGCTAATTATTACAAATGGACTCTAATCGATTGAACTGGAAGAAAAAGTATCCACGTCGTTTATCGGCACGCAAAGCGAGATATCTTTTTTCCGGAAAATATTTTTACGCGAGAAACTCGATGCGGAAAAACAAGAAACCTCGAAGAATAACCTATCTGAACTTTATATTAAAATTTAAATTGTTTATCGCCAATAAATTGTTCTATACTAAGTATCAGTAAATTTTAGCAATAAAATCTGTAATCATTTAATTTTTAAATCTTTAAATTTATAATCAGAAATTTTGAAAGATTTTGTAAGAAATTTTGTAAGATGTAATCTTGTTTCATCTTATTTACTTATTCAATTTTTACTTCTTTAAAAAATTTTACAAAATATTAATTTTATTGAATCTTCGATACTTGAACATTTTATAGAAATAATATTTTCTTCCGAGACGTGAAATATTTTGGAATATATAAAAATTATCGCTGCAGACCAGATGTTTTTCGTCTCTTTGTGGAAAAGTTGATTTTATTCGATAGATATTTTCACATAGATGTCAGCTGCACATCATAAATTTTCCCTCGTATTCGGCACTGGCACAATGTATATTCGTGCATAGTTATTTGTCTTGAACATTGATGATTGTAATAAGAACATGTTCCATCGATGAGAGGTACGTTCTTACGATTGTAATCTACAATGTGTCGTAAACTCCTGCGGACACACAATTTGCTGGAATAAAACGCAAACCCGCATCGAGTCGTTTTCCCGCATCTCGCGTAATGAAAGGAAATAAATAAACTTTAAAGACATGTAATTTATACTCATGAAGACACTTCATAAGGGTTAATTATGAATCGATTATAACTGAATTATAAAATCAGATAGGAAAAACAAGATTACATTTTTTTTCATGACAGTTCTCCCGTGATAACGGAAAATCGAGATTCCGGTAGAGTCGACATTTCCCTTTCATCGCTCGTTGACAATTTTGTCGAATGAAGCATTGTTCGTACACATGTTTCCCGGGAAAATCGAGATAATCGAGTTCCCAAACTGGTCGCGCTCGACGGAATAAGTTATCCGATCGGACATATGCATGACAGGTTTATCGGACGGCCGTGTCGCAGATATGCATACTCGTGCGCACTCGTATATGTTTATATGTACATGATATATATATATATATATATATAT